>NC_089824.1:116209226-116520380 GCF_035046505.1 Tiliqua scincoides | reverse complement strand
TACAGAAGAGTCAAAGCAAGTATATCCCAAAGCTCTTTAGTGGAGGCAAACTAACCCAATATCTAAAAAGTAGACCATGCAATTTGTAAAAATTGGTCTTTCTGGAAAGATGTTGCCTGATAGGAACAAATTGCATTAATTAAACTAATTTTGTGGTTCTCCAGTTTACGAAACGATTCCTTAATAGATGGAGATAACTTGTGAGGATGTTTATTCTGAAGCAACATCTCTGCAAGAAACAACCTACATTCAAGGAATTTATAATGAGGCTTTTAAATGTGAAGTAACTGAGGAGCAAACTGACTGACACAGCCTACAAAGTTCTTCATTGTTTGAAGGGTTTTCAAATTATTTGAAGATAATTTTCAATTATCTTTGACCTTTAAATAAGTCCACCTTTTGTGAAAGAAGTTTGCTCTGTCACACCCACACCCTCAATATTCTGGGTTGCCCAAATTAGACATTCTACAAATTTCTCTGTGAGATACCATTGAGACTTAGAACAATCTTAGAACAAGACTTCTGAAGACATATTTCATTCTCTGAAATGGTACCTACTTCTGAAGGACCATTCAATTCAAAGTATAAAAGGCACCCTCCCTTTCCAGTCTCTTCAGGCTTGCTAACTGGGCCAGATGCTTCTGGGCTGAAGCTCAAGAGGCTATTAAAACTGCTGTCAGTTGAGAAAAGTCTCAAGCTGACACCTCATGATAAAAGCTGCACTCTGCCGAGACTTTAAGTTGTCACTTACAGATGTAAATGACATCCGTATTTCCTCCTTTGCAATGCTGTGACACCATAATGTTCCCAGAGCTCATTATTTGGAAGAGTCATTATGGTTTCTATATTTGCAGGGAAGTGTCATGTCTGTTTCTTGGACTAGTCTCTTCTACCCCCACTGGGACGTTCTGAAAATCAAAGCAATTCAATCTTCAGAAACAGAGTCTCAAAGTACTTCAGTAGAAGTCATTTTATCAGAGTAAGACATCCGGTTATTTAAGTATTTCCTGGGCTTATGGTCGTTGAGTACTGCAAAAAGTCACCACCAAGTGCACATTGGCATCTAGTTTGCATGTGCAGTTTTCAACTGAGCAAGGGCATTCATGTGAGCTTCTGTGCATTTTCTTTGCTGGATTTGGGAGCAATGCTCAGAATTTTAACAGATGTGAGCCAGTGAGGGGACAAGATCATTCTCTCACTCGCTTTGATTAGAATTATCTTGCCTCCTCACTGGCTCATAGCTGTTAAAATTCTGAGCATTTCTCCCAAAATCCAGCAGGGAAAATTCATGGATGGAGGCTTGCATGAATGTCCTTGCTCAGTCACAAACTGCACATGCGGACTAGATGCCAATGTGTATTTGGTGGTGAGATATCTGATACACAGCTTGCTCCCCTTACCCCGTGTCACGCTGCAGTGGCCCCAATGGGTCTCCTCAGATCTGTGCCACCTGACAAGGTGGTGCAGATCCAGGCAGAATGACCAGGGGCCGCATTGTGCTGCCTGGGAACGGGATCAGGATACGACATAACCGCCAGATCCTGGCCCTGCCTCCTGTTCCCCACCCACCTGCCCCCAGGAATGCCTGCTGCCTGCCCCCACCCCAAATGCCTCCTCCCCGCCTCCTTCGCACCCTCTCCACCTTACCTGTGTTGGCTGTGCTTGGCTGACGCAAACCTACCCTGCCAGACCTGGATCCGGCGCGGGGAGGCCAGCGCAACTCCTTGTGCTGCCCTCCCCGACTCCTACGTCAGAGCAAATGTGCCTTATGGCACGTTTGCAACACCCCTGGATTGATTCAAGTGACTTGTGCCAGCCTAACCCGGGGTTAGGATTGTGCCCTTACAGAGCAATCTTGTGTAGGTGTACTCAGAAGTGAGTCCCACTGAGCTCAATGGGATTTACTCCCAGGTATGTATCAGACTGCAGCCCCAGTTCAGCAGGGTTTTTTGAGCTTTACACATTACTGCTGCTCCATCTTTAGTTTATATTTATTTTACTTTTAAATTGTGGTGGAGTGACCTGGATTGCAGCTGGATGATGTCTTGCAGCTGCTGCCTCTGCAACAAAAGCCCCCAAACCTTTACTGTGCTCTTCTTGTCCTGTTGTCCAACCTGGAGGTGTGGGATTCCAATTCTGTTTACAAGAATAGCACAAAGGAACTCCTTTACTTTCACTGTCCCTGTAAATAAAACCAAAAGTCCTGCTCTTCTGGGTTTGATGACAGCATACGAGGAGCTTGGTAAGAAGGAGCCCAATCCTGAGCTCCTGCATGCCTGAGGCTCACCGAAAACGACTACCACCGTAACCTGCGCTCCCATGGCAGCTGCAGGCGGCACCTCCGGAGAAGGGGACTTTCATCCTCTTCCACTGGGTAAAGGGAGTAGCTCCACAATGGGGCTACTCAATTCACCACCAACCAAAAGGTTGGCAGTGAAGCAAGAGCCTTTGCGCTGAGCCTGATGAGAAGGCTCAGGATCCGGTAGAGCGTTACTTCACTGGTCCTGCCTCCCTCCCTCCCCCGCCCTCTTCCCTGCCCTCTCCCCGCCTCGCTGTCATGCCTCCTCCCACCCTCTCCCCGCCCTCCGCCCACCTCCTCCCTCCCCGGAAGGCCCCCCCTGCCTCCGCTTTCCTCTCTGTGGCTCGCTGGTCTGTGTGACCACTGAGCGGCAGAGGCCGGGCGCCCGCCCGGCACTAGTCCAGCACTGGCCAGCGTTGGACTAGCACGTAAGCCAGCACGTCGAGCTCAGGATTGGGCTCTGAGTGAGTGGGAAGCACATCATTGCAGCTTTAATCAGTAGTGTGTTGGAGAGAGGCAGCAGCAGCAGATGCAGGGTGAGGCACCCCTGATCTTCTGCCCCCTCAGACCCCTTGCAATCTATTACTGATGCAACCTGCAACAGACGGCCTTAAGGATGGGCCACCCTGATTTAAATGCATCTCTGTGCGTGCATGCGTATGGGTTTCATTTTCAGAATTTTGCACCCAACCAAATACTGGTGTACACACATTTGGATTCAACTTGAGGGTCCACAGAGTCCAGTATCTTGTTAACAGTGGTCAATCAGGTTCTTCCAACAGGTCTTCTTGACCCCACCTTATAGGAATATGTATAGGTATTTGGCAGAAGGACAGGAAAGTGGCTAGTTTGGAATGAGTTGTGAAATGCTCCTTTAAATACCTATGGTTGTTGCTAAATGCTATTGTAGTAAGGTTGGTACATTTTTTGTGAGCTCCTATGATAGCATTAAAACCCAAGAGAGCATTTTCCACACAATCATGTGGTCTCACTTCTCTGCCTTACCATATGCCATGGCTTAACTGTGTTATATTTAGTGCCCGAAAGTATTTGAGAAGGTGTCATTGACTAAGAAAGATGTATTACTTTTACAGTCTTGTGTTTATCGTTGGTGGCTCAGAAAATCAACGTGACTGATGATATTGCCAAGCAGGCAGTGCAGGTGCCTCACGTGGACTCCTGGAGATTGAGCAGATGCACAAAAAGCAACAGCTTTCATTTTTAAAAAGGCTTTTTCGGATGTGCAATTTCATCCAATTTCCATAATTCATTCTTGCTTTAAGAATTTTGGTTTTCTGGGTTTTGGCTTTTCTTGTTTTTTTGTGGTTTATTTGTTATCGTTGTTTGTCGGTTTATAGTTTGTGTTCTTTGTTTTTTTAACTGAAGAATCCTCAAAACGCTTTATTGTATCATGATTTACATCCACTTTGTGAGACTTGGCTTGTCATCATCCTTTGGCATCTCTTCTGAGCTGGAGCTTGACTGGAAGTTATGAGATTGGTACAATAATAATCTTGGACACAATTTATGCCCTGGTGAAGGTTTAACTGGACTGCTTGTAGCAACCCTTTTAAAAAAAAAAAAAATCATGACTTTATACCCCCATTAACAGATTTAGTTTTACAACGGTTCCTGTGACATTGCTGAATTACGTTGGCGAAAATTTTATTTCTTCTTTTCATCAAGGGAGAAAATGGCAATAACATTGAGAAAGAGGAATGCCAACACTGAAAGAGTGCCAGTGGGTATAACTGGTATATCCAACATAACATCTTCCAAAGATAATTCAAAGAATTCTCTGGAGAGCAACACTGTACTAGCATTTATGGCCTATCCACATATTCTGTTCCCCCCCCCATGTTTGTTCAGTCACAATGTGTTTGCTGTACACAAGTTGTCTTATGCTGTGACAACTGCCCCATTTTTTTTCCTTCTATTTGCTTATTTCTCTTATTTTCAGAGACTTCTAATTCCCCTGAAGCCCCTATACAGGTTGAGCAGCCTAAAGAGCTGCTGGCAAGCGTGTCCTTTGTCCCTTGTTTGGAACTCCATTATTCCCTGCCTCATGTCAATGAGGATTCAGAAAATTCCTCTAGTTTCTGCTTAGCAATAAGCCTGCCTTACCAATTGGGCCATCAAACATGTCTGTCTAGGTAAAGTAATGGGAAGGTGAAGGCAGGTGGGTTCCGCTCCTTTGATCAATTCATCTGATGACACCATCAAACCAAGGCATTTTAAGCCCATGCACATAGGAAGCTTGTGTGTGCTGCCCTGTTCTGCCATGGAGATCTAACTCAACAGTCAGTGTAGGGAACCAGGATTCCTTGGACAAATATACAATAAATCACTAGGCTAGGGACTTTATTTTCTAGAACCAGTACAACTTGACTTAATTCAACTTTTCTAGAACCAGGAAAACATTTAACTATAGCCTTCAACAGAGGACTTGCTTTTAATCTTATCTCTTTCTCTGACATTCCCAATTTTCTGTTTTAACTCCTCCTGCAACCCAAACATGACTTTCACACCAGCTGCTGATAAACAAGTGTTCAACAGCAGCAATTTTGGACTCTTTCACCTCACACACATAACTGAGCTGACTTATCCAGCCTTTTTTGCTGCTTCCCTGAAAATCAATAAGAGAGAACAAAAACTCAAGAAATAAATGGTGGTAGCATTGCTCATGCAGCTCACTTGAAGTCAGGTTGTAACACACCAGTGGAAATCCAACGGTCTATATCTGTCATGGTTTGAGTTCTGGCTCAGTGGCAAGGACGTACATAGTTGCAGTCTGGAGCAGAATAGCCAGTAGGTCTGAAACAGGAAGCTCTTGGAGGGACTGGAGATACTATGAACTGGAAGTCCTTGTGCAGCTTTAGGAGCCGAACTAGGCAAAAATGGTGTCTCAGAAATTAGTTAGTTCCCAACTGAGGGTTTAAAAAACCCTTTCTCAGCCTGGTCTGATGATGATAGCTGAAGCCAGATGCTGATTCTAGCAAAATGCTAGAACTTACAAGTAATATCAGCTTCCTCAAATCTCAAACTGCTTAAAAGGTCAGATTTTTTATTTGGCTTGAGAAGATGTTCAGGGGAGCTCAAGGGTGTTGCAGAGGGTCCAGTGGAGAGAGCCCTTAATGGCCCTCCCATCTGCTGCAGATCTGGGACCAATTCCATGTCATTATTGTTAAGAGCCTTCTGGACCCATTGGAGATTATGACCTCCTTCAGGCTTGCAGGCCTGCCACGTTGTGTGCAGGTTAGCAGGCTGTATGACAATTAGCGTGCAATCCTAACCAACTTTCCAGCACTGACCTAGCCAAACATGCCCTTACCTTGAGGAGGGCATCTTGACTGCCTCCCCACTGCAGGATGCAGTGCACACCACATTGGCACAGTTGTGCACGCCACATTGGCACAACTTTCCACAGTTGGAAAGTTGGTTAAGATTGCGCCCTTAGTGTTGTCCGCCATTTAAAGAAGGCTGAGAGGAACAACAATTTACCTTTTTACCAATCAAATAGTTAATGATCAAATGTAAATGAACTTGCACATCATCAAAGCCTTTGAAGTGCTGGGGGGTTCTGCCTGGGTAGGGCTTCGGGGAGAAGCGTCCATCAAGACCCAGAAAGCATGTGTACCTCAATTAAAGGAGAGTTGTAGTAATGTCAAGTCACTGTCTTCTGTCTGATTCCCCCAGAGAGGGGGAAATGGCCCCAGGGAGTATGAGCCACCTATTTGATAAATTACCCCCTTGGGATGAAGTGAGGTGGGGGGGGTTGCTACAAAGCCTCACCAAAGGGGTCTTTTTCAGATACTAAAGCAAAACTGGAGATAATTTATAATTTGATAGTCCCCAGAAGGAAAGTCCATCTTTAATATTTTCTATTAACCCAACAGAACAAAAAAGAGCCTAAACAAACAAGTACGGTATTCCTTTAACTCTCTACCCTAATGATTAAAATCAGCACTCACTGATTAAGCTAATAAAGCTTTGGCTGATTAAACTACCAATTAAAGTAATTCAGGCTTGGAGCCCTAATCATTACATTGGCATATAAATGTGATGAATGAAAAGCATTCAGGTCAATGGCATCCTTAACTTTCAGAAAGGGATGCTTTCTTAGGGCACAGTCCAGTGGAGTGTTCACTTGCACACGCCCCATTAGAAATGAACGGGCACTGCATAACTCCCATCCATTTCTGGGGAGGCTTGTGTGGGAAAGCTACATGTTCCACATGAAGTGGATGAGAGCACATTGTTCTCACAGGCACAAGGGGGATGGCAATGTAACCATTTCCCTGTGCTTACTTGTGCCTCTCTGTGATTTTGTGTCCTAGTGCTGCTCGAACACTTTGGATGATGAGAAATGGGACATGTGTGGGACAGCATGTTTGAAGAATTTGCCTTCCCAAGCCTCAGCCGAAGGGACAGCACTTTGCAGGCCACCCTTTAAGCAGTGCAGCCAGCAGCACCCACTCTGGCAGGGGGAGAGGTTGTTGAGGCATGGGCCAACTGAGTAATCTTCCCAGCTGCTGCCGCCTGGTAGATGTTAATAGTCAGGATGGCTGGCCTGCGCTTGGCAAGCATTGGGGCTTATGACATTTTCAGATTTGGGGGGGGGGGCTGGCCCTTGAAATTGGGCAGCAGCAGAAGCAAATCTGGAAGTGCAAGGGCAGGCTGTGCAGGCCGAGCTTGCCCACCTGCTGCAACTTTGGCTTCTCTTCCTGCTTCGGAGCAGGGAGGATCTCCATAAATTGATTGTTGGGTGGCTAATTGACTGTTGGCACTAAGGATGACCCACCCCAGTTGGAACCAGGAAAGGAAGCCCACGGGCAACACAGAACTTGATGATCACTTTGTAGGTGACCACATTTCAGTCATAATCAGTGGAAGTTAGACTACTGCTCCCTGTTTTCTTCCCCATGCTTTCAGTTTTGGGAATCACAACAAAACCAAGGATGGAGAAGTTTTCAAAGAGAGGCAAAGAGAGGAGAGTGGAGTGAAAACAGTACATTCTACTGCACATTTTACACATACCAATTTTCTATGAATTTTTTGGTGTTTGGAGAAAACATGTCCCAGGGACCCCCAGGGCACACTCAGTCTGCATATCGAGGATGTGTGTGCTGGCATGCATGAAAGATGGCCCTTCAGAGGGCAGCACAATTTCTGGTCCAGTGAGTGTCTTGGCACTGTGGTTGCTGCTGCTGGATTACTAGTTCACATAAAGACATAGGTTTTCTTTTCTTTTTTAGAACAAACGAGGGCTTATTTTTAAAACAATTTACTGCCATGTTAATGTTAACCATTCCAAAATAAATCTTTAATGGTATAGTTACAGCATTCCAGTGTAACAACAGGTAATTACAAATGCATCCAAAACAATTGCTAGCAAATGGGTTGTTCTGTATGTGGCGAGGTACACAAAAGGTGCCTTGTCTTGTGGCTCCTCAATAACATCTTAGAGTTTCTCCCCTCCCCTCAGCATGTGGAGGTTCAGGCCTGGACAGGTAAGCTTCTATCATAACAGTCTCCATGAAGCCACTCACCATGCACTGAATACTTCAGCAGTCCCAACCAGCATCCTAATGTCCTGCAATTTCTATTCTGCCAAGCCTCAAGGCTGGTGATCAGATTGTCTGAGCCTGACTCATTGTTGGCCACTGCCCTCTCCAAGCGTGTGTCCCACACTGCTTGGTCTCTGTCCTGGAGGCTGTTGAGGATCTCTTTGAACTTGTCACTCATTTTCCAGTTTGCTGGCAACAACTTCCTGGAGAACTCAAGTGCTGCTGCTTCTGCCTGTACCTCAAATGCTGAATTCTCTCCACCCCAGTCATCTGAGTCTGCATTGCTCAATTTCTGCAAAGGAGAGTCTGGTTTTAAATAGTTCAGTGTTTGGCTTATCTTTTCTGTGGTCAGTTATAAAGGTGGGAAAGACATCAACCCCCCTTCAGATCTCCCTGCTCCTATCAACTATTCATCCCCAGCAAGTCAGAATGGCTGTGGAGAACTCTGGATTAATGGAAATCAGACTCAAGACCACTTCTTAGCTGTCTTCTTCTTCCTCCGCGTCCTTTAGCATGGCAGTTCTTCCATGTGAGTTTCTGCTGCACCGCCCCTGTGAGATATGTGGGAACCACTCGCATGAAATATAATCACTCCATTGTCCAGTCACAGGAAGGAGCCAAGGATGTCAAAGGCATATTTGTCCTGGAGCACCCATAATGGCTATTACCCTCATTCACCATTTTGCAGTGATGTAGACTTGAGTACCACAATTCGCTCCCAAATCAGACTTAAGTCTTGTCAATCACTGACTTTGACTAGACTTGGGATTGAGGCAGTGACTTGCAACTCAACTTAGGACTTGAAGCCATCTTTGCATCTGAGTCACTATGTGTGTGTTCTTACTAACCTACTTTGCCGGGAAGTATCACAAAAGCTTCTTGGTGATCCAGGAGCAAGTACAATCACCCGGGCAAGGTTGGAACTTCCTGTTCGCCTTGCCTGGGTTATTGTACAGTGGCTGGTGGCTCCAGGCTGGCTGCAGCAGTTTGATTGCCACTGGACACTGGGAAGCAGACTTCTGGATGTGCCTGCCATCGGTGTCTGCCATCCCCCCTACACAGTTCCCCACCACCTCCCTTTTTTCTATAAATTTGGCTCAGAAACTTGAGAAGACTTGAGTTATGACTCGGAGACTCAGATTTGACTTGAGGGTAGAGACTTGAGACTCAACACATGAGGTTATGAACTTGGACAGCAAGGAGGCACTACCATTTTGTAATTCTCTGAATGCCTCAAGATACCTCTGGTAGTTCATGTTCTTGAGCTTCTCTGAAGTATAGCAGAACTTCTCTACATTTCAATAATATTTGATGAGAGCTGCCTGGACAACCTCTTTCTGCCAAATGCCAATGAAGGCCCTCCATTCCTCTTCACTCCATGAGGGATTCCTCAGACCAGGGGTGTCAAACTCGTTTCATACCGAGGGCCGAATGACATTCATGATACCTGCTGAGGGCCGAAGCAATGTCGTTAGGCAGGAAGCGATGTCATTAAACAACTCATAACCAAAAATAAGCACTTTTTCTCACTTAGGAATTCTTTAAGTACAAATGACAGAAGAGAAAACATGCAAATCTTTATATCATATTTCAAGATATGGGAGAGCCCAATTTTTGTGGGGGCTGCCCTTTTAGCTGTAACACCTCAGCACTGTTCAGCAGCTGAGAGCCTAAGGGCCACATAAAAAGCATCTGGCCCCCGGGCCTTATGTTTGACACCCCTGCCTCAGACAGTGAGGAGGAAGCCCATTAATGCTGGCAGGAGTAGCTGAAATTGCTGGAATGCTACTTTCCTGCCTCATTAGTCAATCCAAAGATTCAGCCAAAATAGGTCTGCTTTCATGCCTTTCTCACCTCACCACAAGTGAGGAGGAAGAGGTGAAAAGAAGGAGCGGATAAGCTCTGAAGAAAGATGATCCTGCAAAGAGGCAGTCTAGGGTGATGCTGCATCTCCTCTGAGGACTCAAAAATCATGGATATTAACAATATTAATTTTTCCATTGAGTTTTCCAACTATTGAGTTTTCCAACCATATATTCAAAACGCTCTTGGAAGATTCATAACTAACAGATTAAGGGTGCAATCTTAACAGCGCCCTAAGTCGGTGCAAGTCCCTTGTGCTGAACCAGGAGGGTCACAAATGTGCTGTAAAGCACGTTTGCACCTCCTTGGGAGTTGGCTGGGCTGGTACAGAGACGCGTACCAGCCCATGGAGGCTGTATCCAGCCTCTGCACTGACTTGAGGAGGGAGGATTGCATCGGCTGAGCTCAGCCAATGCAGGTGTCTGGGGAGGGCAGGGTGGAAGCAGCAAGGAGGCAGGAGGGAGGCGTTTCAGGGCAGGGGGAGGTCCCGGGAGAGGGAGGGGATGGGGAGACAGGGTTGGTACCCGGCTGTTATGCTGGATCCCAACCCCATTCCCCAAGCAGCGATGGACTTGTACCATCTCCTGAGGTTGCGCAATGGAGGAGACCTATTGGGGCTGTGGTGGCTTACCCTGGGGTAAGGGGAAGAGTTTCCCCTTGCCTCTGGCTGAGTCACTTTTGGCCCCAATCTTGCACTGGATACAGCACAGGCCTCCTGGCCTGCCTGTTCCAATGCAAGATAGGATTGCGCTGCACAAAGTGAAAAAAGTTACTTGGCTTATTCAATGGGGAAAATCTATGGGTAAGGAAACTCTTGTGGATTTTTGAATTCAAATATGCAGTTATTCTAGGGGAAGTGCAGGTTTTCATGTGGAATTTTGCACATTTGGTCTGGGCTTCTGTTTCAAGGTAGGGTTTGAGCATTTAAATGGCCAATACAATTGTGCCATTCTTAAAACAACATCCTCCTTCCCTGGGAGCTCTCCCAGGTGCTGAAGAACTGACCCTGTTTCTTGCTGCTTGATTATTCCTGCTCAAGATCAATCCCCTCCAGGCCTTGCTCAGTGCCCTGAAAACTCAAATATTACTGTAGCTGTAACTGCCAATGACCCTGTAAAATGAATGGTGATCACATGAGAGAATCCTCTGGTGGACTGAATGCTTTGAATTTATCTTGTTTATTCGCCACTAGTTTCCAGTTTCCCGCCTTCTTTGGAACATCTTGTGTTAATTTCTCCCCTGATAATGCTGTTGTTCCCCCCCCCCAGTAGCCCCTGCCCTGGTTTGCAAAATAATAAATGCACAAAGATGATTTATCCCATAGATAAAGATGTTCATTTGGAAAATCATTCCAGCTTTTCCTTCCCCACTAAATACCGTGTTCCTGTCAGTCTGCGGCTGTCACTTTGACATGTTACTGTTTTCAACAGGAGCAGGGTTGGCTTCTTGTTTACAATACATTGCAACATAACTGGCAGTTATATTTTTAACAAATAACACTGAGAACATGGCAGACCTCTCCAAAATTGCAAGTAATTATATCAGTGCTGCTAATGGAGATAAACTTTTTTGGGAATTATAAAATACTGGCATGGATCTCTCTTGCTTCTGTGGCATAATATTGCATAATGTATGAAATGGACCTTCTGGGTATCTCACTGTATTCCTGATGCTTGAAGTTCTTTTTTCCTGTTTCTCAGGTTGGGCTTTGTACACAAATAACAAACCAACTTTATGCTCAGATACTAGACCAGTGAACTGAGATACAAAATTCTGTAACAAAGAATGTTCAAAACTGATATCTGTCTGAATCAGGTGCATTTGCATAGGTCTGAACAGTTTTGCTACACATAAGGAGTGGAAACTAGCCCCACTCTTGACCAGCGAGCATCCATCTTTGAAACCACAACTACCTCAGTATTCATGATTTTACCGAACATTGACTATAGACTGTCAAATCTGTTTTTGCAGTCTGATTTATTTTAAATACAGGTGGAGCCTATTTATCCGCATTAGTTCCGTTCCGTGACTTGGCAGGATAAACAAAAAACGTGTTCTGCTAAATTCCATAGAGTTAAGCAAATACACTGCAGCCTGACACTTCCGGATGGAAGGAAACTAAGGCAGCTTTTATCAATCCCCTCCCCTCCGCTCTGTACTCAGCCCTCCCCGTTGCCAGCTGCCCAGCTTCTTTCACAGCTGGGATGCTGATCTTTTAAGAGTCCAGCCCTATGCGTTTCTATTCAGAAGTAAGCTCCATTGTAGTCAATGGGGCTTACTCTCAGGAAAGTGTGGAGAGGATTGTAGGTTATATCTCATGCTTTGCTTGGTGGGAAGGCTTACTTGTGTCGGTGATTGCCTGCACCATGGGGGGGGGGGTTTGCTTTTGTCAGTGATTGCCTGCAGCATCTCAATGGGGGGGGGGGAATTTGGCAAACACTCCCTGGGTTTTTTAAAGCAATTCCCTCTATTGCTACCACACCTGCCCCTGTGTGAGTGAGTGAGTGAGTGAGAGAGAGAGAGAGAGAGAGAGAGAGAGAGAGAGAGAGAGCTCCACCTTGCTGCACATGTTCTGCCTACAGAGATTTTGCCCCCCCCCCTTCCCGTCTTCAGCCTCTTTGCTGGCTCAGGGTCTCCAGGAGTGTTACTGTACCTTTCCAAGGGAAACCTCTTCCAGGGCTCCAGGGCTATTTCCCTGCCTGGGCCAGGCAGAGCCTTTTTGGAAGGCTGCCTGGAAATGGATCGAGATGCCAGTGCAGGGCAAAGGAGGCAAAGGTGTGTGTGACTTTTGGTTCCCCCACCCCATTCTCATTGAGACAAATCCGCACAGAGATAAAAAATCCGTGGATAAATAGGCTGCACCTGTACTTCTATCCCGCCTTTCTGTCCCATTTAATGGAACACAAAGACCACTTACAACCTTATGTTAAAAAGAATTCATGTACAAACAATAACTAACCAGACCAACCAAAGCTAGAAACTATTTCCACACTTAAGGTTAGAGCGATGTTACAGGCAGCCCAATCCCATCTAAACCGCTCCCACTTATGCAGCAGTGCCACCAGAGCACATGCTGCATCCTGCGGTTGGGGGGGGGGGAAGGAAGCAGTTCCAGAGATCTCCTCTAGGCAAGGGATCATTTGTTCCCTTGTTTGGGGGTTAGCCTCCACTGCCCAAATGGCTCAACTTGGACCTGGGCCAGAGAGGTGCAAGTCCAAGTAGACCCACAAAGGCAGATCAACGACAGGAAGGGGATAGGATATCAACAGCACTGCTGCTCCCAATACGACCACCTTCCTGGCCTTGACACCCCATCCTGGTCTCAACCCCATTCTTCCCCCTCCTCGTCTCATTCCACCTACCCCCTGCCCCTGCTCACCCCTGTGCTGACTTACTGGCACTGGGGTTCCTATGCAGACCACAGGTGCATGGCCACTTGCAGCAGTAGCCCAGCTGCACTGAACAGCATGCCACCTTTTATGACCACCATAAAGCATGCCATGCCACCAGAATACAAGTTCTGGTTGTGCGGCATGCCCATAGGATCGTGCCATTAGTGAAGCCATGTGATGAAACCCTGGGTCCCACCTCTCCTCTGCAAAGAGGCACTGGAAGGTGACAGTTTTCAAGAAAGAAGCTGGGTAGTGGGAGAAGAGTGTAATCCTTCACTTGCAGTTCCCCCTAACCATTGGGGCTGGGGTTCCCAGTCTGTGTTTTTGTTACACACCCAGGTCTGAAACTTCACTTGGTGGGTGTGTGTTGCATAGAATTGAAGGGGAGAAGGTGTAGAAAATGGAAGGTTGAAACATTCTTTCTCCTGCCCACTTTGTCTCCCCAACAAGTTGCCTCAGTTGATGCCACTTTGCAATGAAGAAGTAGCTCCCAGCCTGCATGCAGTTTTGAGTTCTGTGGTTAATAGGAAGCACCAGTGGAACAATAGCAAGAAAAATAACTCAGATGTGATATGCGACAATGAACGGTGTGGCCTTCCATTGTAAGTATAACATTCCAGGCAGCTGAACCTCAATTTCCTTGCTTATGAATATGGCCGGAAGAAATGTGAGAAATGTTTATAGGAACAATGATAGGCTTCCTCTTCTCCATTGTCATTTTATGATTGGAATTTCTCTTTTGGCAGCCACAGTAGCTTTTGTTTATTCCTTGGCCTAGAGATACTTAGTGTCAATGGTAGGCTTATGTGACTAGTTCATTATATGGGGACTGTGTTGTCGATATTTGCAAAGGATGTGGAAATTCTGACTGTTGAGGCATCTGAGTTGTTTGTAACCAGTAGAGAGCTCCATGCCAACAACCTCATGAGCACATCATGGAAGTGTAACTCTGAGAGAAAACCCAAAGGGAGGAGAAAATGGACAGGGGGTTCCCACCAAAACTGGATTAAGTTGAGTCCAAGGCACTTCTGTCTTCTTCCCAGCAGCTACACAGCCTGTAGTGATTACACTTGAGAAATGAACTTGCCTGACAGTTTTAGCTCTTATTGCAGCTGTAAGCCCCCTTTTATTCAGCAAAGTGTCCTGGATGAATTTAGACTTGAAAGAAAAGTACAGCAATCCCAGCAAGTAAAAATAGCAATTCAGCATTCTTAGACTTGAAGATGTGTGTGCATCAGGCAGATTTTTTTTTCTCCTCTGGAAGGAGTAAGCAACCCACTCTTATTCCCCCTCCCTCTAGAATGTTCCACTGCTGCTCTCATAGGTGTGCAGAAGTGTGTGCACTAGTTTCAAAGACTAGTGGAGAAGTAGCCAAGTCTGCTCTGTGAAGTAGCATATTCAATCTCAAGATAAAGAAATAAATAAATGGAGCTGCTGGCAGGGCAGCAGGGCTGGTGTTTATGAGCTGGTGGGGTGACATGATCACCTCAAGCTGCAGGCTGTGGGGAGTGGCATTCTGACTATGCATGCCTCTGTCCTCCCTGATTGGCTGCCTCCACCATGCTACTTGCTCACTCCCTCAGCCAGCAGCAGGAAGTGCCAACATCGCTCTGAATGCTGCAGAGACCTTCCAGAGGAGGCAGGGACCTTCAGAATGGCACCTGCAACCAGCGCAGACCCCTTTAAAATGACTGGTGGAAACAATGCTGGCCATTTTAAAGGCGTCTGTGCTGGTCAGAGCTGCCATTTTGAAGGTCCCTGAAACCTCCGCAAGATCTCTGCATAGTGGATAATGAGAACAGAGGTGCAGATAACTAGAGAACGTAGCAATTCTCCCTCTGGCAGATAAGCACATTTTTAAGTGGTTTCTCACTTTGCACACTTTCAAAACTGCTGTGACAGAGGGCTGTTTGCAGGTACCCTCATGATTGACAGAAGGGCTGGCTAATCAGTGCTCTGCACAATTTGAAAAAGGGGAATTTGCTTCATGATTGACACAAGGGCTGGCCAAGCAGCACTGTGCAAATCCAGTTTCAGAAGTCATTGGGTAGTGGCATCTGGTGATTCTCCTAAGTACAGAAGTAGCAGTACAATTTTCAAGAACGAGCCCTCTTCTCCTGCAAAGAGGCTTTTGTGGCACTCTTAAAGACTAACAAAATTAATTGTGGCACAAGCTTTTGTGGACCAGATCCCACCTGGCTGTGCATTACATTGCTCACATAAGCAGACCATAAGCAAGTTATTTCTGGGTGTTAACAAGCTGCAGTAAAATTTGCACACACTCTGAGAGAAAAGGGGGACTGTGTCATCATCACATAACCTACCAATCAGGACGGACTGGATGCACAAAGGAGATTCAACCCTTAACAAGCGGGTTTGTCTTGGTCTGAATGCATTATATATCTAACTCTGGCTAAATATTCAAGACCTTGATTCATTTTTGTTTCTGCAACAATGGTGTAGCTAGTCCTGCCAACACGATGTGCTCGTATTTGACTCCTAATGAATTAATTAAGGAGACGGTCTGAAAAGAAGACCAGCTGGATGAGAAGAGGGATCTTACAGGCATGAAAAAAAGAACCAAAGAATGAAAAATCAGTGGGTGGTTAGCAGCAGTTTGTGTGAAATACAAGACTGTACAGATCCAAAGCAGTACAAGCTGCAGGGTTAGAGATAGCATTCAGCAACCTTGATGACTGCTATCTGTCTGTAATCTAAGCAACAACAATAAATAACATCTGGAATTTATGCAAGGAATTTAAATCCAAGGCATCTCACAAACACACAAGACTGGCAGCTTCAATAAGTTCCAAAAGCAACTCTTTCTATGTCTTTTCAGATCTGACATTATATATTTACAAATAAATGTAGAGTCAGTTCTCATTACAGAGTTCTCATTATCCACTAGAGTTAAGTTCCTGGAAAACCTAGTGGATAGCGAATTTGCAGATAACAAACCATAGATCTCATGGGATCAATGGGGTTAGGTACAAGGTGTACCCTGGGGTGGAAGGCGTAAAATCAGAAGAATCCAGCAGAGACTCTCAGAACACCAGTAGAGTGCAACAGGTAGTACCAATATTGCTCTGAATGCTGCAGAGACCTTCCAGAAGAGGCAGGAACCTTCAGAATGGCACCTGCAACCAGCACAGACCCCTTTAAAATGACTGGCAGAAGCAAAGCTGGCCATTCTAAAGGGGTCTATGCTGGTCAGAGGTGCCATTTTGAAGGTCCCTGAAACCTCCGGAAGGTCTCTGCATAGTGGATAACGAGAACAGAGGTGCAGATAACAAGAGAAGGTAGCAATTCTCTCTCTGGCAGATAAGCAAATTCACAGATAGCAAATTTGCATATAAAGAAAACTGACAGTAAGTAGTTTTGGACCTATTAAAAGTAGTGCCATGATAAGGCTGAAATCCTATAAATATTTTCCTGGGAGTAAACCCCACTGAACACAATGGGTCTTACTTCTGGGTAGATATGCACAGAATGGCACTACAGTATAACTGTTTTAGGGCACAATCCTAACCAGGTCAACTCAGAAGTAAGTCCTATTTTGCTCAATGGGTCTTACTCTAAGGAAAGTGTGGTTAGGATTGCAGCCTTTATCTTTAAGGTGCCACAAGGTTTATGCAGAAGTTGTCAGAAAATCACATGGGCTACTCCTGTGATCTAGAGCAGGGGTGTCAAGCTCCTTTCACACAGTGGGCAAAAACAGCATTTGCAATGCCTGCTGAGGGCCAGAAGTGATGTCACGAAGCAGGAAATGGCATAATGAAGGAGGTAACTTTTCCGTGCACAAATGGGTCGTGAGGCAACCTTTCAATCTGTGCAGTTTTGATCTTAGGTTACCGAGCGAACTCTGGGTTAGGTTACCTAACGAACTTAAGCCAGTACATGCCTGGCTTAAGGGTTTTAGGGCCCAATCCTATCCAATTTTCCAGCACCAGTGCATCAATGTTCCAGCATCAATGTAGCCCGGAAGTAAGGGAACAAATGCTCCCATACTCTGAGGAGGCCTCTGTGATTACCTGCCCACCACAGGATGCAATGCATGCCCCATTGACACAGCTGCACTGGCACTGGGAAATTGGATAGGATTGGGCCCTTAGCCATCCTAGTTAGAGAGGGAGGATAGGAAGCCTGAGGGCGCTCCCTTGCAAAATGAGAATGTGCCCCAGAATGCCTCACAACTCTGTGCACTTTCAGTGTACATGGGGAGTTGGTTACGCTTGAAGCAGAGTAAGAGCCTGCATTTATGTGCTGCTTCCAGCAGGGCAAGCTCCCTTTGGCTTCTGCTATCCTAGGCTTCTGCTAACTAGTCTGCCTAGATAGTTGAGCTGATCCTGGTGCAATTTGTAAACAGTGGAAAATCACCAATAAGCAGCACTCTCTCTCTCTCTCTCTCTCTCTCTCTCTCTCTCTCTCTCACACACACACACACACACACACACACACACACACACACACACACACACACATCCCTTAGCACCATGCAGTAATGATTTTATAACTCCTTTGCCCTGCCTTACCTTATCTAAATCTAGCCATGGAACAGCAATTTGTAGCTAAAAATATGCTTGCCAGTGTGTCTAGCATACACCAGAAATGCATTGATGGAAAAGACTTTACTAGTCATAAAGCTCTACTCCCACTTCTGCTGGTACCAGATTATTTCACATGGTTCTTCACTTCTTCCGCAAACAGTAGGAAGTTCTACGGCCCAGCCTTTTACAGGTTTTTATAGGGTTAAATTCATACCTAGTTATTATCACCATTATTATTATTATTATTATTATTATTATTATTATTATTATTATTAGAGACAGTACAAAGCACTTATAGCATTGTTGTGGTATTTGTTTTCTTGTAAATATATAAGTTGAGCACAGGGGAGTAGGGAGCAGGCAAACACCCAGAGACACTATGCTGGAATTTGTTATTCCTCAGAGAAAACAATATGTCTGAACCCCCTTAGGTAGTCATGAGATTCCAGTCTTCTGACGCTTCCATTACATTGTTTTTTTCATGCACACATGCTCTGGAGGAACACTGGTCTCAGTTTCTATCTTCAGGTAGGATTGCCTTGTGCCTACATGCCACTATCAAAATCCATTGAGCAAGCAACTAGTAGTCTGGGAATGAATAAAATCTGTGTTCTCGGGACACTGATCTGGAAGCCAGAATGGTATTTTGTTAAATAGAATAATTCTATTTTCCTGACATTTTTATTTTGATAATATAAACTCCAAGAAACATAACACATATAACAACAATAACTACAAATTAAAAGTTAGCACACCAAGAAGAAAAATACACATACTACAATATAACAAAAGAAAAGACCTCATTGTTTTTGAGTTAAGGAAATCTTATCAGGAAGGGAAACTGTTGTTAAAAATTAAATCAACTGTAACTTTCAACCCAAGAAAAAACAAAACCAAGGAAGTATTATAGCCATATAAAGTTAATGGCCCAATCCAATGCTGTAAAGCAACCAGTGCCAGTTTACTCAGAAGTCCCACTGTGTTCAATGAGGCTTACTCCCAGGAAAGTGGATATAGAAGTTCAGCCACTGTTGCTGTATATAATTGTTCTAGAAGATTTTTAAGTAAGAAAGCAGGATCACTGTATTCAAAATAACTGAGGGTGCAATCCAGCCCTTGACTTTGGTTTCCAAAGAGCTCACAATCTTTAAAAAGGTGCAAGAGTGACCCTCTGGAACAGTCAGCAATGCTGGAGTGAAGAGCGGTAGTTCTCCTCCCTCAGTATAAGAGGACCACCACTGTGTGCAGGGTTTTTAAAAATTGTGGCACAAATTGTACTTTCTCTCACTGTTGCTCCTGTATGTGCACACAAGGCTGTGCATCCAATCCTGATGGCCTCTTCCTTCTAATCCCTCCCCACCCATACTTCAGATTAGTTGTCCACTTTGTTGTGTTGTAATTGGACCTGGGTTTCAACCCTTGAGAGACCTGGCAATGGAACTACTCAGCATTAGTCCCTTGAATGTAAATGAGAACGCTTCATATTTATATGGTGCATTTCAATGGTCTGAAGTGTTCCATTCCATGTATGTCATGTAAGTAAGAGTCTCCAAGGCAAAACTGCACCATCATATTAAGCTTGGTAAATAGTAGCTGCACCTTGCCTCAATGCAGATCAGGACTATAGTGTGGGGGGAGAGAGAGAGAGAGAAGGAGCATTTGCTCCTGCTATAATCCCAATTCATATGAAGTGTGGTGGCCTCACAGCTACTATTCACTGAGTAAAATACAAACCTGAACGCTTAATCCAATGGGTAGTTTGGCCTTGAGAGTAGTCCTATAAGGTAGGACAGTATCTTATTCACATATACCAGGTGGATAATCACTTTACAACCGAGAAAATCTTGAACTGGAGAGTTCACAGTTTATGTCCTTATTCGCTGCATATAGCAACAACTTTCAGTTTTTGTACATCACAGAATTGTTCCATAGATGAGCGACGTAAGATTTGGGAGGGATTTCCCGTATTAAATATGCAAAAGAAACAGTAAATAGCAATTGATGATTATATAAGCCTGTTTTTTTTTAAAAAAAAATGTGGACACACTTCTGCAGCTAAGCCTAAGAAGTCATTTTTGCTCCTTTCTCTTCCAAAGGCACTTAAAGCTAAGAGCCCTACTTGTAAACCGGCAATGATCAGCCTCTCCTAAGGAGGGGGGCACAGCTGTGTTTACTGGAAAGGAATACAAAGTGTTTCTAGAAGGGATCCAGCAAGCGGAACAAGAATCTGAAATCTGTTTTCCTTCTGATAAGTCTCTTCTGGACCTATTAATAGGCCTTCTGGGCTCTGAAGCCTGGGAAAGGGGGGTAATATTTGTAGTCAAAAAGAAGCGCTGTGGTTGCCAGGTAACCATGCTTCCAATGGTACCATAGCACTAGGGATGAAAGCTGGCTTTAGGAAATGGCTCACTGTGTGGCTTTGATTGCTGACTCACAGAGAAGGAAACAGTCATACGAGGGAGGCAAGGCCAACATGGAAGGAAAGACATCCATGTTTTTTAAGGGTGGGAAAGGCAATTAGTTTCCCCCAAAGTGTATAAACAATTCAAACTGAGGGAAAGAGATGACAATCTGGTCCTGAAACTGTCTGAATTGTGTTCCTTCCTAAGAGCATCCCTTACTCCCATATCCCAAGATTCCACACTGCTTATCTGTATGTCTGGAGACTAGATATTGCACTCCTTGCTCATCCCTCTGTGCATCTGACACTCATGAGTTCATTGGAACATAGGAATAGTGGTCTGTGCATGTAGATCTCAAATGCGTGTAGACTCCAATTATGCAATTTGTACCTGGTAACATTGCTGGATACAGATTGTACAATTCATGCCTGTATACATCAGAGTCCCCATGCAGACATTACAAGCAAACACAGATGTTGAGCATGCAGAGAATGTGCTGCCAAGTCATGCAACTGTGAGCCCCCTTTTGATGGATTCAGTGAATATCTGTATAGGACTTGTACAGGTTGGTTCTGGGGCTTTGGGGAGGTAACATTTTGCCTGTTGTGGCTATGCCTGGTCTTCTGCGGTTGACATCATTAGGATTAGAGATTGGAGTCTAAAGGGTGGTGCCTGGCAGATCTGGTGTAGAGCACAGTGAGGTAGGAATGTGGAGCCTAGTGGCACAGACCAGAGCCAAGAGTCACTGGGTAAGATGGCAGGTCAAAGGAAGAGCCTGGCTATGCCTTGTGCCTTGGAATGCCTCATTATCAGCATACACTTTCCACCCTGCTTTAAGTGATGAGACAGTCTGGGTCGTTGTAGAATCGAGTCGCCCCATTGTGGGGCTACTTGCTTTACCCAGGGGGGAAGGGGACAAAAGTCTCCTTCTCCCAAGGAGGTGGCGACGGCTGCCTGGGGCGCGCTGGATGCAGTGGCAGCCATTTCAGCACTGCTGCAGCCCCACGTGCCAGGCAGCTCAGGATTGGATTGCCTCAGACTCAAGGCGGTTCATTTAGGTAGGACATATTAAACTCATTTTTACAAATAAATTTTACAATAATTGTTCTATGAGTGCCCTGTAGAAACCTTCATTTCCAGACAGAAGCCTTCACGGTGTGGTCATCATATCTGGCATCTGGATATCGTTTCTGAGCTTCTGGTAGGAGCAGCTCCAGGCCAGCCAAGTTGTTAATCATTCTTTCTTGGAAGCTGACTTTTCACTCTTCCACATTCCTGCAGCATCATTTGTGAGTCCATCCCTCTCTCACAGTCAGGTCACAATAGCAACTCCTCCTTAGCTCTGTCCACTCATGAAAGCTTTGTCGGCTTCAATTGTCTATCCAGAAATGAAGCAGGACCGCTCCTGCTTAGCATTCTTAGGGCAATCTTCTGCTCAACCACCAGAACACACTTCCTGCCTCCTGTAGACAGTTAATCAAAACAGGAAATTTAAGTGACTATTCAAAGTTTGAATGTTACCTTGTGACGGTGCAATACAAACACAACAATATAAAAGTTGTGGTTTTATAAAACACAACTCCTAAACCATTTGGACTGGGTGTATATTGCACTCAAAATGTTACAGTTTTTGCAACATGATTCTTCAAAAACTGTGTTAAGAAAATGTGGAATCTTATGCAGCCTGCATAGTTTTGTTTTGGTAGTTATTATATTTGATGTTATTTTTACATCCTGATGGTTGTTGGCCATTTTGGGCCTCCCATAACTACAATGAAAAAATATGTGTGTGGTGTGGGGGGGGGGGGGAATAGTTTGAAACAAATAAATGTTTCCTTATTTTGCATAATTATTTTGCTTGTCATAAAGAGTAGCAAATAAGGGCTACTTATATTAATGAAGGCCAATCCCTGACCACTAGAAATTATTTGTTGTAAATACTGAGAAAATTTATATATTGTTTTTCAGCAAAAAGTAACTTACATTGCAAAATAAATGAAAAGATTGATCCCTGTCTCAAAAGGGCTCACAATCTGAAAAAAGATGCAGAAGAGCCATTGGAAAAGAAGCTCTGATAAGAATGAACAGGAACAGTTGCTCTCCCCTTCCCAAATAAAACATAATTGCCCCTTCAAATGTCATTTTTGTCCAGTTCGCAGGGGACACACCAGATTCAAGTCGATATTGCAAATAGAGATCTGGAATCTCGGAGGGGAGGGGGAATAGCGGGAGGTGGGTTATCAGGTGAATAAGACTTCCTCCTGAGCTTCCCCTGGCTTTGAAGAGGTCATTAGACAATGCTTACACACACTGATATTTGAGGATTTCCTACGCAGGGTTGAACTACACACGACATAGAGCTGTATTTAACAATAGCTGCTAGCCCCTTTACTTTCATAAAGCAGGTTCAGAAGGAGGCCCTTTGTAGCAGGGAAGAGGGTGCTTAACCCTTCTGCTGCCAACCATTTTTGCACAAGACGTCTTCCAAAGTATTTCCACTTCTGGAATTCTAGTCCCATTTGTGAACTAAACATGGGTCTGGGGCCCTAGTGGAGAGCTCAGTACAGGACTCAGTGCAAGGCTACTGAATTCCCCATCCTAATTCTGGCTTTTTATGGACAGATAATTATAAGAGTGTCTCCTACAAATACAGGAAAGCAAGGCTATCCGAATAGGAATACGGTGTAGGGCAACCCAATCTTTGATTTCTAAACTTCTGGGGCTGACTTACATTTCTAGTATTACATGCCCCTCCAGAGAGAAGGATGTTTGAATGCTAACTAGTCTGTGTACTTCTTCAACATGAGGCACCAATGGAGGCTTCTGCAAAGGGCATCCCCAGATCCTTTAACATCTTTGGTTAGCATCCGTGATAAAAATTCTACATATAGTGATGCCCACAACAGCTCCCCATGTCCTTAGCAGCAGCCTTTCTTTCTTCTTTGAGCTGCTGAGCATTCTTGTGACAGTGTCTGCATCACAATCTGGTCAAATATGCAATAGCAAATAAAATTAAACTGGAAAACACGCAGGGAGAAAGTGTTTCCCTTTATAGATAAGGCTGTTTGGTTGGACATCAAAGGAGAAGTGAGAGTCATACCGGGCTGAAGTCATGCTTCTTTTTGCGGTTTGCTTCTGACGAAAGAGATGCATAATGAGCTTGTCCTTGCATGAACAAAAAATGCTGCTCAATGCCAATATAAAAAAAATGTAAGGCTGTGCCGATAGGCAGAGGAAACAAGGACCTCAAAAGGTGCTCGGAAACTGTTAATTACAAAGGAAGACTGTAACCTGCCACACTGCAGGTATAAATCTTCCTTTAAGGAGCAACTCAATTCTACTGCAAAGCAACGTTACTTCTGCTGCATCTTAGAAGAGCTTTTATTTGAAATGCTTCCTGGCAATAAACTGTTCTCAGTCCTACAGACTCCTGCCTCTTAGCTTCAGCAGCTCAGGATAGTCAGGCACAGAGATAATAGTGTTGCAGTTGCTGCAGAAGGTGATCTTTCTGGAGGGTGAATTTAAGTGATCTGAGAAATGTGGTTGTCGAGTTGCGAGAAAAGTGTTGCAAGCAAACAGCCTGGATGCGACTTTTGCTTCCAGAAGTGTTTAATAAAGAGTTTCTGACACCTGAACCATCCACTCCATGGGGCATTCATACAGCACTTTTAGAAATATAAAAGACATCCTCTCAATCTTGACAGTAACTCACAAGCAATATTAGGGCTGCACCATATGTTCACCCATTCTGATTTTCTTATCAAAAGTAATGTGTTGGGAGGGACAGAAGCATTTTGTCCCCTGTTTTTAGGAGGCCCTTACACAAAAGCCCTGCGAGAGTCCTGCAGTGGTGCATTCCACCTCCCGTCTGTTTGAAAGCCTTTGTGCACACCAGCTTCAGTGGGTGAAGAATAGCACTTTGTCACCACAGCCACTATAGCTATGAGTGGCAGTGTGAAGGAGGACTCATGTCCACTTCTGTTGTTTGTTCACCTTCTGGTTCTGAGCTCCCGAGCTGGCTTACTGGTGGGGAATGGCAATGGTGGAGAATGGCATCAACAGGTTTTCTGCAGTAATGCTGGGGGTAGAAGAGGTCAGCGCACCTCTACCACTGCTCCCCAGTGTCTCCTAGTAAGTCAGCCAGGACTCAGAGCCCAGTGAGGAGGCTAACTGAAAGGCAGCGGGGAGCAGGCTGCAGAAGCCCACTATACTCTATCTTTCCCTGCTGTTTTTAACAATTCCAGGATGCCTGAGCTCTTCACACAGCATCAGAGAACAGTTGAACCTGCTTTCCCAATAAGGAATCTTTGCCTCACTAGTAGAGAGGTTGTCTTTTTGTGTAACAGGAACATAAGAACATAAGAACATAAGAACAGCCCCACTGGATCAGGCCATAGGCCCATCTAGTCCAGCTTCCTGTATCTCACAGCGGCCCACCAAATGCCCCAGGGAGCACACCAGATAACAAGAGACCTCGTCCTGGTGCTCTCCCCTACATCTGGCATTCTGATTTAACCCATTCCTAAAATCAGGAGGTTGCGCATACACATCATGGCTTGTACCCCATAATGGATTTTTCCTCCAGAAACTCGTCCAATCCCCTTTTAAAGGCGTCTAGGCTAGACGCCAGCACCACATCCTGTGGCAAGGAGTTCCACAGACCGACCACGCGCTGAGTAAAGAAATATTTTCTTTTGTCTGTCCTAACCCGCCCAACACTCAATTTTAGTGGATGTCCCCTGGTTCTGGTATTATGTGAGAGTGTAAAGAGCATCTCCCTATCCACTCTGTCCATCCCCTGCATAATTTTGTATGTCTCAATCATGTCCCCCCTCAAGCGTCTCTTTTCTAGGCTGAAGAGGCCCAAACGCTGTAGCCTTTCCTCATAAGGAAGGTGCCCCAGCCCCGTAATCATCTTAGTCGCTCTCTTTTGCACCTTTTCCATTTCCACTATGTCTTTTTTGAGATGCGGCGACCAGAACTGGACACAATACTCCAGGTGTGGCCTTACCATCGATTTGTACAACGGCATTATAATATTAGCTGTTTTGTTCTCAATACCCTTCCTAATGATCCCAAGCATAGAATTGGCCTTCTTCACTGCCGCCGCACATTGGGTCGACACTTTCATCGACCTGTCCACCACCACCCCAAGATCTCTCTCCTGATCTGTCACAGACAGCTCAGGACCCATCAGCCTATATCTAAAGGGTTCACACCCAGCAATTATGACAAGATTCCCACTGCATGAATCCTTGATGAGGAGAGGATATGACCTTTGTCTCCAGTTGTGAGTTGATTGTAAAGAAAGGTTGTGTGACACGATTTGCTATTAATTAGCAACAGCCTTTAACACAGCCTTTAACTAGCAGAGAAACTAAAGACCATGCAGAGAGAGAGAGAGCGAGCGAGCGAGCCCTTGGCTATTTCTTTGGTTTTGAGCTTTGTATGTCAGCCATTATGTAAATAATTAACATTGAGAAGGTTGGTTGACTTTGGTCCAGGGAAGTGGATGCATAAAATAAAAGGGTTAGTTCTTACTGTGCAACAAGACTTTTTGGTGGCTTTGCTGAAAGAGGTTAAGGGCCCAATCCTATCCTACTTTCCAGCACCGTGCAACTGCAATGCAGCCCTGAGGTAAGGGAACAAATGTTCCCATACCTTGAGGAGGCCTCTGTCACTGCCTCCCCACCACAATATGCAGTGCATGCCCCATTGGCACAGCTATACCGGCACTGGAAAATTGGATAGGATTTGGCCCTAACATGGCTATCCCTACCCCCTAGATGTTGTTACAATTATATAGGTACCCAAAGCTCTTGGGCAGAGGTTGGAGTTATTGTCAGCGCCATGGAGAGCAGAATGATCTCCTTCACAAGGAGAATGCTGTCAGAGATTACAAGACTATGAAAAACTCCACAGCGGGGTGCAAGCCAATGACAAAGCTGGGAGGCTCAGGGTGAAGATACGGGAAGGGTAGAATGCCATAGGTTAAGTGTAGATATCCTCTTGAGAAGGAGAGGTACAGTATTATCATTGCCTTTAGCGGGGCCAGCCACCTCCCTGTTTAGATAGTGTCTCTCCCAGGGGAGAAACTATCAGGAAAGAATGTGGCAAAGAATTTCCAAAATCTGATCCGGTTTCTATCCCTCCTCTGTGCCCACTGCCTTTTATTCCAACCTGGACAAAGTGATATTTTTGCTGTGTTAACTTCAGTTAGTGAATTCAAAGATTTGGGGAGCTTAGATAAAGATATTTTAATTTCAGATTTTAAAGACTACTAAAGGGTTAGGGCAACATGATAAAGTTTCATAAAATTAGAAATGGTGTGAAAAAATGAATAGAGATAATTTTGTTTTTAGAGTGGCAGTTTTGCTAGCTATCAAACTGTCTCTGCCCCTCTTTAGTGGCTCAATCCTATGCACCACTTAAGATGGCAGAACTCCCATGCTGCTATCCTAAGTGGCATAGCATTGTTGCAAATTGTGTGGTGCCTTTGCATGTTGTAGGACCGCCTGTACAAATATCCAGAGGTCCCGTGCACACACCAGAACCACCCAGACATTGCGTTAGAGCAGGTAGATTGGCAGCGTGAATGATCTATGGGTGGTTCAGGGGAGGTTTGGGATGGGAAGGGGGAGGGCAGGGAGTGGCTTGGTGGGTTGGAAGGGGTGGAATATAGTGGCGGCAGCACGTACAGGGATATTATCCCCTTTTTTTCCTGCCTGACATGCCCTGCCTCTCCTCAGACTTACACCAGCAAAAGTCTTGGACCCATCGTAAGTGACCAGGTGGCCTAGCAGGAGGTAAGTAAAGACATTTTTTGCTTGTGTCTCTCTGGCCGAATGGTCCTCCCCTCCAAGATAGCATGTAGTGTGTGCTCAGTTGGCCCAGCTGCATGCTACAGACCAGCAGAGGATAGGACTGGGCTATGAATGTTACATACATCTTCACCACTTGAGGGACAATAGGATTAGACACACAGCTATTGCATATGCAGGTAACAAGCACAGAAGGGAATGGGACTGTGGCAGCAAGTTACCCCCTCCCCCCCTTGACCTACATGTGTTCACTTGATGGTCTGAATGGTCCCTAATGCACAGTCAGGGATCTGGCACAAAGCAGGATCCCTTACAGATCTTATTCTATACAAATAAATCCATCAGAACAGTTGAGTGGATGCGTACAAGTGAGGGTGGGTGCTTGCTATTGTAATCCTTCCATGTGCACATGCCATAGTGCAGAAGTTGTCTGAATGGTGCTAGTAGTACCTGGACTGTGCACAATAACAGAGTAATAACTGCACACTTCTTATGTGGAAAGTTCTTAAGAAGAAGGTCACATCAGAAAGGATTTCCTACACATGTGTCTTCTCACCATTAGGAGGCAGGGGATGCTGCAGAAAAGCAGTCAATTTTGACCCTGAGTGAAGCAAACCTCAGATTAATAAGAAATTGTCTCCAACAATTTTTGGAGAAGTGACAGCATGGTTTGACTCATCCACCAAACTGAAACTGTAAAAGTCTAATGTTTTGGAAACCAGAGGCAAACTAACAAGAAGCATTATACAAGAAGCAACCCAGAAGCACTGCCAATGCTCTCCCCCCTCCCTGGCTGTGCTGTTAGAAGGCATTTTGCCTCAGAGGCATTTCCCCAGAAGACTTTGCTTCAGAAGATTTGTTATCAAGGGAAATCTTCCATAGAGGCAGTTATCAAAAGTAGCATCATTTATTATGTGAAATCAGGTTTTCAATTTAAAGCTGACAGTGCATTTTAAAGTTGGCTAGTTTTTGCATGAACTGTTTAGTATGCATGTTCAATGAATTATAAACTGGTGTGTGAAACATTTATGATGCTCATCATTTTTTTTTTTGGTTCGTAATTAATTAATCAATCCTTAACACCCTTATTACGGCCTGCTGAATTGGATTCCCTCTAATCTGTTTGCAGCCTTCTCAAAACTTGTTCCAGCAAAACTGTTATTTATTTTTCAAAATACACTGAATATACTGCATATTTTAATCTAGATTTTGGAGAGCCCTAAAGCAGCCTATAAAATTTAAAAACATAAGAAAAACAATATAAAACAAATTGTATAACACAACATATATACAAGCCAAAACAAAATCAATATAAATAAATTTTATTATTTAAGCAATATTACGTTGATTGGTACTGGTGCCCTCTGTATCCGGCCTCTCTGGTTGCACACAAGCTGTTATATTTTCCTGTTTTTATCATGGGAAAGAGGAAACTGGGAGAATGAAAGCCTGTTTACAAAAATATATGGCATTGCTTGTGCATGCGCTTTTGAAAGTTGAGCAAGCTCATCTTGATGGACCTTTGGATCAATGTAAACAATAGGAGTGGGAGCAGGGGAGGTCTAGCCTTTCCCCCTGCCTTTCCCTGTTGTCAATTCACACACACACACACACACACACACACACACACTCCAGCTAATATTAGTCAAGGAGGGGAAAACATACCAGCACTCATATTTGGCCTGTAAGTTTTCCCTTCCTGGTGACTAACAACTTCAGGGGGCAATCAGGATCAGGAAAATGGTTAGACATCCCTCCTTCCCCAGCACTATGGCCCATAGCCCTCCACTACTGTGCCACTCCCTACTGCTGTTTTTAGCAAGAGAAAAAGACATTAAGAGATCTATTCACAGACGTTCCATGTCACATCTAGTTTGACCCAAAGTAGCTACTGGCAAAGACATAGCACACAGGGCAAAGCAAGTTGGATACACTGAACTGACATGACTTACTGCAGCAAGGTTCAGCACTCTGTGTGTGTGTGTGTGTGTGTGTGTGTGTGTGTGTGTGTGTGTGTGAGAGAGAGAGAGAGAGAGAGAGAGAGATCATTTTCCCCTTTAAAGGCAGGAAAGTTCTAAATGCAACAAATATCAATAGCACAATCCTATACATATTTAGTCAGAAGTAAGTCCCATTATATTCAGTGGGTTCATTCTCAGAAAAGTGTGTATAGGATTGCACTTCAATAAATAACACTGAATTAACTGAATGATAATTATCAATATACTGTATAGATCACACAATCTTTTTAATATGATTTCCAAACAATACAGCAACCATCATCTATAGCTATAAAAACTAATTCCCAGGAATCCTTCACTCTCACAAGTCCATGGAATGGAACCCAAGATAAGGCCTGTAGTAGACTGGGATCTTGTGGTTCCAGTTCCACTTGCGAGGAAGGCCCAGACCATTTTGAGCTTCCGAATCACTAAACCTCAGTCAGGAGAACTGTCCTCCTCTCCTTTCTTGTGTGTGTGTGTGTGTGTGTGTGGAGGGAGAGAGAGAAAGAGAGAGAGAGAGAGAACTTTTCCCCCTTTAAATGCAGAAGTGTCTAATGCCTTCTTGGCTCAATTTCCTAACACCATGTGTCCTTTCCACACTTCAGATGTACAGTCCCCCAGATCAAAGAGCATCCATCCATCACCACATTCAATTTAAGTTTCTAACATATCCAGAGCATGATTCCCACACAGTGTCACTGATGGGCTGAGATGTGCCTTGACAAATTAAGCTGCCCCACAGATACATCCATCACTGTATACTTTTTGGAGTGGGGAGACTTCATTGCAGCATTGATCTCCACTTTCTGTGCAAATATATGAGCAATGACTTCATCTCAAGAGAAGGCATAACAACATACCAGCACTCCATACCATGGGATATAGCCGATGGTGTCACTGACAAGAAAGACGGAATCCCAGAAGCGTTATCATTATCCATAAAACATAGTTCTATCCCTGAGCTCCAAATGCCTGGGCAAAGGGGAGGAATGAACAAGTGCTGGCACCAGGTATTGGGGGGCCCTGGGGCAAAATCCTGCACTGGACTACCCATGGCACTCCAACCCACCCCCTGATGGCACATTAGGCCATGGCCAGCCTAGTAATGAGGCAAACTGTAGTGTCAGAAGCAAGTTGACCAGAGCAGCAAACTGATGAGTACCCTGCCTTCTGCTCCTACCCAGTGCTTGCCTCCGGCCCACTGTCCATGGAACCACTTCAGCCAGGCTTCATTCCTCTGAGAGGGAAAAGGACTGAGGCCATGGCAGCCCACGTCTTCCTCCACAGCCGCTACTGTGAGTGATTACAGTGGCAAGAGCTGCAAGCAGAGCGGCAGAGTGATCTTGTTGATTGCTCGGTTTCACAAGCACTTGAACAGGCTCCCTCAGCTCCATCTCCTTCTCTTTTTGCCCCCTCAGTAAGAAGTCCAGGTAGATGAGAAAGAGAAGAAGGTGTGTCTCCCATGCATCCTTCCTCTTACCTGAAGTTCCAGTGCTACCTCCACCTGTCTGGGAAAAAAAACACACCAGGATGAGCAGAACATTCTATTCTGCTTGGGGTACCCTTGGCAAACTCTACCCACCTGTCTCTTTCAAACAGGATCAGTAAGCGTAAGAGGGAGGTGGTGGCAATGCTCTACTTGACTGATCGCTGATGGCATCCGTGGAATGAGAGGCATCATATCCTGTATTTGCACAATGGCTGGCTGCTTGTTGTTCTAGGAGCTTACTGAAAAAGTATCAATGGATGTTAGGGTGCAGCAAAATCTGCCTCCAATTTTAATCCACACAAACAAAATCTGTGCCACAACTATTAGACATTGAGAAGCAGCCTAATTGCCTTGAATTCCCCAGCAAGCTGAAAGCTAGCAGACCTCTAAAATTATAACCACCACCTTGTTTTATCAAACAAAAAAGACTTTGTGTAGAAGCTGAATTTACATGCGAGAGAATGAACACAGAAGGCCAGTTAGATGTTAAGGAAAATGAAAAGCTAGAACCAATTCTTTGCTAAACATTGCTGGCTCATATCTATGAGTTGGACAACCAACTTGTCTTACCCAAGGCAGCTCCTCTAACCTAAACAGCTGGGATCCAGCCTTTCAGCTAATAACATGATAAAAGCTCTATAAACTGCATTGATTTCAGGTGTCAGATGGGTTTATAAATCTGTAATAGACACCTGTTTAGCTGGTCAGATATCACTGAATAGCTTTTTTCTAGTCCCAACCCCGTAGGGAGCTCCATTACTGAAAGTATTCTATTCTGTGTTCCCTGGAGGGATACTGTGTAAATGTTCACCCCAAATCACTGTGGGAAAATGTTCTCCATTCTCTTGGCCTTTTTTTGGTCATAAACTAGAGGGAGAAGGGGGCTTATGGGATTTACTCAACACCACCTCAAGTTCTGCCATCTCAAAAGAGAAAGAGAGAGAGAGAGAGAGAGAGAGAGAGAGAGAGAGAGAGAGAGAGAGAGAGCTCCAGCCCAGCACCCTTCTGGCTTAACTTCAGTCACCAAGTAGCCTTCTCATCAATAAGTTTTCCATAGTATCCTCCTTTCTCGTTGTCTTCCCTGCCCTTATATATCCCAAGTTACACTCCATACAAGGCATTATAATATCTCTCATACATTAGCCTGGCGGTTTTCAAACTCTCCTGGAGTTTGAAACCAGCAGTAAGTCCTTGCAGGGGTGGGGGGAGGCAGTGGGGGTGGGATGAAGGCAGCGATGCAATCCCCAGGATCGTGCTGCTCAGGGGGGCTGCAGGGACTGGGGTGCACTCACCAGTCCCTGCAATAGCGTCATGGGGGTTTGGGGAGCCCTGCACAAGCCTCTGCAGGGCTCCCCAGGTCAGCAGCAGTGATAGTGAGCAACTGCACTCTGCCTCCGCAAAATTGGAAGTGGAGTGCGATCGCTCCACTTTCACTGCAGCTGACCTGGGGAGCCCTGCAGAGGTTCACGCAGGGCTCCCGGGACGCTGCAGGAGGCTGTGGTAAGTGCAGCCAAGCCCCTGCAGCCCCCTGAGTGGCGTGATCCTAGGGATTGCACTGCTGCCTCCTCCCTGCCTCCTGGCTGCCCTTGCCCCTTAAGGGCAAAGAGGCCAGCGCCTTCAGGCTGGGGAGTCATGACTGGAGTCAGCCCCAGTCTGAAAACCTCTGCATTAGCCCTTTCCGTTCTTCCACTTGCATCAGGGGTCGAAGACAGATGTAATAGAAACATAACTCACATCACCTCCTTTAGTCTGGAAGTGAGTCTGGTTTCCTCCCACATTGCAAATGAAATGACAGACCTGTATACAAGCAAATCAAATGTTGGCTTCTATGTCCTTCTTGCTCTTCCTCCCATTCTTCACATGAGTTATTCCCTAATTTTTGCACCTTTCAGTTATAGGTTTCAGGATGCCCTTCTTCTCTAACAATTAGGTAAATCATGTCATGTATCTTCCAACATATTGGCTAGAAACAGTGAACCTAGCATATCCAAAATGCTACAAAGATCTGCGTATTTGAGATCAGTAGACACTTCAGCCTCAGTGTCTCTTCAACTGCACATTAACAAGCTTCAGAACAAACTGCAACAAAAATTCAAAAACAGTGGCTCAACTGAAATGACACACAGCCATTCAGCAGTTTATTGGCTGGTCTTCTCACACCACAAGAGTGCTGCTGTAACAGGACAGCATGAGGGATGGTGAGTAGGACTTCAGATGTACACAGTAGGAAGATAACACATGAATTTCAGAAAGATAAAGTAGCCATAATACTCATTACAGTTTAAGAAGGTCTAGAGTCTAAGAAAATCCAGGTGTTATTGCACAAGTGAGATTACAAATGATTTCCTATCTGTTGAAGAGAACAGTGAAATCACATTGACGTATTTCTCGAAAGCAATTGAATTCTGCCACTCAGGGCATTTTGTCTCTCATCTAAAAGAAAAACCTGAATACCATCAATGATAAAAAGTAAATTCTCTGACAAAGACATAGTTATTAACAGTGATAAACTCTTTTGAAGGCTTCTGTTTCTAGGCCAAAGCAGATAAATACACCTGAGAGAAATTTTGTCCTATGCTTTTGGACTTGTCACATTCTTTTTATTACTGCTGATGGTAAAAACATACAGGTCAGATATCCTTGATCTTTTTCTGTCCAAATGTAAAAACTGTCTTGTTGATAACGTCAAAAAAAATGATGGAATAATCACTGATGATGAATTCATCAAAGAATTGCATGATGTTCCTTAAATTTTTGGTGAGCTTGGAAACACAAGCGCCACAGCACACTTTAAGTGTATTCCTTTGGGTTTTTGTCACACATGAGACATTTGTTAATGTTAGGATAAAAAATGTGGAATGGTTCAGCAATGTGGTTCCCACCTATAATACCGCTTGGAAAGGACCACTCTGTGGAAAAAGTTTGTGACAGTAAAAATGAAGCACCTTCAGAAATTCTTGCATGCTTTTTGGAAGAATGTAGGTTTTCAAGCCACAGGCAATGGCATCAGCCTCTACACAGCGCATGAAGAGGAATGTTCCTGCCTTGGCTGTGCAGGAGGGATCAGTGACAGCTGGTAGTATTGATGAACTAATATGTGACCATGAAGAATGTGACAAAAGGCTAATTCCTCACACACAGCATGCTGCCAAGAGCTACCAGCATTAGATAATACAGAGTCTGGATACAGATGTTGCAATCGTAGGTATCTGCTTAAAGTAACAACAATCAATTTATCCTTTTCACTATACAGCCATTGTGAAAAATGAGTATTCACTATAAGCATCATCAGTGCCACATTGTTGATTTGCAAATTGTTCCTTCTGCTCTTGGACAAAAGGTACACTCCTATGTTATTGGATTCCACACTCATGGAGAAGTGAGTGTCTTTGTGAGAAGTGATTTTATTATTGTCTTCTATGGGAAAGAAAAAAGAAAAGTATTTGCTGTGGCATCCAAAAAGTGAAGCATTCCTTGATTATTTCATTATTTCATTATTTCATTGGTCCTGGGAAAGTTCTAGTGCTTGAGAAATAGTGAATAGTTATATTCACTATTGAATAGTGAATTCACTATTATGGAATTCACTATAGTGAATTCACTTATATTGAATAGTGCTTTATTCTAGTGCTTGAGAAATTTGTCAGCCGTCTCTTCTATATGGTCAGACGGGGCTGTCAATGATGTCAAGTATCACCTGCGCTGCCTGAGAAGAAGATTCCACCAGTGCATAATGCTCTACACAGACACAGCAAAAGAACAAATTACCAGGCTGCTACAATAAGGCGCTCTCTGGTTAACATGATGAGTGCTCCTTTTCTAGTTGGCCATGGCTGGCACTTAGAGGAAAATACATTTACCAGCACAAGATAGCTTACTGCAGGGAGTCTACTATATCTACAAACAGACAAAATATCAAGTAGGGAATGTGGCTTTCCTGTCATGCTGCTGCTGAGCTGCCCTACACAGACTGCTGTAAATGTGAGAAATGCAGTGCCAAAGATAAAAAGAAGATAATTTTGTAACACACTGCGAGGACACGTCGGATGAAAGCGAATAGAATTTGGGAAAAGGACATTTAAAATAGATTGTCCTTTGAACAGAATTATTGAAATATTAACAATTAAATATGTTGGTAGGATACTGCGGTGATTGTTCATGGCAATATTTTAAAATAACTTTATCAAGTCTTACTTGGTTGCAAATTCAAACAAACCTTTCCCTGAGTCATTAATACATCATCTGTGAAACTATTGTGCATTGCATTTTGGTATGGGCAAGCACTATGTGTGCTGTTTCCTGAGAATGCACAAACCAACACATTTCCTCTTGTATATTTTCCACATGGAAAATATACAAGTCATTGCTATTTTTAAATGTAAAATGTAAAATTTTATTATTATTATTATTATTATTATTATTATTATTATTATTATTATTATTATTATTATTATTATTATTAACAGTATTTATATATCGCTTTTCAACTAAAAGTTCACAAAGCGGTTTACAGAGAAAAATCAAATAACTAAATGGCTCCCTGTCCCAAAAGGGCTCACAATCTAAAAAGATGCAAATGAATACCAGCAGACAGCCACTAGAACAGACAGTGCTGGGGTGAGGTGGGCCAGTTACTCTCCCCCTGCTAAAAAACGGAGCACCCACTTGAAAAAGTGCCTCTTACCCAATTAGCAGGGGTAAATTTAAATGTAAATGTACCCTGTTAACTGGACAGGGAGGTACCTTCTAAAGCGGTGGCTCTCTTGAACAAGAATAGAAAATAGAAATCCAAAGATCATGGTGCAAACCAGCAGTGATTATCTCAGTTGTGATTCATACACTGGGTGCAGTCCCAAAAAATGTTTGAACTACATTTAAAACATCTGAACATTGACAATTTACTACCGGTCACATTAAAAAACTACCGTACTTGGTTTGACACACATTCGTAAATATATTATGATGTCCTAGGCCCCTGGGTGGGGCCTGACTAGTAATTAAAACCAAGTCCAGCTAAAGAACTGGCAGCTGTGATATGAGAAATAATAATAATAATAATGTAAGGTCAGTGAATTTTTATGTAATATTTATAATAATATTATAGTCTGGGATAATTCAGTAAAGTCCCAGCCTCAGGCTGTGAGGTTCCTTGCTGAAGACTCAGGTAGCAGCAGTGAACTGCCAGCTGGTCACACTGTGAAAACTGAGGGCGGTGGGGAGGAGGCTGTAAGCAGGTTTGGCCGCTCTGAGGGGGAGAGACTCAAGGTCAAGGCTGACCTCCCTGCTGCTGTCCTACCCAATCTTGTACCTTTGCCTCTGTTACAATCAGTTCTGCCTTTGTTGAGGTTTCCTAAATAACACTGCTGGCCATTAAAGTCAGCTATCCAAATGCTGAGCTCACTAGAACAGTGCAAAAGACAGCTCAGCTCTTCAGCTGGCTTAAAGAAAACAAGAATGTCAGAAGGATTTGGCTTGCTAGATAAAAGACAAAGCCAATTTCCTTGCAGCCTCAGCTCCTTTGCAAAGCAAGTACAAAAACTGTTAAGTGGGAACTGTTAAGCTCATATTCAAGAAATAAATCACCCTTCTTTTGAGTTTTATTTGTTGTTGTTATGGTTTTTAGTATGTAAACCTTGCAGGACCACAGACAATTGTGAGAAAACCACTAGACTCAGGAGTGCTAAGATCCAGTCAATGATGGCTATGATAATCTGGGAGAAGTCTTTGCTCAGTGACAGCACGCAGGCTTTGCATTCCAAAGGTTCCAGGTTGAACCCTCTTATTAAAAGGATAAAAGGATAGAAATGAGCAAGCCTAGAAAGAAAGATCCATACTGCTGTCAGTTGGAGTAGACCGAACAACCCATGTTCTGACTCGATATAAAAAATGTAGCTTCATATGTGACATCTTTTCAGTAAGAGCAATGAGGCTGGTGCTGTCAGCACCCATTGCTCCAGAGTTTAGGCTGACCTAATTCACCCCCCCCACACCATCATAAAGAGGAGTAAGGTCAGTGATGATTCCTCCCTCCATCTGGAAAGAAACAGGAAATAAAACTACCTCCATATGTGGCTCTTATTCCCCTTTTGCTTTTCTGGTGAAAATACAATGAAACACCAGCAAACAGGAAGGTGGTTTCCAGCTCAGCCACGCTCTGCTACAGTTCCCTTAATCCAGTGATCCCAGTGGGATCAACCACCTTGCCTTTTCTTTACCCTTTTACGCTTGAAACAGCTGGATTGGAGGAAGAGTGCCAGGGGCAGAAGCCAGTGTGCTGGAATAATGAGAACAAGCCAGGCAGTGAGGCTGTGCTCTCTTGCCCAAGCCTCTGTGCATTTCACTTCTCTGTGCACACATCCAAGGGAGCATTCTCACTCTGTCGCTTCTCCCTCTCCTCTCTCTTCCATTCCCCCTCCCTCCTTTTCCACCAGCTCTTCTTTTCATGAGCCGCAGAGCTCAGAAGCCAGGCTCAGCAGCATGTTAGTGAGGCTGTTCTAGACAGATCACTCTGGTCAGCCTGGCTACTCTTCAAGCTTTCCGATGCACCAAGAGGTCGCAGTCTCTGTCACTCAGGGCCTCAACGAACCGTGCCAATCCAGCACTGGTCAAACCCAAGCAGCCTCTGCTGTGCGGACAGCAAAGAGACAGGTAAGAACTGGGCGTTTGCCATTATGACAGGAATGCTGCCTAGCATGGCCTTTGTGACGGGCTACAGGCCTCTCAGTCCTCCGATCCAACAAAATCTCCTCAGTGGTGGCCTTTTGGGTTTTAGCCTATCCTCATTTTCTGTGGGGCACAGCAAACTTGAATGGGGTGAGTAGAGAGGGGAGGTGCAACTGTCAACCCATATTAGCATCTCTCTAGTGTTTTCCACTCAATATGTTAGTTAATGGATCTGTAGCCTCTCCGGAGGACTGAAGGCAGGAAGAGAGGTTTATTTCCTACCATTCACCTCCAAATCTTCTCACCCTCTTCCTCAGAGCTGAGAGCACAACCCAGAATTATTCTGCCTCTTGTGGAAGTATTTGTTGTCATGAGATTAACCCTCGGCTTTTCGAGAAATAAGAGGGCTAGATTACCCCTGCTTGTAATGACACTGGTGATGAGCTCTATGTGTCACAGACGCAAGGCCGCATTTCCTGTATTTAGCAGCTTCATTCATATTTTGCATGAAGAGTTGCTTGCTATTTGTGTCTTTTTGGTTGGCATTCAACTTGTCACTCCACTGTGGTAAACAGCAGTGATTAGCAGCTTCATATGCTTGGCTTACAAAAAATAGTTTAATTGGAATAGATAGTGAGTGGGCTCTAGAAAGTGGATGTTTAGTGAGGGACAGGGAGAAAGCTTGCAGACAACAAAAGGAAAGTAAGAAGAGATGAAAAGGTACCAGCTACAGTGTCCAACAAGCTTCTTCTTTCTTAAGATCCTTGATTGACTGACCCACATGGCAGGTGCTCCCAAATTCCATGCCTGCCTCATACCTAGAGTTGCTAACTTTTCCATTAGGGCTTATGTGTCTTTCACACCTGCAAGAACAAATAGACATTCAGCAAGTGAAGCTTGTTGTTTCGCTTTCGTTTGCATGCTTCCCCTTCTGAATTTGACTTTTCATGGAGCTATTAAAGGCAGGGGGAAGAGCTGGAGTGGCCCTGCTCAGTCCCTCACTCAAGACTTCTGCAGTTTGTTTGATTGTTAAATCAATTATGCTTCTCGATAAAAAGTCAGTTGGTGCACCTGACCAAGAAATGGAACTCAGGGCAGGACTATACAGATGAAGGGGTGGAGCTATGCAAATGAAGGCTTGATTAATTCTCCATTCCTCCCATTTTCCTAGAATAGTGTTTCCCAAACTGTGGGTTGCAACTCACCCGTAGGTTAAGACTTGATTGTTGGTGGGCCATGAAACTGACAAGCTGATTACTAACAAGGAAAATGTACTGAGCCCTATGGAAAGTGAAACTGAGCTGCAGGCCTACGTTTACTCACAAGTTGGCAGACGTGCCTCAGACCACTTCAAAGAGCATGCCAAAGGATACATAATACGTTAACTTTTTTATTAGAGAATGTTTCAGTTTCATGAGCAGAAAACAACTGGGTAGCAAATATAAGATCCCAGAACACGGCTATGTACAGTGAGAGAGTATTGTCAGTCATAAACAGAGCATTCAAGTCTGGTATGTAGGTCTGTTACAGGGGGTAAGTTGGAAGTCCATAAGTCATTATATTCAAGGCTAGAGTAAGATGTGCTCACTCCCGCCTTGCACATGGCCAGCAGTGCCAGGCCAGGCTTCTTCTGCGGAGGGCAGCCTCTGGTCGCAGGTCCTGGATCTAGGGGGTCCTCCGTGGGTGGCGTCCACGGTTGTTGTCGGCGTGTCTGGCTTCTGGGTGGGTTGTTCATGCATTGCAATAGTGAGGCACAAATCAGCACCAATCTGATGAAAGCAGCCCCCCCCAAAACACTCAAGAAGGAAGCCCCCCCTCCAAGATGACAAGGAAAATGTATTGAGCTCTATGGAAAGCAAAATGGAGCCATACATCTGTATTTACTCCTGAGTAGGCAAACATATCTCAGTTCCTATCAAGGGCCAGGTGAAAGGGAACACAAAGTCATCAAAATGGTCCCAGTTTAAAGAACATGGAGTTCAACAAATGCTCCAGGAAGTGTCCCATCCATCATAGTAAAAAGGATAAAAACAGAGATTTGAGCAACTGGTAAGGTGAAACACTTTTTTTTTTTTTTAGTCTTGTAAAGCTAGGTGGGTCCCAACAGGGAACCATTTTAAAAAGTGGGTCCTGGTGCTAAAAAGTTTGGGAACCAATGTCTTAGATAAATTAAACAGGTAATAAATGTTTCCTTGGGTGTTGCTTTGGGTGAACATCTATCTCTGCCACACAAAAAAACAAGCGTCATTGAAAGCCCAATCCTAAATAGTGTGTGCTGGCTCACTACCGGCATACAGTATGTATGCCTAGTGTATGTATGTATTCACTAGCCTAGTGCTGGGCTAGTGAAGGTGGAAAGCCGGTGCTCTACTCCTTGGCTGTCACCTGAACCGCCGGGTGGGGGAGAGGTAGGTGGGAACATGGGGGGAGGAGGGGAAGAGGCATTCCAGGGTGGGGGGAGGTGGGGAGGAAGCGTTCTGGGGTGGGGAGAGGTGGGGGAGGTAGGGGAGAGGGCTGGGAGGAGGTGTGATCAGGGAAGGGAGCGGGGTGGGAGGAGGGTGGTACCAGTGGAGCTCAGCTCCACCAGAGCCTGAGCTTCGTGTCAGGCCCAGCGGCCCAACACTGAGCTCTCCAATTCTGCGGCAGTTCCAGAGCTGCCATAGAATTGAGTGATGCCTTTGTGGGGCTACTTCCTTTACTTGGAGAAAGGGGATGAATGTCCCCTTCTCCTGAGGAAGCGGCAGTGGCTTCCCAGGGTGCACTGGGTTCCCCGGCAGCTGTTTTTGCTGCTGCTGCAGCCCCGTGCTCTGGCAGCTTAGGACTGGGCTGTTACTCATGAAAAACAGCAGTATGTACTGCAGGAACAAATCGTGGGGGGCAGGATCATGAATTTGTTTGGTCTGTCCAAATCCCTTTCCTACCCATAATCCATGATGGTCAAACATACCTTGGCTTAATTTGGGCTCAGCAAACCAAGCAAAGCTGTGTCCCCTTCCAAATACCAGAAAATAAGTCAAGTTTTCTTTTTGCACAACCAGTTCAGGAACCTATTTCACTACTAATGCTGTCATCAGGAGTATGGTAGGGTCCAAACACCTCCCCCAAACCCTTCCCCATCTCTTACCTGGCAGTAATGGGAAGAGAGTGGTGGTGGTGGTGGTGATGATGACAGAGACCTCCTCCCTCCCTCCTGATGCCTAGAGTACTGCCATGGCAGTGTTCTAAACCAGCATGTCAAACATAAGAATGGAGGGGGGGCAGATGCAGCCCGTGGAAGCTTTTTATTTGGCTCTCGGGATTGCCCAGCACCACCATCAGCTGCTCTCAGCTGCTGAGCTGTGCTGAAGTGTCACTGTTGAAAGGGCAAGCCCAGTTATCATCTCCAATATCTTGGAAATATGATTTGCATATTTTCCCTTCTGTCATTTGCAGCTAATGAGTTCACTTCCTGTTTAATGACATCACTTCTGGCCCTCAGCAGGCATCATGAATGCTATCTGGCCCATTGTATGAAATATGTTTGACACCCCTGTTCTGGACACCAGGGAAATGTAGCTGTATAAGGTGCCATGGGTCAGCTGCCTTGGAAACTACATGATCCCCAGGACTGGCCCATTCATGAGGCCAACTAACCTGATGACGTGGCGCAGATCTGAGCAGAACAGAGCAGCCCGGAGCTGTGCTGCACTACCCGGGAACAGGGTTAGGATTCCACATAACTGCCAGGTCCTGGTTCCGCCTCCCACTCCCCACCCACCTGCCCGTCCCTAGGATCACCTGTTCCCCATCCTCCCCCCTCCCTAGAACACCTCCCTCCCTGCCCTCCCCACACCCTCACAGACTCCCTTGCTGCTGCCACTGCAGAAGCTGGATCTGGCCTCCGTGGGCTCGCACACCTCTGTGCACTGGCACAGCTTACTCCCTTGGAGGTGCAGACAGCTTTACAGCACGTTTGCGACCCTCCCGGGCTGGCGCAAGGAACTTAGGAATGGATTGTACCCTAAGGCGGTCACCGCAGGCAGTAGACTGGAGAGGGGAAACAACCTCTGTCTTCCTTCTTGCCCCCACTGTTCCTCCTTCTCCTTCCACTACCTGGAAAGGAAAAGGAAGAAGGTGACAGAAAAGAAGAATAAATGTGGAGGGGAGGGGAATAGTGAACTAGAACATTGGTTCCCAAAAACCTTCAGGGGAGTTGGGAACCTTGTAAGTCTTTGAGGGGGCAGTGGCGACGGCACTGCAGCAATCATGCTGCTGATGTGAAGAAGGAACTTTTTAATTTTCCTGAGGGTAGTGCCAGCCATTTGGATGCCCCTCTCTGCAGGTTTCCCCACTGCTCAGAAAGGCTCTTATGTCTGATCATGATCTACTTCTGATTTCTGATCACGAACCCGGAAGTGGGTCGCAATCAGAGATAAGAGCCTTTCTGAGCGGCAAGGAGGCCCGCAGAGGGGGCTATGAGCCTCCCGCACCCTCCAGATGACGAGTGCTACTGCCAGGTAGAAAGTCTCTTCATTGCATGGCAGTATTATTGCTGCAGTGCCATCACAACAATCATTTCGTGGCCTCTCCCCTTAAGGGGGAAGCATTGGAGAATGAGAGGAGCAGAGGTGGGAATATCATCAGGTAAGTGGGGCACCATTTGGCATGCTGCCTCAAGATCCAATCCTATCCAACTTTCCAGCACCGGTGCAGCTGCAATGCAGCCTGGAGGTAAGGGGGGGACGGGACACAAATGTTCCCATACCTTGAGGAAGCCTCTGTGACTGCCTTCCCACCACAGGATGCAGTGCACACCCCATTGGCATGGCTGCACTGGCACTGGAAAGTTGGATAGGATTGGGCCCTCAGGTGTCAGGAAGGCTTGAGCTGGCCCTTCCTGTCCCAGTGCTCCTTTGCCTGGGACATAGCATCCCAGACAGAAGAAGCAACTGGCACATGTTGTTCTCAAGATGCTTGATATACAGAGCATGGATTCAAGCACCAGGGAAACATCATTTTCAAGGTTCTGTGGAGCCTGTGATGCTGACAGCATTTTAAGTATCAGGTAGGGAGGTAAGCCTTGCACAAAGGCTTCTGGCAGTATCCCTGCCCCCTACTCTGGTAAGCTGCAGCCGCTAGGTAAGTGGGAAAGGAAGGGGGCAGCTATGGCAGCAGGGAGTGGCAGCTCAAGCTTTTTACTGTCTTTGACTTTTGCATAGCTTGTATAAACCTCAAGGGGAATGTAAGTAAATTTGTAAGTTCATCAACATGTGCCTCCTTATTCTAAAATTTTACACCGACTGACTGTAAGCTGTAGAATAATTTACCCCATTTTATGATGCCATTATGCTGTGTGTTTCTCTGCCTGTGCTAACTAATGAAGTGGAGTGGGGGCTGGGAAACACACACAACACAATCACACTAGGATATGGGATAGGACAATATCCTATCAGTGACAGTAACAAAAAATCCCATTCCATTATTTCCATCTGAAAAGGACTGTGGCTTGTAGGCTTCCTGTATGTTAGGGGTTTGACAGTTTTGTTCTTCTGCTATACAGGCCCCAATTTAAGATCTTTTGGATGTTTCACAACAAGCTCCCTTTTTCTCCCAAGGAGGCTGCATTTAAGACACTGATCTATTGACAGCAGCAACAACAAAGCTGAAAGCTGCAGGGAGAGGCCAATATTGTGCTGAGCATGTCAACATCAGGCTAAGTCTTTACCCTGCAGCTTGCTGTTTCGCTCACACCCTGTCAGTTCCAAACATACACATCAATTCACCTGTCCCCATGAAGTCTTTTGCCACCCTCCCTGAATGGGGCATCCCTGAAAAGCAGTTATCAAAGTGAAATCCACTTACTTTAAAAAAAAAAAAAAGATTCAATTTTTAGCCTTTCAATTTGCCATCCATCTGCATTATTTCTATTTCCTGGGTTTGAGATAGGCTAGCAAAGGCAGAAAACAAAAGATCCTGATTTTGCTCCCCATTGAAACTGAGCAAGGCATCTCTGAACATATGAGCAGAGAAACTAGGAAACCATTTTATAGCTGGGAAGATCTGTTCTGCTGCTGTATATAGATCACAAGGCTCAGAACTCAGGCATCACATCAAGAGACACTTTTACAATGAAAGGATTTAAAGGGGCTGCTGCCGCCCAGGAATGCAACACTGCATAGGATACTCTGCTATCCTTATAACCCTTGAATCCGCAACTCAAGGGATGTAGCTCATCTCTAATTTAATGAAACTGCCTTGCTACTCAGATCATAGCCCAGTCATGAGGCATATGCCCCTGGTCAGCAAGTAATTTTTAGAGAGGGGCACTTTAAAGAGAAAGTCATAGATGATTGGTCAAGGCCCCTATTTAGCCCCTTCTCCCTAGTGGCCTGCTGTCAAGTTTTCCAAAGAAATTCAGGCCTTATCCTCAGGCCATCTCCTATGCACAATTTCCAGAAAGCCCCAGTGAAGACAATGGAACTTACTTCTGAGAACACAAGCATAGGATTGTGCTCTCAATCCTTTTCACCTCACTTTCATACAGCAAAATGGGGCAATGGGATGGGCATGTGGAATCATATTTGCTCCATCTTCCTGTGTGATCTTCCTTTATGATCTTCCTGGACGTGCCTGGAGACGTCCCTGAAATTGCCTCCATCAGCCAGAGCTGGGCAATGCTGTACAGGTTGAATCCCCCCCATGCCTCTTAGTAACCCCCATTGTTTTTAGTAACAAGACCTGCAGGACTGTGTGTTTAAGCCCTGGCAGCTGGGGCCTCCAGCTGCAGAGCCCTACCATACACTTCTATGTCTAAAGGGTTGATCTTTGGCACTGCTCCTCAAAGACCAATGATATCAAAAGTGCATGCCTAGAAAAAAAAAGTGGCAAAGAAAGGCGAATGACAGGTTGACAGCCCAAACCTATAATCCTGCTGTACCACCAGAACTCACATTCCAGCATTGCAACATGCTTTACAGTGATAATGAAATGCAAGCTGCCATTCTGCATGGCTTGGCCACAGCCACAAGCAGAGAAATGCCACTCACCAGCAGCCTACTGAGCAGTCCCTGCACCAGTACATCAGCATGGAGTTGATGGTGGGCGGAACAGGAAGGGAGAATGGGGTGGAGACGGGGGTGGGGAGGAGGCCAGGAAGGGGATGGTTTTGGCAGCATCAGCTCTACAGATATCCTATCCCCCTTCCCAGGCTACCTTCCCTAGTCCACTTGGACTTGCAACAGGAAAATTGCTGGCACAGGTCTGAGTAGGCTCATTGTAGAGTCATTGCAGCAGTAAAGGCTTAGCGCCGAAGAAGGGGACAAATGTTTCCTTGCCTGGAGGATACAGGTAAGTACAAGGAACACCCCTCCCCCCCAAGATACAGCATGCGCTCCAGTGGCATGGCTGCATTGGCAGGGGCGGGGTTTAGATAGGATTGGGCTGTGAGAGGAAAAAGAAAGCAGAAAGAGAAGAAGTGGAGTGGGAAAACCTTTTGTTGTTTAGAGGGTAGGGTAGCATACCCTGTAAGGGGTCTGTGCTTGTGTGGACCCATCCCACAGCTGTGTGGCGTCATGACTTGTTGCGATGTCAGCTTTGCACAGAGGTGTGCTTTGGCAGGGATGTCAGCTTTGCACAGAGGTGTCAGCTTTGGCAGGGAGGTGTGCACCTTAATGGGAACAATGGTGGGGAAAGGGGAAAGATGATTAAAGGAGCCGGGGCTGGATAAATGAAGATGAAATCAGATTCCTGATCTCAAAAGGTTCTTCTTTTCCTATCCTTTGAATTTCACTGTGACATCCTCATTCCGGTGCCTTGCCTATTTATGATTTGTGCATTTGGTTGTTTACTAGGTCATGAGGAAATTACTTTAAAATGGTTTCTTAAAGAGATTTAAAAATTTTTGGATTACGTTCAAACCTAATATCAAAATGACAGTTTTATTAAAAGCTATTAAATAGAAACCAGCATCATAAAGTCTGCTTTAAAAAAAAAAAAAGAGCGCACAGGGGCCATTTGATCAGGAATTTTCCATGAACATCTCCTTCTGCCTCAAAAGAGGCTTTCCAGAGTATTGGCCCTTGTGAAATGCAATTCTCTTTATTGTCCATTTAATTATATTTGCCACAGTGCTTATGTCAACATGTGAGCATTATTTTGTGCCTGACTTAACGTAACCTTGATCTGGGAAAATACAAAACAAGAAAATAAAATAATAGTTCATAGTCAGTCTTGGGCTATGAGATGAGTTACCTTCCTCATTAACTGCTTACAGTCAGAGAATCAAAAGGACAAAGTTATGGGCATGATGAGCCAACAGAACTTTTAAAATAAATAGTAATAATGCGGGCTTATTGAACTTTGACGTAGCAATTCTCAGACTGTGGGTCGCAACCCACCAGTGAGTATTGAACTCAGGGCACAACTATAAAGATGAAGGGCTGGAGCTATGTAAGTTGGGGCTTGCTTAATTCTCAATTCCTCCCATTCTCTTAGAACAGTGTTTTCCAAACTGTGGATTGCAACCCACCAGCTTGATTGTTGGTGGGTCACGAGTTACGACACTGAGAAGCTGATAACTGACAAGGAAAATGTATTGAGACCTGTGGAAAGTGAAACTAAGTCACAGCTACATCTTTATTCATGAGTGGGTGACTGTGCTTCAGTCCACTTCACAGGGTAGGCCAAAAGGAATACTACACCACCAGAATAGCCCCAATCCGATGAACACAGGCTCCCAAAAACACTCAAGAAGTCCCCCTGCAGCTGACAAAGAAAATGTATTGTACCCTATGAATCTGCAGAATTTGCAAGTGACTTCAGATACCATTTGGCTCAAAATAAGCCTGAATATGCCTCTGGAAAATCAAATTAAGGCTGCCTTCCTAGGCACACTTATTGGGGCAGTAAGCTCCATAGAACTTAATGAGACTGACTTATCGGGATATTTGCACAGGTGTGCTTTGTACATACAGTTTGATTCTCAACCTAATATCTTAGTATGAACCCCCTGCAGGAATTCAACAAGAACAACAAGGTGCTTGCCATCTTTTTACCCTGCTTTTAAGAGGCTACATAAAAATCTGCCTTTTCAGTTTCAGTTTTAGATAAACTACAGATTGTAACTTGGCTTATTTATGGCTGGGAGTGCTATGCACTGAGCTAAGGAACATTGAAACCTTGTCCTTCAATATTGCTGGGTTGCTACAGCTGCCGCAGCTTAAAGCTATGACAAACAGGGCTGCCTGACAGTATCTATTCTGCTAGAAACAAAGTAGGTTATGCTGATGTCTTTTGACATATCCTCTTCTCTTGGATTGACTACACTACACAAACTATTTAAATGTTTCTCATCAGTTAGAAATGAAAAAAGTACACCCAGGGCTCTTATTTCAGCTAGGATGAACACTGTTGTTGTTGTTGTTGTTGTTGTTTTAAACTGGTTCTACTAAGAGATGGAAAGTCCTGGCTTTAAGTTCCAGTAAAACAGATTTAAACTTGGAAGGCAAGAAGGAATGAAATTTTGGGAGTGGCAAATACTATTTGATAGTACCTTAAAACAGCAAAATATTTTCCCAGTCCAGGGGCAAGCACTAACTGGTTCTGCAGGTTTTTAACCTGATCCAGAAAAACTCAAAACAAAAACAAGCAAAAAACAAACATTTCTTCCTAAGGTACTGTGATGGTGCTGTGATTGTAATAGGTGCCTATTACCAAATATCATCATGGACTGACTGATGACTTGAGCACATTGGAAAGCAAACATATTTAGCTTGATTTCAGAGCTTGCTAGGAACCCTGTATCTGACTGCCAGGAACTCCAAGGCTTTTACTGCCTCTGCTAACTGGGCAAAGAGGTGCTTTTTCAATTGGTGCTCTTTTTATATTTCGGAGAGGGAGAGTAACTGTTCCTCTTCACCCCAGCACAATGTCTTTTCCACTGGCTGCATTATGGTGTTTCTTCTTTTGGGACTGGAGCCATTTAGGGTCCAGCCCTATCCAATTTTCCAGTGCTGGTGCAATGGTGCCAGTGGGGTGTGCACTGCATCCCAGTGCATCCATCACAGGATGGAGGGGCAGACACTGGGGCCTTCTTAAGGTATGGAAACATGTGTTCCCTTACCACAGGACTGCATTGTGGCTACACTGGAGCTGGAAAGCTGTATAGGATTGGGCCCTTAGTTGTTTGATTTTCCCTGTAAATTGCTCTGTGAACTTTTTGTTTAAAAGCGAAATACTGTACATAATATCATCATCGTAGGAATCTCAAGGGAAGGTCTGAGTCTGGGCCCTAGTTCAGGATTGTGGGTGCTCCTGACTCAGAGTCAATCTCATACATCTAAAGCAGGGGTGCTCACACTTTTTTGGCTCGAGAGCTACTTTGAAACCCAGCAAGGCCCGGAGATCTACCAGAGTTTTTTTTACAATGTTTGTGCCATCATAACATATAACATTTATGTGTACATTGTATGTTGGTGTACCTTGAGCCCCACTGAGTATAACAGGACTTACTCCTGAGTAGACATGCCTAGGATTAGGCTGTGAGGCTGCAATCCTAGCCACACTTACCTGGGGGTAAGCCCATTGAGTACAATGGGCCTTACTCCCGGCGTTTCCTCCCAGAGGCACCTGAAGGGGGGGGTCGGCACTCCGCGATCTACTCATTTTGCCTCGCAATCTACAGGTAGATCGCGATCCACCTATTGAGCACCCCTGATCTAAAGGAATGCTGTTGTAGCAATTGCAACATTGGCCCCTGTGATTAGCTGACAGTATGAGGCTTCCACATTGGTGTCAGTGCTGGCTATAGGCAACCAACTCAGAGCCAAAGAAGTACCTAAAGAATGAGGAAGCTCCAAGAACTGATTAGGCTGAGGTTTTAGATAATGTACAAAAAAGGGCTGTTCAACAGATGATTGCACACTAGCCAGAAAGGCACATTTCCAAAGGGATCAGCAGGCAGGCAAGGAGATAAGCAGGCTGGAAGCAAATGCAGGAAAGCTGTGAGCAAACTAGGCAAGACCCATGTTACACTGTTGGCCAGGCCTGACCTGATGGAAGCTTTAACAGCTAGGTCAGGTCAGGGAGAACCAATTGGGCTGCCTAGGGGTGAAGGCATGATGGTTTTTACTGTATTGGACTATGATGACCCATCACTCTGCAACCGGGAGGGAGTTAATTTATATCCCACCTTTCCCATGCCGAAGCAAATGCCCAAGATGGCTTACAAAATTGTATGATAAATGCACAAAGTCAATGTTGGTAACCTTCAGTCTTGGTATCACGCTCTGAATGGTGGTTCTGGCACAGCGTCTAGTGTGGCTGAAAAGGCCGATTCAGAAGTGACAATCCCTTCCACACTGGGAGCAAGTGCAGTCTGTCCCTGGTCTGTCTCCCTGGCTATGGGCCTTCCTTCTTTGCCTCTTAGCCTCAGACTGTTGGCAAAGTGTCTCTTCAAACTGGGAAAGGCCATGCTGCACAGCCTGCCTCCAAGCGGGCCGCTCAGAGGCCAGGGTTTCCCACCTGTTGAGGTCCATCCCTAAGGCCTTCAGATCCCTCTTGCAGATGTCCTTGTATCGCAGCTGTGGTCTACCTGTAGGGTGCTTTCCTTGCACGAGTTCTCCATAGAGGAGATCCTTTGGGATCCGGCCATCATCCATTCTCACGACATGACCGAGCCAACGCAGGCGTCTCTGTTTCAGCAGTGCATACATGCTAGGGATTCCAGCACGTTCCAGGACTGTGTTGTTTGGAACTTTGTCCTGCCAGGTGATGCCGAGAATGCGTCAGAGGCAGCGCATGTGGAAAGCGTTCAGTTTCTTCTCCTGTTGTGAGCAAAGAGTCCATGACTTGCTGCAGTACAGAAGTGTACTCAGGACGCAAACTCTGTAGACCTGGATGTTCCATCAGCTTCTTGTTGGACCAGACTGTCTTTGTGAGTCTGGAAAACGTGGTAGCTGCTTTACCAATGCGTTTGTTTAGCTCGGTATCGAGAGAAAGAGTGTCGGAGATCGTTGAGCCAAGGTACACAAAGTCATGGACAACCTCCAGTTCATGTGCAGAGATTGTAATGCAGGGAGGTGAGTCCAGATCCTGAACCATGATCTGTGTTTTCTTAAGGCTGATCGTCAGTCCAAAATCTTGGCAGGCCTTGCTAAAACGATCCATGAGCTGCTGCATGCACAAAGTATCACAGTAGATAAAAAGAAAACAACAACAACAAAACGAATCAAACAAAACACTAAAAACATTAATTCTAACAGTAAAACTGAAACATGGAAACAACAAAGTAAAACATAACATCTCTCATTGAGCCATTGGGGGGTACAAATTAGTCCAGGAAGCAGTCAAACCATATCGGTATTTTAGAGGGTGAATGTTCACTCAGTAATCAAATGCCAGATGAAACATGTATGTTTTGAGTCCTCACGGAAAAGTCATGAGGGAAGGAGTAGTTCTTAATATCCTTGGAAGAGAATTCCATAGCTGTGACACCACTACAGAGAATGCTTGCTCCTGAGCTGCCACCCCTCTCCCTTGGGGCAGAGGTGGCACTTGTAGAAGAGCCCCCTCAGATGACCTAAGAGTCATGTGGAATGTATAGAACGAGGTGGTCATTCAGATAGCCTGGACCCAAGTCATGGAGGGCCTTAAAGGTTAATACTAGCACCTTGAATTGGAAGCAGAAGCAAAAGGGCAGCCATTATAGCTGCTAAAGCAGTGGTCCAGCAGAGTCATATTGTCTAGTCCCCACCGACCACTGCATTCTGCACTAATTGCAGTTCACCATAAGGGGCATGAGTGTTGAAGCTAGGAGGTCCTGGCTGCTGAATGTGGGTGTTGGTGGTGTGAATACCAGTGCCCTGCTCTTCTGCCTTGCCCAGTCAAAAATCTTCTATCTGTTACACTTCCATCCCTGGCTATGTCCTCACAACAACCCTGTGAGGTAGGTGAGGCTAAGAGAAAGTGACTGGCCCAAGGTCACCCAGGAAGCTTTGTGACTGAGGGGGAATTTGAACATGGATCTTCCAGGCCTAAGTCCACCTCCCAAACCACTACACCACCCTGGCTCTCAAAATGGTTCAAAATACAACCACCCTTGCCCTGGTCTGTTTGTGACACCCATCGACTGAGAGAGTGATTGTGCTAATTGGGCCTGGATACATGTTGAGAATGGTCTAAAATCTAGGGAAATCTTATTGCAAGGGGTAAGAATGGATAGGCTTCAGAGTGCTGCCCCCCCCAATCTCTAGAATTCACCTAGGTGAAGGAGAGAAAAGAAGAAAGAGAAATTGAGATAAAAGTGTGTCTGAGCTAATGAGATGTGGACTGATGATGGTAGGCAGGTGAGAGGAAGCATGAGGAAATGTGAGATAACACCAAGCCCGGATGAGTCGTGGTAGGGAGGAATTCACACATCTCTATTTAGTTGAATCTCTGCCTTAAAAAAAAAAGCAAAAAAAAAGCAGGGCTATACATTTATCACACAATTGCACCCAATAAGAAACTTGCCTTGCCGTTTAAGAGACGCAATTTGACTTTGAGGGCATTAGTGCTCTTTAATTAAGCTCGCTGATGTTATTCTTCCCAACCCAATCCACTGGTCGACTGCACAGAGATCTCTGTGGATTTACCACTCTATTCTAAACCCATCAAGAACTTATTTAAAATTATGCAGGTTGCTGCTTTGTTCTAACTAGGGCTACAGCCACATGGAATGTTTGCAGGGAAGGGGGAATCCTGTTCGAATTCTGTCTGCAAATGTTTGCCACATTTATTGCATACTGTGAGCAGTGGATTACTTTAATTCAGTAGAAGCAAAGGGATTTGCCATCAGGTTAACAAGGAGGAGCAGGATGAAGGAGGATGCTTCCAACTGCTCCGATCAGGTGGGCACTTCTCAGATCCCACCAATGGGAACATGTGAGCTGGCTCTGCAGTGTTAGCCAAACCTCAAGCCTGCTCAGTGAGACTGCTTTAGTGTTTACTGGATGTGATATGCGGAGGGGATAAGAGCATTCAGCTGAGCTGTTGCTTAGGGAAATTGGGGGAGGGGGAGAAAGGGAGGTGTGTCTCTGTGTGTGGCTTTTGCCCCCCTCTTAAGAGATTGCTCTATTCTCTCCATAGAGCCTCTCTGACCACACAATTGGCAAAGACCTCCAGAGCGTGAGGACAGGTCAAAGGCAGTGAGTATCTTTTCTCAGTCTATGTTTGTCTGCCTGTCTGTCTGAGATGCACAATCCATGTTTAATTTGCCTGCACTCTCTATGTGTCTGTATTTGATGGGCATTCTTCTAGTCTATGTCTTTTTTCTCTCTCTCTTTAAAAAAAAAAAAAGCATTTCTTTTTCTTCCATTTTATCCTTTGCTGTTGGTTTTTTCCCCCACGGAACAAGGACCCTCCAAATATATTGGTGATTGTACAATAAGCATCTAGCTCAAGTTGGGTGCCTCATTATGGGCAAACTTCTGCCCCCCCCCCCCACTTTCCTCACCTCAAAATCTGGAACTGAAAGCACAGAAAGAGTTTTACTTGCACCTGTTCTGTTTATGATAAAATGAAATGGAGATTGCTTATGTGAAGGAAAATTGGTGTCAGAGAGATGAGATCTCCTTTTTATAGTTACAGATCTCTCTTTTATAAAACCTCTTTGTGCCTGCTGATGTAAGAATGAGGAAGAGGGGCATTCACCAGGGCTTGGGTTTGTTCTTATGGTAGCAAAATGTGAAATCCTAAAACTCCTTTTGGAACCAAGAAAAGAAGGGGGGGGGAGAGGAAAAAACCTGGAGTTGTTTCCACAAGAGATTCTGTAGCAGAGATAAGTGGAATGGGAAGGATGGAGATGGTCTATGGGGAAAAGAATGAACTTGTGGAAGATCAGTCTAAGGCCAGATGACACCTGAGCAAAACTTTGAGGTGTATGTAAGTTTATGGCTGCAGAGAACAACCTTGCTTTGCCCTCTCCTTTTTTTCCCAACCAGCATCATAGAGATTGTCAAATTCTTGGTCAGCCACAGAACCTTCTGTCTGCAGGGAGGTGAACAAGAGTGGTGAGCCCAGTTTCTCCAGTTATTAAGGAAATTCTGGGGAGTGGAGTCCCAGGAAAGCAGCATCATGTGCTGTAGCCTCATGTGGGGATGGGGTGAGGGGTGGGCTGAGATTGTGTTATGGAGGAAATTCAGCTGGGTTTAAGGAATTAGAGGGATTGATTTCAACTAAAATGTAGCACAAGGCAGACGGTTGGGATACGGATTAAAAGAAATGCATGTAATGCATTCCCTGTTCCATTAGTTAGAAGAGAGAAGGCTTTGTGTGTGTGTGTGTGTGTGTGTGTGTGAACTTAATCAGATTTTTAAATGGATGCTGGGACTGGCCACTGGTAGCCTACTTTGGAATTCTGAGGGCCTTCAGTCATCTTCCTGCTTCTGAGCTGCCAGTCTTTTCTGTTTCCTTCATCTTTTGTCTTTTTGCTAATGCAGTCTCTGTTGAGGGGTGAGGAAAGGTTGGGAGCAGGTTTTGCAGATGATTTTACTTGTAACATTAAATAGAATATCCAAATAACGGCATCCATTTTTACAAACATTTTGTTCTATTTCCTTTGCTCTCTGTTTCCTCATAAATAACATCACTTAGTATTTCTGGGCTACATTTTAAGGCAACATAAGGGTGTTCAACTTATGTTGTCTCAATAATCTTTATATAAGCCCTGTAAAGCTGGCCAGTAAGACAGGCCGAGATTCAGATAACAGTGGCTTGCCTTAAGGCCATCTAGTGAGTGTGAGGTGAAGGCAAGGTTTGATCTTCCCAGGTTACTCCTAGCCCCTATTTTAAATCACCTCTTATTATTAGCCCCAATCACAAAGACTTGGATGAGATTGAGAGAGTGGTGGTTTCCCCAAGATCAGTCACAAAGTAGTCTTCTACTTTTTCAAATTTGAACCTTAGCCTGCAACATAGGGTCCACTTTAAATGCTTTAGGGAGCAATCCTAACCCCTTATGTCAGTGCTTTCCAGCACTGACATAAGGGCAATGCAGCTCTGAGGGAAGGGAACAAACATTCCCTTACTTTGAGGAGGCCTCTGTGAGTGACACCCAACTGCAGGATGCAGCACATGTCCCATGGGTACCGCTATCCCAGTGCTGGAAAGCACAGACATAAGGGGTTAGGATTGTGCTCTCTGAGCATAAGGATGAACAGATGCAAAATAGGGCATGGCTCCTGCACTTAATAGCTGCATATGAAGAGAATTTTGACAGATGCTAAATGTTATACAAAGATTAGAAAAACTGCACACCACAACTATGAACAGTAAAGGAGCTCTATCCTGTGCATCTGTCCATGCCCCTTTACTTAAAAAGAAAATGAATGGGTGGGTACCATATCCTTTAGGTCAATCCTGATCCATTAAAGATGAATGCAGAATTTGTGGCTAAAGCAAAATTTCAATGGGGGGAGAACAGGAGAACTCCTGCTGGACTGGACTAGAGGTCCATCTAGTCCAGTATTCTGTTTCCAACTGACAAACCAGATACCTCCCGCACTAACCATTTACACTCCATCCCAGCTGAGACCTGAAGAAAGTCCAGCTGGAGAAAAGAAATGGCCTGTAAGGGGTTTAGGGTCATTGTGTGCAGGGGTTAATAGGTGAGCACTGGCAGAATTAAGTGCCCCCCTCCCATCTGGGATACTCCCCCCCCCATGTACTTCTGAAGTCATATTTTCCCTTAGCCAGTCTTCAGTTTCTGTGGTTTTAAAAAACTGCCTGGGAGGGGCATTTGTAAGGGAACAGTGGGGAAAGATTAAGATCTTGCCTGCCAAGCCCACCTCTCAAATACCTTTCTCATTACCTCTGCAAACACAAGTTTGGGAAAACATGGTTCAGGTATGTGTGTCATGGTTACTACACTACACTGGTTTCCTGCTTATTCTGTCTTGAGTTCAGGGCTAATTTCCCTTGACAGCCAGACACTGGACTCCAGCAGGCCTTCAAAGTCCCTGGTGGCCACTGCTTTTGCCCCTTTCTCCTTCCCCTTGGCCTGCCCAAATTTCACTCCTGCGAACCTGCTGACAGGTACCACAGACCCAAGAGGCCAGATGCTGCAGGAACAGTGTTTTTGTGCATGTGTGTGTCTGTGTGAGTGAACATTTGAACATATTATGCAGGCAGCATTTACAGCCACATGAAGTCCTCCTGTTATTTCATTTACAGAAATGACAGTTTCAATGCCAGCTTTTCCTTGATGTCTACCCATCAACCTCAGCTTTGACATGAATGGATAACAGGGTGCAAGAGTAGCGTGTGCTCCTTAAGCAGTGCAGTCCTGATCCAAGCCTTCCTCCTTTGCTGAAGGATATTGTGCTGTTCCTTTCTACGCCTGCTCTTCCATTGGTGACCTGAAAGCTGGAACTTAACTTCAGTGCCAGGGGGCGGGATAATTATTGCATGTCCTGCTAGAGCCAAGCCTCTGTTCTGAACAAGGAAAGTCAAGTACTGCTTCCAGGGGGCAAGATAATTCACTGGGTTGAGGACAATTGCCCTCCTTTTGTAAAAGGATTCTTTGGTTCCAGGCAATAGGACAGTGTTGCTCCTCCTTCCCTAAAGTCTTGACTCCTGGAAACCATGCTGGTCACTCCGTGAAAGCATTAAGTAACTGGGATGCCTGCATGGCAACACTACTGATGCCACAGAGGTAACTCTTGAAACCATAAGCTATTTCAAGGAACACCTGTCTTGAATGCTCTCCATCACCCCAGTTTCATCTCTGAGGAGACAGCCAGGCTGCATGCCTATTTCCCCCATTCTTTGCACTGTCATAGCATGCAGCCATGCCAAGGCAGACCGTGCTGCATGCTATGGTGAGGGGAGGGTGATTGGGAGGCGTGGGAGAGGTAAGAGAAAACAAGAGAAATATTTTCCCGTACCCCTCTATCAGCCCCTCAATCACCAATAGGTCTCCTCGGACCTATGCCAACTGGTGCAAGCTGGTGCAAGTCTGAGCAGACAAAAGGAGCACATTGGGAGGCTATGGAGAGATAGCATCCTGGCACCAATTGCTTTTGCCAGGATACACACCTTCTCACCTCTGACATGCTCCTTTCCTTCCCCCAATCCACCCAGCCCCCACCCAATTCTATCCACTCTGCCAACTTACCAATGTCGATGGGGCCTCTCTTGGCCATTGCTGCAGTGCACAGGGTGCTCCTTGGCATCTCTGGAGGCAGCCCAGAAGCACATGGCTTGTCATGCTTCTGTAATAGCATTTACAACACTGTGAAGCACACCCTACCACCAGAACACTAGTTCTAGAAGCGGAGCCAAAACATAGGATCAGGCTGCTAGTACACTAATTTAGAGTGCAGTCCTAACCAATTTTCCAGCACTGGCTTAGCTGTGCCAGTGGAGCATGTACTGCATCCTGCAGTTGGGGGGCATTCATGGAGGCCTCCTCAAGGTTAGGCAATGTTTGTTCCCTTACCTTGGAGTTGCATTGCCCTTATGTCAGTGCTGGAAAGTGGGTTAGGACTGCGCCTTAAAAGGAATTCCTGTCAATTTCAACAGGACCGAGGAAGTTGGGGGATGTGGTTCATGCCTAAGAATGAAGTGGTGGCATGAACCTCATTACAGGTGAGAGAATACCATATTGAAATGCTCCCTATATTTAAAAGAAAACAAATACCTCCCTGCAAGCAAAGAATGAACAGTTGTAGTCCAGCTCTCAACGTGATGCACTAGTTTATTACTTGCAGAGAGCTTTAAAAAATGCAATTTCTATCATTCTGTCACCTCATGAGTCTGCCACCATTCTGCCCAAAAGTTAAGGTTATTTCCATTTCTGGAATAGAGTGTGGAAAGCTCATCCACACTTTATATTCATTTTCTCCTGCCTCATTCCTTTGCCTTTTTACATCCCCCATCTCCCACTTTGAACTGCACTAGCCATGTTCCACCTCTGATGAGGTCCCACCATGCTGGGTTTTGCCGCAGTCTCTCTGCCTTCTGTGTATTGTCATTCCCTTCTGCAATCCCTTGCTCTCAGACACCAGAAGTGTTTAACTAGCATTATAGTGATGCAAGTCATGTGCCTGAATGGAACAAACTGTGACTTTCTCACAGTTTTTGCAGGTCAGGCACTGTGAGCAGCAGTGGTGGTTAGGCAGCCTTGTGTAGAAGATACTGAATGCAACACAAATAGCTTGGAGAAAACTGCATGAAGATCTCTGGGCATTTTCCATAATAGGAACATGATATTTTTATTTGATGTGCTTGCATCAATCGTTAGGGCATTTTGCATTTTGGTGGCATTTTACCATTTGGCTTTGAGTAACATATCCATATTTGATATTTAAAAACATTCCTCTTACAAAGTGTATGCCAGCTGTACCTAGCTATTTTATAGATACAGAAATCTGTTTTCTTGCTAAGTACATAGGTCGCATCCGTACTGTTAGCCTCAGTACTGCTGCTCCTCTGCCATATATTGGCTGGCAAAATACAATCTGCTGTGCAATGGTGTCACTATGGTTTGTGTCACCCAGTGAGCACATCGCCTCCATGGTGGACCTCTTCCTATGCAGTGGGCAGGGTAACACGCCGGCCCGTGGGTGTAGTGATGCACCATTGCCCCAACCCATTGGTTTTTTGGCTATAACTTTTGATAGAACAGTGTTTCTCAACGTTTGTCCTTCACTGTACCACTTCACATGGTTCACCTGCCAGTACCACCAGAAGTAACTGGCAACGACATCATTGCCAGTTACTTCTGGGTTGGGAGACCGGCTGTGACACAACAAACACCAGTAAGAGGCTTATGAGCATGGAAAAGCATGTTTTGGATCTCTGCCCAAACCTCCTACTACTGTTTGTTGCATCATGCTCCTGGTCTCACCATTGAGCAGCAGGTGTCCAAGGGTCCTGTGGGTACCACCAGACATCACCTCAAGTACCACTGGTGGTACATGTACCTCTGGTTGAGAAACACTGGAATAGAGGTATTTCAACGTGGTTTGTTTCACTGCATTCTGCATGAAATTACACATCAAATGATATATAACATGATGGTATTATTTGAAAGCACCAAGATTTGACAAATTTTGGCCAGTAGTGATGTCACCCCACTGTGCGCATCTCCTGGTGCGGCCCACACCCCCTAGCAGCGCCACTGCTGCCATGCTTGGCGATGAGATCCCTTGATTTTGCTGTTATTTACATTCTTTAAAATGTTGAAATTCTGCAAATGTTTGTAGCATTTTGCAGGATGCTATTCCTCAGCAAGAAACAGAAATCCTTGAAATATCTCTGTGTGAAGAATATAAGGACTGTGTAGTTTAATCAATTATTAGATTAATTCACTAAAGCTTTCGTTAATTGGGGAGCCCTTTTTAAATGGTGGCAGGAAATTTTAATTAGTGGTATTTTGAGTTAAGGGCCCACTCATTTATTTTTTGAAGCTATTTTTGGTTCTGGTGTATTATAGTTACAGGGAATAAAAATATAATGGTCTTTCATTTGCAAAACAAATGGTGGCTTTTGTTTATTAGATTATAAATTACCTTTCAAAGTTACATGACCTTCAGCATCACAGAAAGGCAACTGTATTGGTATATTGATACTATAAGAATTTCCTTACATTTAATTGGTTAAAGGCAGATGTTCAATCAACTGAAATTCTGTAATTTTGATACCCCTTAAAATATGCTTTCATAATAGTAGAAAAATCAATTCCTTACTAGTTTGAAAATCTTTGGTTGGAAATGGGACCAGATTGTCTTGCTTAGTCATAATTTGGTTTGTCATCTACCTGTACCAGAATACTTTGTGCATAACTTGTAAAATATAGGTATTTATTTATCAACATCAAATACTAGAGAGCATGCTAATGTCTCCCCCACCTTTTTTCTTGCAGTACCTACATGGTCCTTGGAAGATAATCATCTTATTCAGCTAACATTTAGATGTGCTCTAAAATTACATTAAAAATACTCAATAAATAGAATCCATCCAAGAGCAATTAAAACAGAAGGGAGAAGTGGGCACAGTGCAAATTATCTCGGGGACAGTGCCAAAGCCTTCTGCAAAGGCTTCCCATATGGCATCGGGAAATGTCACTTTATATTTAACTATGCTGTGATAAAAAGCTCCTGGCAGTGCTTAGGGGAAAGATATCTTCCAGGATTGCTCCTCTTCTATCCCCAACAGGGACTGTTGGCAGTGGCAACAAAATTTAGGTATCTTGTCTTGTAGGCTCCCTAAGGCACCTGATGGACCACTGTGAGATACAGGGAGCTGAACTAGGTGGGTCTTTGGCCTGATCCAACAGGGCTCATGTTCTTATGACTGGTCCAGGAGCACTTGGGGGATGCCCTTTCCTCAGTGCTCTGGCAGTGCTGAGGAAGAGGCACCCACAGAGCCTCCTCTTTTGCCTTTTCCATCCGCAAATGGGCATCCTTGCAGGTGTATCTGAGGAAGGTCAGTTTTGGATAGGGAGGGCAGGGTAGAGTTGTTCAGTTAGGCAATGTATTGCTGCTGCCTGCCTTAGGCTCCAGGGGTCAACCATTTGGGCTCTTGGGAGTCCATGGACCCCTGACCTGGTTGATCACTGTCGTGCTCTTGCTTATTGCCTTGCATTGTGAAGTCTTGATGGGGGGCGCAGTAGGGTATGTCGACTGTCAGGTTGATTAAAGAAGTGATGGAGACTACATCCCATGTGGTTTGTAGTTCTTTAATAAGCTCAGTCTGGCAGACAACTACTGTAAGTGCAAAGTGTTGAGGCATTTTGAGAGACAAGCGCCGTGCTTGTCCCACTTGTCTTGCTGCTTAGCAGTTGTGGCAAAAGTCTTTACTTGTATCTACTAGTTCAAGTGGAAAATGGATTGAGCCCATGGAACAGTTTGAGAGCACAAGCCTCTGCTTGTCTACACAGAAGTAAGTAAGTACTGAGAGTGGCTTACTCCCATGTGCAGTAGATTGCAGATGGGCAGCCCAATCCTATCCAACACTGGTGCGGTGGGACCACTGGGCCTTTGCTATATCCAGTGTTGAATGAGAGCTGGTAAAATGTCTCCTGTGTGGCACTCCAGCCTGCTCAATGGGTCTACTTGGATCTATACCAGCTATTTAGGTATTTAGCTAGTGCAGAACCAGGTAGCCCCATGTAGGGCTTTCAGGCCTGGGACAGAGGTTAGAATGTGGCAGAGGCCTGGGGCAGACAATTTGGAAACTGTGAATGAAAACATGTTTTCAAAGAAAAGAAAAGCAATTTTGTTCACAGACTAACTTTGAGGAAGTGAAAAATTGATGTTAACCACAGGCTTTTCTAGTTTTGTCTGCCCAAAGAATGGCCTTATGTACTCCAGAAAGTCACCTTAAAATTTTGGAGAAAAAACCATATCCAGACCAAAACCTAAAAACAAAACAAAAAAACTCATATCCAGAAACTGGTTTTAATTAGTTTGAATTAGTTAGAAATAGACACAGGTTTAAATTAGCTCTCTCATTTCATACTTCATTTCATAGCTCTCATATTTCATACTGAACTGTTGCGGTTTCACGCTTTTCTCTGCAGTCATGGGGACTAAAGAGAGACATGTATTAAACCTGAAATTCTCATGAAATCATTTCAAGTCAATATGTAAGATTCTATAAGCCACTTCTATTTTATGAACTGGGGGTCTTGCAATTCATCTATTATGAACATTTTAATCTCACCTTTCAATAGAAACATGCCAAGACAGTTCATAGTAAAAAGAAGCAAACATAAAGTACAGAACTAGTTAAAAACAAACAACAGTAGAGCTATCAAAAGCCATCATTGTCCAGGGGTGTTAATTTTCTAAGTGCCCAGTTCTAGGTGTAGTTCTAGGTGCACAAAATTCCGGATGGAATTAAGCGTTTGGGCCAGAGAGTTTAGATCTGGAAAAATATCTCAAAAAAAATATTTGTCACATTTTAATAAGTGAATGCTTCTCGTACAGCACAATCCTAGGCATCTCTATTTAAAGGTGAACATTATGTTCAATGGGACTTACTCCCAGGAATAGGGCTATAGCCCAATTTATTGTAAAATATTCTGCTGAGGAAAACCCTAGGAGCATCACCATGTGTCTGGGTCTAAGATGCAGCTGTCTTTTTCCATTTCAATTTTCCTGACTGTTGGCTCTTCCCTCCCCTCTTGCTCTATACAAATAGATATTCTCCCAAATTATAGCTTGCATCTGGCAATCAGAGGCAGCCTGCCTCTAAAACCAAGAGCTTTCACATACCAGCTATGACTTGTAACCCGTAATGAACTTTTTCTCCAGAAATTTTTCCAATCCCCAAGCTTGTCTCCTGTTTCCTTCCATGTTTCTTCCAATTCTCCTACTCCAATATAGTCTGTATTGTGCCACAAAACACAATGCATAGCTAGTCAATGGCATTTGCTGTCCCTGGATGAGCTGATGGCTTTAAGATGGAGTTAGGCAAATTCATGGAGGATTTCAACAGCCAACAGCATCTCCATGTGCAGAGGCAATATAATGCTAAGTATCAGATGCTGGAGGCAAACAGGGCAGTGCTGCTGCTGGCCTCATGCCTTGCTTATGGACTGGAGGCATTGCTCTGGCCAGCGCTGGAAAGAGGATGGTTGCACTAAATGGTTGGAACCAGCTGGACATGATGATGCAATGTTGTTAATTGTAATCCCTTCTCCTTCTCCCCCATTTGCTCCCCTACCTTGTATGACTGACTGCAGAAACAGAGGGATGAGGACTCGCCTAGGCTGTCTGTCTCACAAATCGGACTCATGCAGCGATTTCACAGCTATACTTCCAGATAAACCCAACAGGGCTCTGAAGTGAGTAAAAGAAGCAACCCATCTTCTCTTTTTTGTAATAATTTCCTCCTCCGTTTCTGCACTACAGAGTGCAAGCTAAAATCTTACAATAATAACAATAATTTCAGTTTTGTGGCTTAATGTTCTAGTTGTGAGCTCGAATTTTTATTGAGGACTTACAACCAAAAACGTAACCTATACAGTGTGCAACAATATTGGCAACTGTTTTATGAAATAACTGGTGTGCTGATACAGCAGGATCTCTTCCAATTTGAAAAAACTATAAATGAGAGAAAATGAAACAGTGAAATAAACCAGACTCTGGAACCTTTCTCAGAAGATGATAGCAGCTCTCCAAAGCCTAGGTGTATCTCCAGGTATCTTCCATTGAAGAAAACAATTTGGTTTTCTCTGTACCTGTGACTCTGAGCCGGTGTTAGTGCCAGATCGCTGGAGGCCTTGGAGCAAAGCCACGTGCTACCTGCCAACCCCCACCAAACCTATGAGCAATAGTCAATAGCTGCAGCTCCTCCTTCACCTGTTCCACTGGTGAATTTGAGAGGGGGCAGTTCTGCTGCAGCTGACTCATACTGGAGCTTTCAGGATGTTAGCCTGGCTGTGTGGGCCCTTCAAAGGAGACGGTCCCTCAACTAGTGTTTAAATAAAGTGTTTAAAGGACCCTCCCCCTGTTCTTTACTTGCGCAAAATGCCTTTGCCCTGCCGCATAGTCACAGGCTCTGCAGCAGCACTTAGGTGGAAATGGAGGGGATGGGCAGAGATAAGACTACTGGACCCAGGACCGCAGTTTCTGTGATGTCAGAGTTCAACTGGATACATACAACACAGCTAGACAGGCCAGAGAACTGACCAAGAGAAAGGGGCAGGATGGAGACAAGGGAACAGTCTGGAAGCATAGCATATTGGTTGATTGGCAACCTTCAGTCTCGAAAGACTATGGTATAAGCCTACAGCACCTGGTATTCCCAGGCAGTCTCCCATCCAAGTACTAACCAGGCCTGACCCTGCTTAGCTTCCGAGATCAGATATGTGCAGGGTAACAGTTGCTGCCATAGCATATTGGGACCATGGTTGTGGAGCAAGAAGGGCATATACTTTCCTCCTCATGTTGGTTCTCTGATTATAACTTCCCATCATCCCAGTTGCTCTTTGTCTAGTAGGGGATACCTTAAAGGTCACAGAGCAAAAAGCAGCTTATGGAAAGGAGCTCAATCAGGAAAACACTGTGGGGGGAAAGGAAAGATAGGGAGTGAAAACTTGTAGAGTCAGACCACTTAGTCTTCACTGTAATTTTGCTGCTCTCAGCTGTCCATGAAATCTGACTCTTGCAAGAGGTTTCTAAGCCCAATAAGCTCATGTCTGTTATTACCCAGGCTTGAAAAATCTGTCTGCCACAGGGGCTGCCACAGGCAGATGACTTTGAGAGCACAATCCTACGTGCTTTTTGATCTGGTGCAAGCCCCCTGTGCTGGCCCAGGAGTGTTGCAAATGTGCTTCCACCTTCTTGTGAGTTCAGGAGGCAGTTGCAAGGATGCATGCTGGCCTCCCTGCACTGGAGCAAGCACCAGGCCTGGTGAGTTCGCACTGGCTGACTCAGGCCAATGCAGGTATCTGGGGCGGAAGGGCAGAACCGGGGCATTCTGGGGCAGAGGGCGGGTGGGTGGCTAGTCAGACCTGGGAAGGCGGTGGTGCCATGATCTGACATTTAGGCCAGATTCTATCCCCACCCCTGGGTGATCCAGTGAAGTGCCAGTCTGTTCGAATCTGTACCACCTCTTTAGGTGGCGCAGTTCTGAGTAGCCCCATTGGGGTTGCTGCCGTGTTACCCAGGGTAAGGGGAATCAATTCTTCTTGCCCCAGACTGAGCTGCAGCCAGCCCCAATCCCACTCTGGGTATAGGGCAGGCCAGCTGGCCTGCTTGTTCCAGCATGGGTTAGGATTGGGCTGTAAGTCATCACCTCAAAGATGAGGATACACCTCCTGTCAGTAGTACGTGAAGGTGACATTGGGCTGCAATCACCAACTGCATCAAGAGCCACTTCAAAGAACTGGAATGAAATCTGATGCAGAGAGCAGATTCTATGCAGGCAAACATGTGACCAGAGAACACAGAACCAAGCAGTTCCATTCATAGGTTACTAACAGCCTCAGCTGATAGGAAGACCAGATGAAATAATAAGTATGAGTAACTGTGAAGTAATCATATTTCATACCACTTGTCTAAATAAGTAGGCAAGTCACTATGTAATCCATTAACTTTTGAAACAAAGGCCAGATGATCTGCAGTTGGCTTTGCAGAGCTTACACAACTGTCCTACCCACAAAACCTATATGGCCTCATTCCTTAAGCCACACCCTTCCAGGCTGGATGAAAATAATATGGGAGAGTCATGCCCATTCGTGATGGGTTTTCACTTTATGCATTACATGTGGGCTGATACATTAAGTTACCAAGCCTTTGATCAGCACCCATTTTATTACCCAAATGACAAACTCTGAATGAAGACAATCACCATTGACTTCATTCAATGGGAAGGAAGAGGGAGAAAGGTTCACCCTTCAGATCATGCTTGGCTCTGCTAGCTATTTCGCACTTCAGTACTGTGGCTGAGTAGTACTGCCACAAAATGCCTGCTTTGCAAAGTATTGTGAAGAGACTTTATCTCACGAACTACTGCTCTTCTAACTTGAAGAGCTCTGAGCGCAGCCCTGTTTCCCCCAATCAGGACCCCTTATTCAGGACCAGGGGCAATCTGAAGGATGGTCCATGTGCCTGGCTGATCCATAGTGTTTGAGCTCTGTCTCAGCCTTGTTCCTAGTGCAACAGGACTGGAACTAGAAGTATCTTGAGCACAGAAGAATTTTGACTGACAGGCACTGTCTGTCAGGCCTGATGGGAAGAGCAACACAATTCCAGATATCCTCCCCCGATGTGAGAGAATGAAGTATTAACTGGACTAATTTTGTGCAATATTTTGTTAACCTAGATCTTCTTCCCTCTCCCCCATTGGTGCAGCAGTGCTGAAAAGGAGCACATTGTATCCAGTGGAAGGAGGAGCATGAGGCTTCTGAGGGTAAAGGAGATTTAAATCCCCTTACCACTCTGTAAATCTCCCACTCTGCAATGAGTTTTCCTGGACCTGTGCCAGCTCTGTAGCTAGCGCAACACCAAGGAGAAAAAGGGGGTGGGGAAGCTAGTGATGGAGGGGATAGGATCTGATTTGTGCCATCACTGCTGGATCCACCCCCACAACCTCCCCCATCCCTCCTCCCTCTCCACCTAGTTTTGCCCCCTCCCCATCTCTGCCACTGCCTTATCTGGTCCAGCAGTGAGCACTGCCACCTGCTGTGGCATCACTCTCAAAATGGCCACCAATGGAATGCTGTGCACACTATTGGTAGCCAATATGTGACAGTAGTACTCTGTTCCACAAAGCGCTCCAACCAGTAGCCCAATCCTACATAGGATTGGGCTGTTAGCCCTAGAATTTGACCTGACAACAGAATTTGGCTTGCTTATTATACAGTTCCCAGTCCCCCTGTTCATCTCCATGAGTATGATTGCTCTTGACCAACACTTGCTTTCTTGTAGAAGATTATCAACAGAAGAAGCTTCAAGATGGGCAGACTCTTTTGATGTCCTCCTCTCCCATAAATGTGAGTAGAAGTGCATTTCTCTTACAATATATACTTTGCCTTCCAGTTGAAATAAATTGAATAATGGTCTATGATAAGGCGTATTTGTTAACTGCTTTGTACGGGCCTCAAGAGAGAGTGGAATCTTGTTCCTCTCTGAGGTATACTGGATTTTATGCTTGTTGGTATTTTCACATGTGAGACTTCAGTGAACTTTGCCTTAAATCAAATCATTGTTGTGAATTCAGTCATGAGAAAGTGTGATCAATTTCTCTTTTGCATTCTGTTCTGCAATGGCAAAGTGGCAAAAATCAGGTGTCTCAAAGGAGCTTTGGATACCCATTCAAACACTCCCAGGTCTAGGGTCCAAACTAAATATGAGAGGAGTAACCATGTTCAGAAGTCTGCCCCATAACTTCAAAGTGTTATTCAAAGCCTAGTTCAAAGTGTTGCTCCCGAAGTGACATCACAACCAGAAGTGACATCACGCCCGGGCTTTTAAAAAAGTGAAAATTGGAAGGAATTCACCTCCTCCCCCCAGCAGCTCACCACCCACTTGCTCTGCTGTCTCCCCCGCGTCAGTGGCATAGCTTAGGCTTGTATCTGCTACCTGGGGTCAAAGAAGATTTTGTAGCCCCCCTGCATGACAAAATCAAATTTAATTAAGTAAATAAATAAAAAGCTATTGGTTCCATGCTGTATCATAACATCTCATTGGCACTCAGAACAATCAGTCTCATAGGTCAGTTTGGAGTTAAGCAAATTCACTTTTTATTCCACAAGGCAGTTGTGTTTTCATTTTCTGGTTAATTGGCCATACTGTTTGCTAGAATACAGATATTCCAGTGCAGTTTGTTGCATTGCATTCTGCATTAAACTACCTTACCAGTGATATATAACATGCTGGCATTATTCATACATACCAAGATTTTCACAATTTTAGTCACTAGTGTCAAGCTCAGCTTGTCGCTCCCCTAAAAGCTTGATGCCCAGTGAAACTGCTACCCCCTGCACCGCCTTAGCTATGCCACTGCACTTCCAGAATTTGAGCTGGAAAAAGGGTGCTTGAAAGCAACAGAATGTGGGAAGGCAAAACAGGACAGGGTTCAGCTCTCCTGACCAGCATGGCCTTGTTTGCCACAGAAATCAGACCCCTCCCAGTCCCAATTTATACACAAAAAGGGTGGACACAGGAACAATAAATATGGAGTTCTCATCACATCTAACTTGGCCCAAGTTCTCTCTCTCCTCCACTAACACCTAAACTACTCACTCTGGAAGTGTCAGACTCCAATGGGATCAGACTTGCAAGAGGTTGGTTGGAGGGGTCAGAGGGCAAGCATATGTCACTTTTGGACACTACAGTCAAAGACAGGGGTGTCCAAAGTTTTTGGCAGGAGGGCCATATCATCTCTCTGACACTGTGTCGGGGGCTGGGGAAAAAAATTAATTTACATTTAAAATTTGAACAAATTTACATGTTTATATAAATGAATATATTAAAGATGAACTTACATGAATGAATGAAGGTCTTGCAATAGCTCAAGGCCTATAAAAAGCCTTGCACAAAACAAGTGCTAGTGCCGGCTCCAAGTCTCCGAAGGGCCACAGGCTCATTGGAGACTGGGGGCTCCCTGAGGGCCTCACTGGGAGTCCTCATGGGCCACAAGTGGCCCCAGGGCCGGGGTTTGGGCACCCATGGTCAAAGAGGCCAGAGGCAAGTGGTGTGGTTCATGGCAGGCTAGAGATCAAATCCCAAGGGCAGTAATTATAAGTTTGCTGCTGTTTGTTATTGTTGGCTATTTCAGGTCCTTTTGGAGGAAAATAGGTTGTAGTATTTTTTTTAAATAATAAGTAAATCTGAAGGGCCAAGGGCAGAAGACAACCAGGTGGCCTGATTTCCAGAAAAGAAGGGAAGTCTATTCCATAACCACACTCAGTGGCCAACCGCTCCAACTAGGCCTGAGTCAGCAGCTGTGGGGCAGCCTTATCCTCCCTGGCAGCGCTGGGTACAGCAGTACTGAAATAGCTACCACTATATCCAGTGGGGCCAGAGAGGCTGCCAGAGGTATCCTTGTGGGAAGGGGACCCCCCCCCCCCGAAAGTGCTGGCCTCCACAATGGGGCTACTTGAGGCTGTGCCAGCTATTTTGCTGGTGCAGACTTGAGATACTCCATGTTGACTATCTGAGCAGTTGCGTGTCTCTCACGGAGGCCTCCTCAGAGTAAGGGAATGTTTGCTCCCTTACCTCAGAGCTGCATTGCCCTTATGTCAAAGGCTGGAAAGCACTGACATAAGGGGTTAGGATTGTGCCCCTAGTTAATTAAAATGAAATTTTGATTCAATTAAATTAGAATTCAGACTTTAAAGTAAGCCGAAGATCTCCGTCCATAGAACTGTTCAGTAAAAAAAAAAAATACTTACTGAAATAGTTACACAATATAATGTATAGTAGGAATGAAAAACACGCAAACATTGTAATTTCCATATGAAGGGTTTATATAAATCTCTAACACCATATAATCAACATGCTTTTTGTCACTCATAAGCAATCAATTATCCCAGCACAATTCATGAAAATAATATTTTGTTCCACTGACAGATCACACCGGGGATGCCCAGATTTCTGCTGTTAGATAATATAACCTGTAACTATGATCTTTCACAACCCTCAATATGTTTTAGCTAGCAGTGGGTATTGTCTCTAAGTAACAACACTGACAAAAAACACAGCACAGATGGTGGGGAACCTTGCTGTGAGTGATTAGTCATAATGTATGTTTAAAACACAAGTAGTATACACCTTGTGACACAAAAGAAGGGTCTCCAGCCCTATTCCTCTCACCAACTCCATGGCTAATCTCAGTCAAGGAGTCCACATTAATGAAGCAGAGTTAATGACTTCCAGAGTTTATCACAAGTTCTTTGTTGCACCCTGGTAAGGTTCAGAACTAAAGCAGCGCCCCTTTAGGACTGGGGATGAGCAATCAGAGGCCATCAAGTCACAAAAGAAGGTCTCTTGGCTCATCCAGCATGGGTTCCTGTAGGACTCTATGAAAAAAAAAATAGAACCAAGGCCTGAATCAGTACAAAAAGTGCTGGTGTCAGGTTGTTAGGGAGCATAGGGCCAAGCCCAGAACTGGGCTCCCCATGGTACTCCCAACAATCTTCCAAAAGTGCACTGGACATTGGTAGTAGGACTGAAGGGTGAAGGAGCTGGTCTGACAGGTGAACCTCAGTCTAGTGCCTGACCTGGCTGACCTCTGGTGCCACCTCTTGGTATGTCAATCCTATAGGCTGTACCGCCAGCTCTGTGTGTCACAAACGTGCCGTAAAACATGTTTGTGGCACCTGGAGAGCAAGGAGTGCCGGAGCAGGAAAATTGCCAGTTGGTGCTGGGCCTTGGTGCCAGAAGGACGACAGTGTGGAGCAGCCAACAGCATTACCAGTTTAGTTTAGAAGCATTCTCACCATGCTGGCCAGTGGAATGGCCTTTCGGGGCAGGGGGAAGGCAGAATTGGGCAGGGGGAGGGGAGGATCAGGCCCAGGAGAGGGTTGGAGACTGTAACAGCTGCTGTCACTGTATCCTGTGCTCCCTCCCTGCCTGGAAAGCCCAACATGGTGCCTCCTTGATTCTGTGCCCACTTAATAGGAGGCGCAGATCCAAGGATATCCATTCCCACCGGCTGCATTCTTCCCAGAGTAAGGGAGCAAACACTCCTTTATCCCAAGGAGACTCCGGCAGCTGCCTTGGCACCCATAGGATATAGCAGTGGCCATTTTGATGACACTGTTCCTCTGGGTGCCAGGGTAGATTGGATTGGGCTGTTAGTCTTCTTCAATAGGAAATATGAGCACCCCTGCATTGGACTTGTATAGTGGAAAGCGGTCAGTATCTGAAAATGACCAAAAAAAAAAAAAATTAAAAATGTTCATAAAATCCCAGCAAGGAGTGGTTGGCTGGTTATCAGCAGTGATGTCACAGCAGTATGAGCCTGTGACACTTGCACAACTCTACTGAACTTTGTAAAAATTATTTCCTAAGAGAGAGTCCCATGATGCGGCAACATTCTTGGGAACAACATCAGGGGACTGGTATGATTCAAGCAGTGTTTGAAATGCTGCCAAAATGAGGCAGCATTCTACGGAGCAATAGTTCAAGCGTTAATTTTAAAATGCAGCTATTTTTGTAGAAATAAAATGGGAAGTAGTGGAAAAACCCATTCTCCCAATAATGAAAAGAGAGCTCTGGGACAGGCGCAGAAATCATTGACAGTTCTACTTTGCTTTCTTCCTTTCAAGCAAGCTGCTTTTTATCCTAGCTAGAGCTAAAGGTAGATAAAACGTCTCTAAATTCAGCACTGTTTGATAGTTCCATAACAAAGCACCTCAAATGCAATCTATTCTTTTGCTATTTATTATAGAACAGACAAAACTAATTTTGGGACAATGCCTCCTTCCCCCCAACAAACTCCAAATGAGATTAGGTTTTACCCCAAACGAGATTAGGCCAGGTTTTATTTTTTAACTCTTTTGGACCTATAAATATTGGAACACTGTCCTCAAACCATAGTCAAATATTCCCCATGTCTGGTAGCCACTTTTATCAGACGTATACACTAATTTATGGCATTCACCACCATGAGATGCACTAGCTTAGAGTGAAGACAGATATAATATTTTAGGACAGTGGGCCCAGTTTAGGAGCATCCTCACCATATTCAGTTCAATCATACATTTACCACTCCTGGGGAAAACTGAAAAAGCGGTCCAACAAGATTGCAGTACTGTTCAGTTTCAATAGTGAGTGGGGATAAAAGTCAGTGATGAAGGGCTCCAACTGACCAGCACCTGTGGCATCACCAAACTCTTCTCCCCCAATTTCTTAAAGTTTTGCAACTTGTTTGTGTTATATATAAGATATATAAAAATAAAAATATTTTGTGTTATTTTTTTATATCTTATATATATATATAAGATTTATTTAAATATAAATAAATAAATAAATAAATAATATATATATATATATATATATATATATATATATATATTTATTTATTTATTTATTTATCTCCTTCTAAATAAGGAGATTGATATATTTAATAATGAAAAAGTGGCATAAATGTGTTGCTTTAAAAATAATTTTTAAAAGGCAGACAGTCTGAAGCAGCAGTTTTCAATCATCTCACTCTGAGAAGACACAAAAATTGTCAAGGCGCGCCATCAGTTTTTTGACAATTGAGAAGGCACGCCATGCTGTCAGCGGGGAGCTCACATCTCCCAATGGGCCTACCAATAAATCTGCCCCAAACTCACATGGCATACCTGCAGAGCCATGGCAAAGAGGTTGCAAATTGCTGGTCTGAAGCATGGGGAGGGCCAGATGGACAGCTGAACCATCATTTGACTTGCTAGTATGTCTGTTATGTCAAGCTGGGTTCACACTGGAGATGAAGAGCCCATCCTGCTTTTTCAAATGCTATGTCTTCACCATTAGATGGCTTGATGTGACTGTTAAAGAAAACAGGTGTCACTTACCAATAGCTAGGTAAGAACCCAGAAAGAAAATGTTATGTCTTTGCTTGGTTCAACTGAATAGCATGACCTGTAACAGTATTAGAGGGCCAAAATGATGATAAAGCTCTGTCTCTGGTGACTGACTTGTTACACACATGCTAGCCATTACTTGACATTGCAACAGTCCAGAGGTAAACGTGTATATTTGAACTCATCTTTGCTTGACGTAGTCTAGTATCTTTCCTGCGTTCATACCACTGAGGATGAATGATGACTTCTGAGAGCTACTAAATCTTGATCTGGAGGGCAGAGGAAAGGAGTGTGAGAAAGAGAGAGGGACGTGACCGTGGAATGACAGAGAGGACTCATTCTCCCTGTTTATTTCATGCCCAGGAGAGATGGTTTGGCTAGACAAAGATTCCTTTTGACAGGTTGCTGGAAGAGACAGAAAACAACCGCATATCCTGCACTGCATCTCTCACAGGGCTGGCGGCTGGCTCACCATTTGTCTAACAGGACAGTCTGTCCTCAAATCCTCAGCCTGACTGCAGCTGTCAGATATGGAAAAAACCATGTTTGCAACTGCCTGTGCAAGCTTTGGGAAGATTTTTTCCTCTTGTGCGCTCTCTCTCTCTCTCTCTCTCTCTCTCTCTCTCTCTCTCTCTTTGTGTGTGTGACCTCTCTACGCTTCTGACAATTCCACTTGTTCCCCAAACTCAACAGTCATTACTGACAACTCCTTACAAAAAAAAGTTGGAAATTCCAATTATCCCCATGGTTCTATGAAGTTGGAACTGTGTCAAATTTATGTGGTTGCCAGGATTCAAAAGATATGAGTGAAACAATGCTAGCGTCATTGGAAAGGTAATTACCTGGCCCATGTAAGCAGCAGCTGCCATTCCAAGTCAGAGCTCTCAGCACTTGAATCTGGACTGGCTAATGGCCAGACTAGATGTGCAATAATGGGGGCAGTCATGTTTTTATTTGCGTGTACGTTTTAATCGCCTGGGTGTACGCACCTAATTTTTATATCAAAAGGTTGATGCAGGTGTGGGTACTCTCTTGCTTGAAGCTAAGGAGAAAAGCTTAAAGTCACAGAATGAAGGAGGTAAGATGGGAGAGAGGAAGCATTCAGTTCCCCTTGCATATGAACCTTTTGGGATTAAAAAAAACCCACTCTTTCATATGAGGAGACATGCGAACAATGAAAGCCACTGCCTCCGTTATCGCTAGTTTGGCTCTTAAGCTGTGATCTCTCTGTCCTCCTCCTAGGAGTGCAGCTCCACCTCCAGGGGTCTCTGGAAGGCCATGGGTGCCACTAATGAGATAACAAAGGGGGAAAGGGTTGGCAAGTTGACAATCGCTTTATGAACTTTTTGTTGAAAAGCGGTATATAAATACTGTTAATAATAATAAGTTATTAGGCAATAGGTTTAACAAGAGGCAATAGGTTTAATTAGGCAATAGGTTTTTTTAAAAAGAGCAGGGGCCATCTTGGCTAGCAGATGGTATTCTGTCCAGAAATCATCTGTGGATGCAGCCCTGCCAGTAATCATGAAAAGGCTTCCTGGGGTATCTTGGCACCCAAGACACTTGCTGCCTTATCATCCTCTTGGATCTGTAGCAGCCAGGACTGCAAGCTCCCTCTTTTGGGGTTTCTCTCTGACTTGTGCACAGTTGTGAAGCAGCTTAGGGTGGCAACTTCCCCCAACTCCACTGGCAAGACCTCAATCAAGGAATTATGAAGCTTTTGTCAGAGCTGCTGGCTAGTTGCCAACTCCTCCTGGGTATTTCTCTTCACCCTCTTATTTTTGATTCTATACCTGGCCCTTCCTTGGTCCTTCCAGTAGCATAGCTAGCCTGAGGCTGGGGGGTGCATTGCCCTCCCCCATGGTTGAGTGGTGGTTTTCTGCTGCCTCTGCTGGGGAGAAAGGGATGACAGCGCTAACTATTCTTGCATGGCAAACATTGTGAAATGGGTCCTCCCCCCCCCCAACCTTGGCCCTGTATGGCTCCAAAAGGAACCATTTCTGGGGCCAGGGATGTGCATGCGCAGGTGCAGGGGTGTCTGGGCAAGTGCGGGGGTGTCATTGGGTCACCAGGCCCTGGGTATCTGCCCCCCAATTATGCTACTGGGTCCTTCCTTTCATGTTTTCCACTCATTTGATCCTACACATCTCTTTCCTGCCTTCCCCAGTCTCCTCCACTCCTCTCTTCCCCACTTTGTCCTTTCCTTTTCTATCCCCCTTTCGAGTTCTGCTTCTTCCTCTCTCTCTCCTTCTCCCTCCGTTCCTTTGCTTTTTCCTCATTCACTCATGTCCCTTCTGCCTTTCCCCCTCTTCTGTCTCCCTCTTTCCCTCTTCCTCTCTTCAGGGTCGTTGATTGTCTCCCCCTTCCCAAATGCATTGGGGTAACAGCAGTGCACTGAAAGTGGATTGAAGCTGTAGTGGAAAGGCAGCCCTGGATAGGTTGAGATTGAGATACCAAAATTTATTTTGTAATACATTTCTTTTGCACTGTATGGTTTGCTTTGTCATAACCCAGACCCCCTAGAAGCCTGGGCCCCTTGGATTTTCCCCCCTGCCTCCCTCAGGCCTGCCTCTCTTGACCCAAAGCTTACCTTTAAGGGTCAAGGGTGCCAGCCCCACCTCCTGTCCCCAACTGATCTTTGTCAGGTGTCCTTTGTTAAAGCTGGAAGTGTGACAGCCAATAGTGTCATTGGTTGGCGCATTTATCCCAGTTGAACAGCAGCACATCCTGTTCAGCACAGTGGGGAGCTATAGGGCATTAGCTGCTACCCGCTAAAACTAGACTTTATCAAATTTTGAGGCTGCCATGAACAGCAGCAGCTCTCCAATCACATCTTTTTTTTCCCCATTAGCTCGAGTAAAGGTCAAATTGGTTGGATTTATTTATTTTATATTCCACCCTTCTATTTCAGTATGAGTCACTCATGGCAGCTCACGACTGATCAACCTAAAAGCAAATAATTAAGGGGGAAAAAATGTCAATAAACATTACCTATTGCAGCAGATAAAATGCAGCTAAAACTACAGAGCCAGAATAGAATAATCAAATTTCTAGCATCAAAGATCAAAAGCTTGCCAGAATGAAAATGTCTTCAATGTGGCATGAAATGCCATTAGGGAAGGAGCCAACCTGATCTCCCAGGGTACACCATTTTGCAGGTGGCGTTATGGTTGACAGAAAAGGTCCTCTCTTGTGTTTTTCCCAGCCATATCTTTGATATTGGAGGGAAAAATCAGGGATTTCCACCACAGTTTGTTTGACCGGGGTGAAAGTAGAGCAAGAGGATTATATCTTTCTGTGTGTGCGTGCCTCGTGGGAAATGATGCCACTCCCAAATCACATTCAGCTTCAGCTTTCTTAAAAACTATAACCTGTCTCCAGCCTGAAAAACTACTGTGTATTATGGCACATCACTGTACTTTGGAAGGATATTCAAACTTGAAGCAATATTCCTGTTTTTACTGATGTGAAAAAAAGGAATATACGGATGTTACTCTCTACTTTTATTTTGTCATATTGTATTTTTATTTTTACCTATATTTGTAACTATAAAATACTTTAATAAAAACAAAGTTACACACCCACAGTTACACACCTTTGACATGAAGGTTACATTCCATGGAACTTGTAGGTAGCTGTACTCATTACTACTCCTGATGGTAACTTCTGCCCATTCTCACATACTTGCTGGGAGTATTCCTGATCATGTGATTGAGAGCCCAATCCTATCCAATTTTCCAGGGCCGTTGCAACTATATCAGTGGGGCATGCTCGGCATCCTGCAGTGGGGGGATAGTCACAGATGCCTCCTCAAGGTATGGGAGCATTGCGGCTGCACCAGAGCTGGAAAGTTGGATAGCATTGGACCCTGATTGGACTCCTCCCATTGTTGGTGAGGTGGACAGAGGTTATGAGGAGGAAGATAGAGAACAATCATCTGAAAAGACTAGTCGGGTGTGAGGAAAAGAGATTGACTGAGAACAGAGGAAAATGCTACAGGAGGCACATGGCTACCAGTGAAAACGGCAGCTCCATGACTTGGTAATGTCTTGTAATACAAAACAAGTGGTGTGACAGCACCATGCTACAAGTTTCCTAACTGTTACTTTACTGGCAGTCACTTGTGCAAGAGAGTAAGGGCCCGATCTTAAAGAATGCGTGCCGGCTTACTACCAGCGCACACTGTCGCAAACATGCCATAAGGCACATTTGCAGGCTCTAGTGCCGGTTAAGTGCCAGTGCTGGCCAGCACTAGGCTAGTGCTGGTGGAGCACCAGAACTCCACCACTCAGTGGTCACACGGACCACCAGGCAGCGGAGAGGTAGGTGGGAGTGTGGGGGGAGGCGGGGAGGAGGCATTCCGGGGTGGGGGGAGGTGGAGGGAGGGTGGGGAGGAGGTGTGCCAGGGTGAGGGAGCGGGGCAGAGGGAGGCGGAACAGTGGAGCTTTGCTCCACCAGATCCTGAGCCTCCAAGTCGGGCTGTCCGCCCAACATGGAGGCTCTAAATTCTTCACCAACCCTTGGGTCATCATAGAATTGAATAGCTACTCGCTTTACCTGGGGGAAGGGGATGAAAGTTCCCTTCTCCCAAGGACATGGTGGCAGCTGCCTGGGGCGCACTGGATGCAGCGCCAGGCAGCTCAGGATTGGGCTGTAATTCAGCACATCGAAGGGTGGGGAAATTCAGAGCAGTAACATCACCTCACACATTTTGTATCACTAGTGACATATGTGACTGCGGGAAAGGGGAGATGAGGCTGTTGTGTGAAGTTAAGGCCACCATATCCTGCAATGGCTTGTTTTAGCTTGTGTGGAAATGCAGTACATGGAAGTTAAACAGGGGGAGACTGGGAGGCAGAGGGGTAGTGGTGCAGGGAGTGAGAAGTGGGAAGCTCAGTGAAAACACTAAAGCCATCAGCTCCTCTTTCCACAATTTATTTTTTTTATATATATAGCCGCCAAATAAACTGAGAGCAGGAGACCAGGCAGAGGTCTGGATGGGATCTCCTGCTTCCAGCTGTTGATGCCGCCCTCTGACACCTCCAGTCTTTTTTCTGGAGTCAAGTTTGAGGCAAATGTTTTGCTTAGTGTATCAATCATGAGATGGATTTCCTTTCATGATACTCTCCGCTGTGTTCCTCACGTCCGCTGGCAAGCTTTCTGTTTTCGGAAAATCCAGGATGTTGGAAAGCAGGGAGCAGGCAACAGTGTGCACATGATGAAAAACTGTTTACAATAACCATAAATTTTTTAAAAAAAAATACACACAGAGGCAGCCAGTAAAGAATTTGTGGGATCAGAAAGCCTGCAACCTTGTGCATGTAGCTCAGTAAGCAGTGCCTTCCATTACTTGACCTCTTGTTCCCTTCTGAAATCTTTGTTTGCCTAAATGTTTCTATTTTCTTGGTTGTAAGAGTTTGGAATTTTGGAAGGGTACAACTAAGTACTCATAAACTGAGGGTGTTACCAAGATCCTCTCCAGAGACGCATGTCTTGGGATACACAAGTTATTCCAACTCCCATGGAAGATTCGACTGTTGGCTTGTGGTGCATCCCTATGGTGCACTGGCATGCGAGGGGTTAACAGAAGAAACAGAAGCCAGGACCAACTGAAAGGAACCAATACCAGTTTATTGAAGGGTTATCTACAGTTTTGGGGAGAGGAGAAAAATACTCAAGAGTAGACAGTAGATATCACTGGGGTTTTACAATTGACCATGTGGAGGCAATAGAATTCACTATTTCCTGCAGCTGACCAGAGTCACATAGAGGAGAGGAAGATCACAGGTAGATGCTGTGTGTATGGAAATTAGTCTGTTTACCCAGAATGCTACTAGATTGCATGAAGAAAAGGGGTTTGGTCTCATTAAGGTTCACACCCAAACTGTGGGGGAATAGAAAGGATGTCCCAGTGAAGCTGCAGAGGCGTGATTGTGGCTAACGTCCAGGAGAATCATTATAATGGAAGAGAGAGACTAATTGCACTCTGAAGGCACAACAAGGATCACTCACAGCCACCCATCTTGCTGAAGAAGATGGCTTTCCATAGTTTGGTAGCCTTGATTGACATTCATGAACCCTCAAAAGATTGTTCCTCTTCTTTCCTTTCCTTGTACTCTCCGATTGAAGTGTCACAAAAGAAACTGATAAAATGCTTGACGAGCAAACTAGGAAACTCAAAAGCCTAAGGACCATGGTCTCAGAGTGACTGAGGCTGGTGGGGTCAGGCCAAATACAGCAAACGGGTAACAACATAAGAACAGCTGCACTGGATCAGACCTTAGGCCCATCTAGTCCAGCTTCCTGTATCTCACAGCGGCCCACCAAATGCCCCAGGGAGCACACCAGATAACAAGAGACCTGCATCCTGGTGCCCTCCCTTGCATTGGCATTCTGACATAGCCCATTTCTAAAATCAGGAGGTTGCACATACACATCATGGCTTGTAACCCATAATGGATTTTTCCTCCAGAAACTTGTCTAATCCCCTTTTAAAGGTGTCCAGGCCAGATGCCAGCACCACATCCTGTGGCAAGGAGTTCCTCAGACCAACCACACGCTGAGTAAAGAAATATTTTCTTTTGTCTGTCCTAACCCTCCCAACACTCAATTTTAGTGGATGTCCCCTGGTTCTGGTGTTATGTGAGAGTGTAAAGAGCATCTCCCTATCCACTCTGTCCATCCCCTGCATAATTTTGTATGTCTCAATCATGTCCCCCCTCAGGCGTCTCTTTTCTAGGGTGAAGAGGCCCAAACGCCGTAGCCTTTCCTCATAAGGAAGGTGCCCCAGCCCAGTGATCATCTTAGGGTAGGTGACAGGTGTGCAAGAGCAGCTCGTAGCACTGCTTTTCTTGAAGGGCAGCTGCATGGTTCAAGCTTAAAGCAACCAGCTGAGTTACAGACATGTGCAGGAAGTGTTTTAATGAGTACAGGAGGAACTTCACTAACACCAGCACAGGGAAGTTCAGGTGAAATAAGAACTCCAAATGAGGCTCCCAAACGACGGCAATTATCTTTGAAAGTGTATGAGAGGGTTCAAAGTACAGAGTTTCAGGTCTGCTGTTCTATATGTTTTGAAAATCTTCCAAAGTCCTGATTGACTCTACTTCTTTACCGGTTCTTAGAGGAAGTGTTAATTGCTGCAGCCACTGGAACGGAGAACCTAGTGTGCTGCAGTATCAGGTCTCAGATTGGCAGAGGCACCCCTGGGGCCAGGATCCTTTGCTTGTCCAAGCAGACTCACTTAAATTTGATGGCACGATGTTCTAATGTTCTTGTCATGCCCATCAGGTACAGACAGGGCATCAGCATAAGCTGTAACCACCTTTGGAAAATTCCATCCTCCGTGTGGCTTGCACAGGGAGGGGAGGAAGAATGAGGATAAGGAAAAATAGTTCTGTAACCATGCAAGGCTCTCATGACATTAATCCTGAGCTAAAACAACATGTGTCTAAGTGCCACATGAAAACAGAGGTGTTCTGCAACACGCGAACAGTCTACTTTTCTCACATTCAAAGATCTGTTTGGAACTGGACAAAATGAGCCCAGATGGATATTTCAGTAATATATGAACACCCTTACTTCATTATCACATAGGCTAGGTCAAGGGTGTCAAACCTGTTTCATATAGTGGGCTAAACAGCTTTCATGGTGCCTGCTGAAGGCCAGAAGTGACATCATTAAGCAGGAAGTGATATCATTAAGCTGATGATGGCCAGAAATAAACCCTCACGTAGAAGCTCATTAGCTGCAAATGACGGAAGATAAAATGTGCACACCTTGATCATATTTGCAAAGATGAGAGCCCAATTATCACACGAGTCCCCCTTCCAGCAGTGCCTCTGGAAAAGTGCCTCAGCAGAAGAGGTGCTGCAAAGGGACAACCTGTGTAATAATTGGGCTCTTTCAGCACCTTGGCAGTATATTCTTCTCAGTATATTCTTCTTCCTACAGCCAATCCTGAGCTGTCCGTTGTGCAGGGACTGCAGTGGCACCGAAATGGCTGCTGCGGCATACTATGCACTACGGCGCATCTGCCGACGGCTCCCCACAGGAAGGGGACTTTTGTAGGGGTAAGGGAAGTAGCCCCGCAATGGGGCTACTCAATTCTGCAGCAGACAATTCTGCAGCAGAATCAACAGCTTCTGTGTCGGGCCTGCAGCCCAACATGGAGGCTCTGGATGTGGCGGAGCAGAGGGAGGTCCTGCCTCCCTCTCACCTTGCTTCCTTCCCCAGCATGCCATCTCCCTGCCCTCCTCCCACCCCAGAACCCTGCCTCCCCTCACACCCCACCCACCTCTCTGCCACCCTGCAGTCTGCGTGATCGCCAAGCGGCAGACACCATCAATAATGCTGGCTTGAGCTGAGCTACCTGGGGCTGGGCTGGCGTTGAGGGCTGCGAATGTGCTTTTACAGCACATTTGCAACACTCACCACCTGCGGAGCGCTGGCCTACAAGCTCAGTCCGCACCTTTCCCCATAGTGTTCCTTATCTTCTGAGGCCTCCTTCTATCTCCTTCTATCTCTCTTCCCATAGCCTTGACAGAAGCAGTGCTGCTGAAAGAGTGTGTTGGAAGTGCCCAATTATCACAGGGACTGGATTAAGTGCTCATTTAGCCCATGGGCCTTATGTTTGACACCCCTAGCCTAAGTGATTAAAGCTTAGAACCTGCTACTGGAAAAGAGCTTCTCTATGGGCCAGAGTTACACTTGCTCCAAACCCCAAAAAGGACAATTCTCACTGAAACCAATTCATCTGGTTTAGTGAAGGTACAAGTTAGTTACAACAATTAACTTGTTCAGTTGGCTTCAGTGGGTAGTAGGCCTCAATGAAACAGTTAACCTGTGTCTCAGTTGTATCACTGCAGCTTCCAGGTGAGCACTGAGCCAGCCCATCCAAGAGGCCAACAGAAGTGCTTGCCTCAGAGAGCAGATTGATGGGAGGTCTCCTTCTGTCTACCTGCTTGCCTCCACTATTCCTCCTTATGTGGAGACTGCCGAGCAAGAACATTGGTGAACGGTTTTCTCTGTAAACTGCTTTGGGCTCAATCCAAACCCCTTATGTTAGTGCTTTCCAGCACTGACATAAGGGCAATGCAGCTCTGAGGTAAGGGAACAAACATTCCCTTACTTTGAGGAGGCCTCTGTGAGTGACACCCAACTGCAGGATGCTGAAAAGCGGTATATAAATACTGGTGTTGATAATAATAATAATAATAATAATAATAATAATAATACAGAGGCTGACACATTGTCAGTTGAGGTGCAGTTTCCAAGCAGTTTTTAAAAACAGTGCCATGCACAGCATGTTGCAATAGTCCAGTCAAGATGTGACTAAGGCATGCATGACTGAGGCCAAGGTCTGCTATTGCCAAGAATGGACACAGCTGATACACTAGCCTAAAGCAGAGCAAACACACTCCTGGTCACTGTGGTTACCTGGACATCCAGGAGCAGTGCCAAGGGCAAGAGCATTCCCAGACTGCAACCAAATTCTTCAAGGGCCTTAATTACAATTAGATCAAGGCCATTAAGTCCTGTGACTATTGTACCTGGAGAGTGTAACATTTTTGCAAGGGCATCCTATAGTCCTGGCAAGCCAATGGTCAATTTTTGCCTCTATAATATCAATGCAACTATGATTCTGATGTAACTGGGAGTCAGGAACTATGCACAGAGAAGTTAAGAACACAAAAGCCCTCCAAAATGCAGAGACTATACAGCAAAGACAAAGAAAAGAAGTCAGATAGAGAGTTCCCCCCTTTGCCCCCAAAAACAAACTGTTGTGGTTTTTTTTCAGATGGAGTGGCTGCATTTCGCTCCTTCCTGAAGACAGAGTTCAGTGAGGAAAATCTTGAATTCTGGTTGGCCTGCGAGGAGTTCAAAAAGACACGGTCCACTGCCAAACTGGCTTCCAAGGCCCAGAGGATTTTTGAAGAATTTGTTGATGTTCAAGCGCCACGAGAAGTGAGTAGATGCAAGGCAGATTTATTTTGGCAGGATGAGTTATGAAAGCAGGGATGGTGGAAGCTGGGGTACTTCATGTTTGTCATTCACCGTTCTCTGAGACTGCAGGCCACTTCAGTGGAATTTATGGGGTTTGACTGAAACAACTGAAGAACCTATGATTCCTCTCATGATCCTACTGTCACCCATTATAGGACTGCATATGGAGCAGATCCTAAAATCATGTAGTAGTAGTAGTAAATATCCTATACTTACTCCAAGAAGGACGGGGCAACAGACATGCTGTTTCACACACACTCCTTTTATATTCACAACAACCCTATGAGGTAGGTTAGGTGACAAATAGCTTTGGCCCAAAGTTGCCAAATCAGCGTCAAGGCTGAACAGGGATTTGAATCCAGGTCATTCAGTTTAAGTCCAAAACTTTATTCACTGCACTACACTGGCACAGCAGAAAGAGCTGAAATGTTGTTTATAGATCTGAGGACTGATAGCTTAAACTGCTAAGTCTCCAAGTAAAAGGCTATCCTAGTCTTAGGAGCCATAATCTGTTTTGCACAGGTGGACAGCTGCAAGAATTTTTCCCATATTCCAATGCAGTGGAATGCATTTGGATTAGAGAGATGGGTTCAGATTCCCACTCAAACATAAAGCTCCCTGAGGATCTGTGATGTCCATCCTGGGGGCGGACTCAAAGGGTACAGTGTCTGCTGTGTGGTTCAGGCCTGCCCAGTCTCTCCCTGACCGGCAGGAAGAACGGGGAGCCACAAAAAGGGGTTTGTTGACCTTTTTTACATTCATCTGTGGGGCCCTGTTTCATCACAGGAACCCTCGGGGCATTCCCCATACAGTACCATTTAAAGTCCATAACAATCCCCCAGAAAGGGGGCCAGTTACCTCACGGGTCCCCACTCCAGTAATCCTCACCACGAGTTGTGCTGGGTAAGTTGTGCTCCCTGCTGGAAGGTGCGTACGCCAGGGCAGTCTCCTTGGAACGGGAGTTGTCTGGGGAGGGGTCGGGATTGCGTGCTCATCCCCTTCTCAATTCCCCAGGTAGTTTCTGACCCAGTGGTCATCGGGTACCTGGTCCAGCCAGATGGGGAATAGTCCTCCCCCCAGGTAAGTGGGGTCAGGCTAGATATGTTCCTGGGGTCCCCTCCTGTTGGAGTTCTCCAGTTGCCATGGGGAGGCTCTCCCCTCTTTGGGCCGTAGTCCCTGGCCTCGGTCGGCCTGTGTCTGCCTCCAAGTTGGAAGGGGCCCGGCCTTCCTCCTCTCCTCTGTCTCTTCCCTCTCCTTCCTGCTGGAGCTCAGGAAGGTGCATCCTCCCCCTGTGGCTGCCTGGTCTCTTCTTATCCTCCTGGGCAGCCCTTCCAGCCTCCCTCTTCCAGGTCTTGCCTGGGCCTGAGATCCCCTGAGATCTCAGGTCCTCCTATTGCAGGCCCTGCCCTACTTGTTAAAAGGGGTAGCTGCAGCTGGGCTGCCCTGTCTCTTGGGAAGCTTCTGCCCTGACCAATGGGTGAGTAGGCTGGCTGCATTCGTGGTCCTAGAGCCTTACCCTCCCTGGGTGGCTCCCCCCCCAGTCCTCTGGGTGTTCCCTTGGGCTGGACTTCTTCTCCCTCAGCTCGACTTTGCTCCTCCTCCTCCTTCCCTGCTGTGGATCGCTGCCCAGGGTAAGTCCCTGGGTGACAGGCTCCTTGGGGAATCCTGCCTAGCCCATGTCACAGGGTCATCATGAACATTTCTTGACTCCCACAATTTAACCTTTGACCTTCTTTTAGCTTCTACATTTGCTCTTCCCCCTTATACGATCCTAGCTCCATCCTTTGGTTATGCCCAGATGAATAGAATTTATTAAATCCATAGTTGGCAACAGTTGCTAAAACATGATCCCAAATATATTGCAAATACTTTAGAGCTGACCCAGATGTACTCTGTTTGTTTTTCAACTCAAAAGTAGCATGGGAGTGGAGGGTGAGCCCTTGGAGGAGAAAAAAACTTTTTCATGCTTGTTCCCAGTTGCTCGCTGTCCCTCATCCATTTACTGCTGCTTCAGCAGCCATCTTGCTTCACTATTTCATTGCTCTTCAGTCATGAATCATGTTCTGGACATGAAGACTTCATGTAGACAATCTGATTTGTTAGTCGTTAACTGCAAACAAAACCCAGTCAAAGTGGGAGCAGTGCTTTCTGTGCAGGTCACATGAACTATCTTTGCCAATCAAAGATGACAAAATGAACATTTTTCTCATCCTTTTCCAAGGATCTGTAAGAATAGCCAAAAGAGGGCACATCTTTTGATCCTGACAAAGATTTTAGAGAGTAGGTGTGGACGTATTGCCACAGCACAGACTGTTCAGTATGAAAAGGAACAGCTACACGGCCACAGTACATAAAGCTATAATGAAGATGGTAATTGTTTAGCAGTCCCCCTAATACTACATACCACCTTTCACTTTTTCGGGCATAGCAAGACCATTTTTTAAGTGAGCCATGTGAACTTGTAGGTGTGTAATATCAGCCTTACTCTAGATATTCCAGATCTGTGTTGATTTTTATGATATTTTGAAGATTTAGGAATTCTGCTGTATCCTAATGAAACAGTGCTCAAATTACATTGATGCCCCCTTAACTGCTCTTTTTTGAAGGGATGGATAAATGTGGATAAATTTGGGGAGAGGAGAGCTTGTGGGTTTCATTATGTGCCTCTCTCCCCCCCCCCACAATAATTTGCATGAGTTTTCTGACTTAACATGTAAGCAGCACTCATATACAAAGGATTTCCACTTCCTGATTCCAGTGCAACCTTTGAAGAGTATTGAGACTGTCTAAGGTGCAGTACTGGCTAACTTGCTTATATGGGAATCACTGAGAACCAATTCATAATTACAGCCACATAAACTATCTTGTTGTTTCTTTCTCAGGTGAATATAGATTTCCAGACACGGGAGGTAACAAGAAGGAATATACAAGAGCCCTCACCATCATGCTTTGACCAGGCCCAAGGGAAAATTCACAGCCTTATGGAAAAAGACTCTTACCCCAGATTCCTGAGGTCTAAAATTTACACAGACCTGCTGTCTCAAACCCAGAGGAGACTCAGTTAGAGTGGGGAAGAGGGTCCTTCAGACACCGTGAGCTTCCTGCACCAGCCAAATCCATTTCCATATGTGAAATCACATTCATTGGTGTTAACAGCAGTAGAATGAGAAGGGGAATGGAAGAAGCATGGAGAGATGGGGGAAAAACTGTGTGTATGTGAAAAACATGTCACAGCATGAATCTATACTCAGTTTGGATCCTAGTTTGTGGGTGGACATGTCTATGTTTTGAACTAAAGCACGTGCACTTACACAGTATTAAAACCCCTTGCAGTTGATGTTCTTCTAAGTAGCATAAAATCTGCCCTACATTTTATGCTGAATTCACTTGTCACAAAGCCAAGCTTCCTAAAATGTTCCCATACCAAACTAATCTGTAAATAATTGTTTGGTCCAGAGCACAGGCAGCCAATACAGATCCAGACTAGGTACTTGCAGGATCAGGGGCGGAGAACCTTGACTGGCTTACCAAAACAGGTGCCAGTCTAAGAAGAACATTCTAGATTTAACTCCAGGCCAAGCTTGACAGGAGTTTCCAGCACCTTTTTGTAATACATTTAGATAGTTACCAGGATATTGAGGTAGTAAGACAAGGTGAAGATCAGGTGTCCACTTAGGCAGTGTCCTAGAGGGGTGCTGGAATCTGGGCATATGAGAGAGCACACTGTGGTGCAGTTTGTAGCACTTGCACAACTCCTACTTTAAAAAAACCAGCTACTTTTTAAAAAACTGCTTTTAAAAAACACAGCCAGCAACACTTTCCATAGATTTGTCATTCATTTGATCTTGATGCAGTTACTGCCTCTTAATAGTGTTCTTCCTTCTTCCTCTGTATAAATCCGTTTAAATTACATTCAGTTTCAACCTTTCAGCTCAAACCTTTGCATGTTTACTCAGAAGTATGTCCTACTCTGTTCAATTGGGCTTACTTCCCGGTAAGTATGCATAGCGGTGCAGTCATTTCAATCAGTGAAAATTGTGTGCATGCCTATCCTGCTTTTTTCCTGTGGATCAGTATTGTTTAATGGCATGCACAGATGGAAAGAGAAAAAAAAATGGCACCCCTCTCTGGAACCTGTTGCCTGAAGTGACTACCTGGTGTTGCTTCATGGTAAAGTCACCCCTTTATCTGATCAGGAGCTCTTTTCATGTTGCAGTGGAAAGAGGTGAAGTTCTTTCTCCAAGAAATCAGACTAAAATTTGCTTCAAATGCCAGTTGGACTTTTTCCTTGATTTAATATGGCAGGCTCTGAACAAATAGAATGATTCTTTAGACTACTAAAAGCACAATCCTCTTTACGTTTACTCAGAAGTCCCACTGTGTTCAATGGGGCTTACTCCCCGGTGTGTATAGGATTACAGCCTAAGTGCCTGGTGACCAGGTACATCACCATCCATGCCAAAGTTTGAGACACTGAATACAAGAGAAAAGGAAGCAGGGGCTGGAGATGGTAAACTGTATTTTTATCCAAGGACATCAATTGATTCCACTAATTGGACTTTCGGAAAATTGTCTGTCAGCTGGGGGTTGAATTTGTTATAGTAATTATTAACTTACTATAAGGAAGGAGAACATGGAATAGGCCCATCACCCAAGTACATTTTTTCTTAGGTTAGATGTGGGACAAAGTGGTCAACTGGTTGCACTTCAGAAGTCATGCTTGACTCTTCAACAGTTCCACAGCAGTAAAAATTGCTACAGCCATGGCTCCTCCCATCCTGCTCTTCCTTTGCCTATCTCCTCTACCTGCTGGAGCACGTTTGGCTCTCATTTTATCCCACAGAACAGTGCATCTTAAAGTGTGGTTGTTGGATCAGTTGCCAGGCTGTGAGCCATCAGTTGCTGGTCCATGATATGTGTCCTGGCGCTTTCTTCTTCCAACTTCTCAGAGTTTCCCAAGGCTTGCTGCACAACCTGGATGCACATCAAGCCTCACAAGAGGCTTAGAACCTGGAATAAGGAAGCAGGAAAGACCAGGTAAGCTGATATGTCACAGACCAGCACTATATACAGTGCCAGTAAGGGTCGTGGGGAGGCACAGCTTTCCCGCCATAGTCCTTCAAAAAGTGCCGCTGCATGAGGTGTGCAAGCACTCACAGCACATGGGTTGTGAGTGCTTGCACACCTCACACGGTGGCGGCGGCACTTTTTGAAGGACTACAGTAGGGAGGCTCTGCCTCATCTACCTTCCCACTCACCCACTGCATGTCCCTGCTGCCAGTCCATGGCAGATCAGGAAAAAAAATTGCCAGTCCATGACAACTGATTCTTTGAGTAGCACTGGTGTAGAAGACATGAAAGGAAGAGTGGGTGGAAGGACTGGAGGAAAAGGGGTCAGGAGAAACCATTTACTGCTGCATTAGTTTTAAAGAGACTGGTCTGGCTGCAAGTCAGCCTGGCAATCTAAAGGGTGTTTGTACAGGACTGGGTACTGTAATTCTGTGAAGATGGTTAAGGATAACTAACAGAAAATTCTCAGCATACCGACCCTGACCAAACTGCATCCTCCAGGTTCTCCCAGGGAAAGATGTGATAACTGAACTGGTAGAAAACCAATGTACTCCCCTAATGGTAACAAAGAGGGAACAGAGAAAAGGAAGAAAGTGATGGCTACTCTTCTGGCAAAATTGTTTTCTCCATATACAGGCTGGATTTCCATTCCTTGAAAAGCTCCAGAGTTCAGCTGAAGGACAGATTCAGAGCACCAGCTGTGTTTCCTCATTTCTCTAGTCACATGCCCTCTCTTCCACTAACTGCACATGAAGTCCCATGCATTCAAGTGGATGAGGAAGAGGACAGAAGGGCAAACTGGTGTAGCATGTAGCATTGTGGATGTGAGAAGCTGAACCTGTTATCCTTCTGTTTAATGCTGAAGCTCTTAAAGGAACAGCAGGCCCCACCCATATCTAGAAACGGCAACTAGCCAACATGCCAGACATGAACTGAAATTCCCATTTTCCTGCTTTCCTGCACCAATGGGGAAAAATGGCACTGAACTCTCGCATTGTACTGTTTATGATCATCACTGACTGTTATTTGTTACTCATTGACTGATGTTGGTGCTCTCAAAACATATAGGTACATATGGAGCCTGCCCTAAGTGACTTGCTTAGGGAGGAAGCAAACCTAGATGCAAATCCAAGTCTTGAAGCTATTGGAGTGTGTGAATATATATAGATATTAGATATGCAGCACACATCTGTCTGTCTCCTCCAAATACAGCCGCATGCCCACTTATATATGTATATGCATATGTTGTATTTTATTAGGTAAGATACACCACTTAAAATAGCCCTGGCACAGACGTGCTGTGTCATCATGCTACCAGAGTCTTAAGAAAACAAATATTTCAGAACAGACTTTGTACTGTGGGTAAGGTTTTCTTTTTGGTTTGAAGAAAAATTACATATATGCAATAAAGAGAGTGAGGAACTGGAGTTCTAAAGATAAAAGACAGCAAGGTAGGAGAAATACATACTTTGCGGTGATATCATAGGATGGAATGTCTCCCAAACATCAGGCAGAGAAAGTAACCACTTACAAGCTTTGGTGTGATGCTAGGGAGTATGATTTTGCCGCGGTTTCTGGATTCCAAAATCTGTATTCTCCTGGCATCTCAAGATCTGCACCGATTCACCTGATTGTGTAACTGTAAAGCATACGCTCTGTTTCAGCAGTGAATACATGCTAGGGATTCCAGCACATTCCAGGACTGTGTTGTTTGGAACTTTGTCCTGCCAGGTGATGCCGAGGATGCGTCGGAGGCAGCGCATGTGGAAAGCGCTCAGTTTCCTCTCCTGTTGTGAGCGAAGAGTCCATGACTCACTGCAGTACAGAAGTGTACTCAGGACGCAAGCTCTGTAGACCTGGATCTTGGTATGTTCCGTCAGCTTCTTGTTGGACCAGACTCTCTTTGTGAGTCTGGAAAACGTGGTAGCTGCTTTACCGATGCGCTTGTTTAGCTCGGTATCGAGAGAAAGAGTGTCGGAGATCGTTGAGCCAAGGTACACAAAGTCATGGACAACCTCCAGTTCATGCTCAGAGATTGTAATGCAGGGAGGTGAGTCCACATCCTGAACCATTACCTGAAACAGACGCCTGCGTTGGCTTGGTCATGTCGTGAGAATGGATGATGGCCGGATCCCAAAGGATCTCCTCTATGGAGAACTCGTGCAAGGAAAGCTCCCTACAGGTAGACCACAGCTGCGATACAAGGACATCTGCAAGAGGGATCTGAAGGCCTTAGGGATGGACCTCAACAAGTGGGAAACCCTGGCCTCTGAGCGGCCTGCTTGGAGGCAGGCTGTGCAGCATGGCCTTTCCCAGTTTGAAGAGACACTTTGCCAACAGTCTGAGGCTAAGAGGCAAAGAAGGAAGGCCCATAGCCAGGGAGACAGACCAGGGACAGACTGCACTTGCTCCCGGTGTGGAAGGGATTGTCACTCCCGGATTGGCCTTTTCAGCCACACTAGACGCTGTGCCAGAACCACCTTTCAGAGCGCGATACCATAGTCTTTCGAGACTGAAGGTTGCCAATACAAATACAAAAAAGCATACGCTGCATTCAAACGGCATCGGCAAGGAATATGAAAGCAGCTGAACCACAATGCAGAATGGCCTTCAGTGACATGGCAAATCACCCACCAGAGAGGCTAAGACATGTCTGCAATTGAGCTTCCCAGGCTTTCAATTGAGCTCAGGCACACTAAACCAGAAGTAGAATGGCCCAAGACAGCCAGATGTAGAAAATCCAAAAAGAGAGATAACGGCTACCCAAATCTGCTGCCTGAGGCAGGCTGCCCCACCTGGGCTAACAGGAGGCAGGCAAGGCTGGCCCACCCATGAGGCTGACTGGGGTGATTGCAACCTTCATTTGCTGTCCTGCCTCCACTGCTGCCTCTTTCGCTTCCTGGAGTTGAAAAGAAAAAGGAGGCATGGAGAAGTGGAAAGTCTCCATCTAGCCCACCACTTTCCAGACCTCAACACTTCCTCTTCTGCTCCATTCCCATCTTCCTTGTCAAATCCAAGGAACAGGAAGGGAGATGGCAGCAGCTGGAGCAACAGCATTTTTTGCACTGCCTCAGCCACTGAGAGGTCACAGGCCAGCCCTGATAGTCATTGTAGACTTCTCTCAATTAAGCTTTCCACTGCCTTTTGAAAGCCATCTAGATTAGTGGCCACCATCACATTTTGGGCAGCTGTATTCTATAAATTGTGCAATGTGAAGGTCTACTTTCATTGGTCTATTCTGAATCTCCTGCCAATCAATTTCATGGAATAATCCTGAGTTCTAACATTGTGGAAGACAAAGTTCTCTCTATGCTTAGCAAAGTATTCTGAAGCATGTTTGTATCTAATCACCTATGGTGAGTGCCCAGGCATGGAAATCTTTTTAAATTAAAAATCATCCTTTATTTTCTTTCAGATTGCCAGTGTGCCACTGATGACTAATGTGGGTATGTGCAGGGAGATGGGCCAGTAAAGGTTCTTGTGGACTAGTAACTTTTATGGGCTTAATTGCAATGCTGTTCCAATGCCACTAGCACTCTCTTCTTCCCTATTGCTCTCCAGACCTACTGCTTTAGTTATTCAAGAAAAGTATAGCCTTCACATTGCTGTGCTAATAACGTAAACTTTGTCCGTAGAGACTGTAGAACCTTGCCACAAGCTTTATGTCTGCTTGTTATGCTCTCTTTTAGTCCCAGAGAATTAGTCCCTTGGCTCAGATTACAGGAAAGAGATTCAATAATATTTATACAGTATAATGAAAAGAAATTTGTCATCAAAAAGCATTGCAATTATTTTTGGTGACTGGTTTTGTGCACGATCTCTCTTTTGGGAATGAAAATAGCCTAACTATTTAGAATCACATTTTAACGGGGAGAAATTGGCATCCATCATGGGGTTTCATGTCAAAAGCGCAGGCTCATATATACTAAAACAGGCATGTGATGAATATTTTCTTCCCATGTTAATAAATCCAAGGAAATGGAAACAACCCCATAATTATTACAAATACTCCAATATTCCATATCTTTAGAAAGAGATAAGATTCCTTTCTTTCATTCGGTTCAAATGCATCATGTTCTGGACATGTGTGTCAGACTCTAGTCTCGTATGCTAGTATAACTGAGGGCCAATTTATATGAGGCATGGGACACATAAAATGCACTTCTATAGGGGATTCCCCTTCTATAGGGGGTTCCATAGGAGCTAGGATCTCATTTAGAGGGCTCCTCATTTGTGCCCTGTCCCCCTTTCTCTGCACTCCTCGCATGACCGAACAAGTTCTCTCTAGGTCAGTCTGTTGTTCTGCGAATTCTCTGCAGGAAAGGGATAGAACATGGGTTGAGAACCTTTTAAATAAGATGCCACATTATGTGGAACTCTGTAAGTACCTTTCATAGATCCTCATATAATGGACCTAAAGTCCTTTATGATGCACATCTTATACAGCTTGTCCTTTTCTGCTGCTGCTGCTGCTGAAGTTCTTGACACCATAAAGGGGGGCGGAACCCCTTAAAAGAAAAAGAGTGAAAAATGCCACAGTAAAGTGTCATCAAGGCTTCAAGATATGTGGATTGTCTCTTATTGCAGTCACTTCCAGTACAATTTAGCAAGGGTGCATATGACCACATGAATGTATATATCAGTGATTCAACATTCTCTGGATGAGAGCAATTTCTGTGACTTAGGCCATATACCTTAAAGTAGAATAATATGTATTTATCTGCCAATGGGATGCTGCATTTGTAGACACCATTTATAATGGAAACAGAAATGTTATGCTAAACTTCCTGTTACTGACAGAAGCCTATCTATCAAACAGGGCTCCATGTTCCACAATACAAACAGGCAAACAAAAGAGAAGTGCAATATTTACAGCAGTGCTTTTCGATCTTTTTTATCTCATGGCACACTGAGAAGGCGCTAAAATTGTCAAAGCACACCATCTTTTTTTTGACAATTATTAAAGCATACCACACTGCCAGCCAATAGCCCTACAAATAAATGACCCTCCCCAAACTCCCACGGCACACCTGCAGACCATTTACGGAACACCAATGTGCCATGGTACAGTGTTTGAAAATTGCTGGTTTACAGAATACATGAAGCAATGACAAAAACATACCTCATTTGTCATTCTGTGAGTGCTTCTCACATGTCATTCTAGCTCTCTCTTTATTCCCACCTTGCTTAACACACCTCCTCCCCTGAAAAAGCATCTCAACATTTTTTATACTGACTCTCCCTACCTAGGTATCAGCAGCTATCCTAAGCTCTTGAGTGTCTGAAACAACCCTCCAAGGACAGCCTGAGCACTAATTCCCCCCCCCCCACTGGTCTCCTTGTGCTTAGGAGATCACAAAGAGTGGCTTAGGAATCATGAAGATCAAGGCTTTTTAGAGTCTGATCCTATTGGGCACAGCGCCAGCACTGGGTGTTGCAAAAGTGCCATAAGGCACTTTCCCGCCAACCCAGCACCAGAAGGGCCTTGGCGCCAGAAGGATGCTGATGAAGAACTCCTGGTGGTAAGTATCTCCACCAAGTGGTGGGAGGCTTTTGGGAGCGAGGAGGTTTTGGGGCAGGGAAGGAGTGGAGCTAGGTGGGCGGGTGGGGCAGAACGGGCCCAAGAGGGGGTGGGGACAGCAGCAGAAGCTACCACTGAATCCTGTGCCCCCTCCAGAGCCTGAAACAGGCCTCCTCAGTTCTGCGTGAGGAGACCCACTGGGGCCAGCGGAGTACTACATGGAGGTAATGGAACCAATGTTCCCTTACGTCGAGGAGACTCCGGTGGCTGCTCTGGCCCCGCAGGATACAATGATGGCCATTTTGGTGCTGCTGTCCTGCTTGGTGCCAGCAGCCAATAGAATTGGGCTGTTACTCTTGCTCTTTTTGGGGGTGGGAAGGCTGGTCCCAAGAGTCAACAAAACCTGAGTGCACCATGTTTCCTCCATAAATGGGGTTTGTAATTTTTCATACCTCTCAATTTCTCCCTCTTGCTGCAGACACGTATTCTGCTGGCACCCTGATGCCCTGGCTTGCACCTTCACTTGCTTTCAGGTTACATATTCATAACATACACCCCCACCACCACCACAAAAGAAAAAATGATTGCAGTGAAAGAAGAAAATGCAAAGTGTCATTTCTAAATTGGTACATGTCCTAGATAACATAGCCAGGCATTTATTGCTCACTTAGGCTGCACAGGCACACTTTCCTTAGAGTAAGCCCCACCAAAGACAATGAGTGCAAAATCGAGCATAGGCTAGTGCCCTTGAATTACAGAAGATCCGCAGCAAGCCGCAGAGTAGTAGCAGCAGTAGTTCTGGGATTAGGAATCCAATTTCCTTGTTGCTCTCCAGGTCAGAGGTGCAAAGTGGAAATCAGAGAGTGCAGCTTTTCCTAACTCCAGGCTGAAGATAACCTACATGACAGTGTTTGCTATATAGGGAACTTGGCTGTGATGAGGCCCTAGGGCATAACATGATCCAGCAATGCAGAATAACAGAACAGCACACATTCTAGCTAGCCAACAGGCAACTGGGTAATCTGTCAGAGTTCAGTGAGCTTATCAGAAAACAGCTGTCAGGAACATACAGGCAAACAGTGACTGCGCGTAACCTGGCTTCTCAATAATGGAGGTAACTGGCCAATGCAGGCACAGACTTAACAGAATTACAGGTGGTGCCTTGGTATCCAATGGGGTATCCATTCTCAGACCCCCCCTGTGGATACTGAAACCCACAGGTAATGAAATCCGTGAGTCTTGTCACTTGTAGCCCTCTGAACTTGACTGGAGCAGAGCAAGGCCTTCACAGTCCTCAGAATTCTAAGGCATCAGGGAGGCCTTAGAACATCTTTTCGGTTTTTGGCAAAAACAGAAAGTAACATTCTGAGTCCTTGGAAGTCATTCTGTGGGCCGTGAAGGCTCAGAATACCCTATGGCTCTGCTCCAGTCGTGTTTAGAGGGCTACGTCAGGCCTGATCCTAGACTCAATGCAGATCACATTGAGTCAAATCTGTGGATGATGAGATGAGACCTGTATGTACAATTCAGGTTGCAATTCTGTACACACTTACCTGGGAGTAAGTCCCATTGAACTTAGTTGAGCTTATTTCTGAGTAATGTGCATAGTCTTGCATTGTCAGACAGCTTGATACAATACGTCCCTAATTCTTTCTACAGTACATGCCTTTCAGTAGGACATGCCACTGCTTAAAAAACACAAGGTCCGTAAGTTCTAAGGCTATTTCCTGTGTTCCAGTATTCTCTACTGCAAATCTCTCAGCTGGCTTTTTCATGCCTGTTGCAGATCTTTAATACAGTACATATACCTCAAGGCACCTGTCATTTGTACAAAATAGTTCCTACTACTCTATTTCTTGAAGATTTATACCTGCAAGGCTCATTCCACCAATGTCCTTTCTTTGCTTTTTTCATCAGTCATGTAGCTAGGTCATTTGACACCCAGGGCCCATAAATTTTTGTCACCCCAGACAACATAATTGTCTTTTATGTATTTTTATGACAACATAAAAATAACAACAACAACGACAACATAAAAATAATTAATTTTTCAAGTGATGTCATGGCTGGAAGTGACATCATCAAGCAAATTAAATAATTTAAATAATTAAATTAAAGGAAAACAATCAAATAAGGGAAAGCTAGCCCACCAAGTGAATTTTCTCTGTAGTCTGCCTCCAATAACACCCTCCCACACACACAAAAATCAGTGAAATTTTCAGCCCTACCCAGTACCCAATTCAATTTAAGTTCTTATATTTCAAGCATATCACTATCAGGACCCACCTAGCTTTACAAGTCTAAAATAGAAAAAAATCACCTTACCAGTTCAAGCCTCTGTTTTATTCTTTTTATGGGGGGGGGGGGCGGCTGTCTTCTGTAGCATTTGTTAAGCTCCATGTTCATCAGATTGGGACCATTCTGGTGGCCTCACATTTCCCTTTGCCTGACCTGACCATGAGCCAAGGCACATTAACTTACTCACAAATAAACACTGTTTCTCTTTCCATAGGGCTCAAGCTGACATTCGTCTGCTTGAAGGGAGGGGCTTCCTTCTCAGGTGTTTTTGAGGGGCTGCGTTCATCATATCAGGACCATTCTGGTGTCATTGGATTCCTCTCAGCCTGCCCTTTCCGATGGACTAAAGCAATTTGCCTGCTCACTAGAGAATGTGCAATATAGCTCACTTTTACTTTCCATAGAGCACCATGCATTTTTTGTTTTCTGGTTTTTCGGTCATAACTTTTGATAGAATGGAGATATTTCACTCCAGTTTTTTCATTGCATTCTGCTGTAAATTATGCATCCAGTGGTATATAGCAGGCTTGTCCAACTTCGAACAGGTTGTGATCTACTTTTTCCAGCCAAAAGTACCGGTGATATACCACCAGGAAAATTAAGTTTCAAATTAGTTTCAAATTAAATTTTAACCCAATAAAGTTGGAGGACCCCCCCCCATTTTTAATGAACCTTCTGTCATTTACTTGGATGTGATCAGTTGTTAAGCAAATTAAACAAAAACAAAACAGAGAGACGAAGATCCAGTAAGAACTGCGAGGGGAAATGGAAAGTACATTTTTTCTTAAAGTTTTATTGAGTAGTAACATTCTTTAACTGTCTTAATAACTTTCTTTAACTTTTATTGAGTAATTTGTGTTAAGTTTAGGTTGAGTATTGATCCAGGCTGATTTTGCACAATCTTTAATATTTCACTCTTGCTCATTAGTGAGACGTCTGAGCCTGCATTTCATCTACCAGCTTTTTGAAGTTGGGTGAATATTGCATGAGGGCCAGTCTCAGGAAATACTGGAGATGTTCATCTGTCATGTTGGAACGTTGTGTACTCTTTGTCATTTTCAGATGGGAAAACGCAGATTCACACAAATAAGTTGAACTGAAACAGGAGCGTACAGCTTCACTGCATCTTCTCAAGCCCATTAAATCCAGGAGAGTGCCCGCATGGCTAACCAGCCAAGTTAGAGAGGCTGTGAAGGGCAAGGAAGCTTCCTTCCATAAATGGAAGTCTTGCCCTAATGAGGAGAATAAAAAGGAACATAAACTGTGGCAAAAGAAATGTAAGAAGGTGATACGGGAGGCCAAGCGAGACTATGAGGAACGCATGGCCAGCAACATTAAGGGGAATAATAAAAGCTTCTTCAAATATGTTAGAAGCAGGAAACCTGCCAGAGAAGCGGTTGGTCCTCTGGATGGTGAGGGAGGGAAAGGGGAGATAAAAGGAGACTTAGAGATGGCAGAGAAATTAAATGAGCACATTTAAAGCCTAACATCCATACCGGGTAAGATGGTGGAATGCCTCATCAAAGATAGGATCTCAAAACACATAGATGAACAGGCCTTGCTGAGGGAGAGTCAGCATGGCCTCTGTAAGGGTAAGTCTTGCCTCACGAACCTTATAGAATTCTTTGAAAAGGTCAATAGGCATGTGAATTTGGGAGAACCCGTGGATATTATATATCTGGACTTTCAGAAGGCGTTTGACACGGTCCCTCACCAAAGGCTACTGAAAAAACTCCACAGTCAGGGAATTAGAGGACAGGTCCTCTCATGGATTGAGAACTGGTTGGAGGCCAGGAAGCAGACAGTGGGTGTCAATGGGCAATTTTCACAATGGAGAGAGGTGAAAAGCGATGTGCCCCAAGGATCTGTCCTGGGACCGGTGCTTTTCAACCTCTTCATAAATGACCTGGAGACAGGGTTGAGCAGTGAAGTGGCTACGTTTGCAGACGACACCAAACTTTTCCGAGTGGTGAAGACCAGAAGTGATTGTGAGGAGCTCCAGAAGGATCTCTCCAGACTGGCAGAACGGGCAGCAAAATGGCAGATGCGCTTCAATGTCAGTAAGTGTAAAGTCATGCACATTGAGGCAAAAAATCAAAACTTTAGATATAGGCTGATGGGTTCTGAGCTGTCTGTGACAGATCAGGAGAGAGATCTTGGGGTGGTGGTGGACAGGTCGATGAAAGTGTCGACCCAATGTGCGGTGGCAGTGAAGAAGGCCAATTCTATGCTTGGGATCATTAGGAAGGGTATTGAGAACAAAACGGCTAGTATTATAATGCCGTTGTACAAATCTATGGTAAGGCCACACCTGGAGTATTGTGTCCAGTTCTGGTCGCCGCATCTCAAAAAAGACATAGTGGAAATGGAAAAGGTGCAAAAGAGAGCAACTAAGATGATTACGGGGCTGGGGCACCTTCCTTATGAGGAAAGGCTACGGCGTTTGGGCCTCTTCAGCCTAGAAAAGAGACGCCTGAGGGGGGACATGATTGAGACATAAAAATTATGCAGGGGATGGACAGAGTGGATAGGGAGATGCTCTTTACACTCTCACATAATACCAGAACCAGGGGACAGCCACTAAAATTGAGTGTTGGGCAGGTTAGGACAGACAAAAGAAAATATTTCTTTACTCAGCGTGTGGTCGGTCTGTGGAACGCCTTGCCACAGGATGTGGTGCTGGCTTCTAGCCTAGACACCTTTAAAAGGGGATTGGACAAGTTTCTGGAGGAAAAATCCATTATGGGGTACAAGCCATGATGTGTATGCGCAACCTCCTGATTTTAGAAATGGGTTATGTCAGAATGCCAGATGCAAGGGAGGGCACCAGGATGAGGTCTCTTGTTATCTGGTGTGCTCCCTGGGGTATTTGGTGGGCCGCTGTGAGATACAGGAAGTTGGACTAGATGGGCATATGGCCTGATCCAGTGGGGCTGTTCTTATGTTCTTAAGTTGGGAAATTGGTCTCTAGGCACTAGCTTCCAAAACGATTCTTGTTCAGCATGGGTCTTGAGAAAAATGTCATTTTTCAGGGTTAATATTTTGTTTTCAAGAGATAGTTTGTTCAATGAGTAATTTTTACTTAGCAGCTGCAGTTTCTTTAATGTCCACATCTACTTTGAATGGGTATGACTGTCCATGACAGTCTTTGTATTGAGTCTCTTGCTTGCCAAAACTTGCTGGTGAATAATGCAGTGGTAAGAAAGGAAATCTGGGAAGTTGTCATGCTGTCTACAGAGGGCTATGAAACCGTTAACCTCACCTGTCATTGCTCTTGCTCCATCAGTAGTGATGGAAACAAGTCTATGCAGTGGAAGATTACACTTTGTCACAAAAGAATGGAAAGAACTGAATATTTCCTGACCAGTAGTTCTCCCTTTTAAAGAAATCATTCCAAGTAGTTCTTCAACACTGAAGTCTTCAAAAACCATCCGGATAAAGACTAGTAACTGGGCTATGTCTCTTATGTCTGTAGATTCATCCAGTTGGAGTGAGAAAGCAACACAATTTGAAACATCGTCCAACAATTGTTCAGTTGTGTCTCCACACATCTTTTCTATTCGCTGCACGACAGTGTTTCTTGACAATTTTACATCTTGAATAGCAGCTATGATCTCTTTCTTATTTTTAAATCCTTCAAAAAGATTGTCAGCTGCTTCAAGAAAACAATCTTTTACAAATTCCCCTTCAGTGAAAGGTTTGCATTTCTTTGCGATCAGGTTGCTGACCTTGAAGGATGCTATGGTTGCATTGACCGAATGTGACCTTGGCTTTGCCATCAACTGTTGCTGAGTAGCCAATTTCAATTTAAGTTATTTGAGCTTCAGTTTACGAATTTCACTTTTGGGTGGAAAATCAGCATCAAACTTATTGCTATGCAGAGCCTTATAATGACATTCCAGATTACCCTTTTTGGGCAAGGATACTGGGGTGTTACAAATTAGACAACAACACTTGTCTTTCACCATGATGAAGAAGTAGTCCATTTCCCATTCATCATGAAAGTGGTAGGTTTTGCTCTTCTTTGGAACACTCATCTTTGTTATACTGGGGTGGCTGGATGTGAGAAGGCCAAATCTGCTAAGTTAGTATAAACACTGACTGAATCTGCTCCAAAACTGTCACTGTCCCAAAGTATGAAAGATCAACAGGAACTGAAGACCTCTGGATGATGTGCAATACAAGGACTAGAGATGCCAAAACCACACATGCAATTCTAAAAGTAAAAATAAGAATTCATCATACTGGCACCAATAATCAAATACCACCAAACAATCATCAAAAAACTCAAACACCTGTCCAGCAAACCAGATAAAATCAAATACTGCCAAACAAATTCAAATACCACAACATGCGATTTAATAAATTCTGCACACAGTGTAGAATCAACGCAAAAGCAAGGCAAAATAAAATTGCAGTGTAGAATCAATGCAAAGGCTAGGCAAAATAAAATGGTTTGAACCAATTCGAAGGTAAGGCATAGGCAAGTTAGAACAAAATTGGAAAAGCCCGCCAAAATCACCAAATTCTTGACACTTTGTTGTGTCTGCCCGAAAACATTTAATGAAAGCGAACTATAAAGCGACCAATGACCAGCACACGACACAACTAATACGGTAAGTGTATTCAGTTAAAGTCTGGGCGAATGGATATCACCTGGTATATAACACACTTCTAAGGGGTGTTGGGGCAGGGGCAGGAATGGGTGATTCTGAGAGGCAGGAGACCAGGTATGACGCCGGGCCTGTGGTGTCTTGTCATGGGGCACGGGTGGCAGCCCCCTGGGGTACCCACAAACTATTGGCACGAAAACAACAAGCGCCCCCAATACACCTGCAGGCAAGATTCCCGCAGGCAGGGTAAAAAGACAGACAAAGGATCAGCAGCGGCGGCAAGCCCTCGGCAGATGACCTGCTGGCACGAGGTCTCTCCTAGCGACAGGGTGAGCTGCTGGAGAGATGGAGCCAAGTGGGGTTGGTGATCTACCTCTGACCCTTCTGCGATCTACAGGTAGATCGCGATCTACCTGTTGGACATGCCTGGTATATAGCATGATAGTATTATTCCTAACCACTGTGATTTTAGCGATTTTGGTCACTTATGGTGCAACCCCCCCCCCCAAGGCTGGTACCTAGGGCGGACTGCCCTTGCTAGCCACTTGGATTTCTAGCCACTTGGATTTCCCCTTGCTAGCCCCTTGCTAGCCACGCCACTTCTCTCCATGCATGAGATGTCTATAAATCTCTTCACATGCATCCTGCATGTGTCGTCTTGTGAATGACTGTGATATGCCCAACTCAGAATAATGTGTGTGACAAGCTCACTGATGGGCCCAGGCACTACAGTCTGCAATTTTATTCACACAAGTCATTTGTGCATGCAGAATGGTAGAAAGATGGACATACATAAAAGTCACCCTATGTAGTGTAAGAATCAACCCTTCCTTCCTCTGTTTTAAAACATAAAACTCACACATAAAATGACCAGCCCAACTCTCCTATCCAACTTTCCACCGCTGATGCAGCAATACAAAAGGGACAGGGGGGCAGTCATGGAGGCCTCCTCAAGGTAAGGGATTGCATGATATCTTACCTTGTGGCTGTGTTGTGGCTGCATCAGTTATGGAAAGTTGGATAGGATTGGGCTCTAAACCTTTGAAATAGCCCATGAGAAAAATTTTCTGGATATAGCCTGAACAAATGCTTGGATTTATTGGGTTAGTTTAAGACTGCTGCAATGAGTAGACAGTGGACTATTTGTCCAACACACTGTTGCAAGGTGCAAAAACCAAGATGTTACAAGGGATCCTAGATGTTACAAGAGATCTCAGATGTTGCACTGTAATCCCAGGTACCAAAGCAAACTCAGAAGGCAAAGGCGATCAAATCCAGGCCCTTTATTGTTAATCCTAAGTGAGAGAAATCACACCAATGTTACGCGAAGCTTTGAGAGAGTGTGTGTACAAGTCAGAAGTGGAAGTAGAGAAGCGAAGCGAAGCCCAGAGTGCCTTCTGCAGCGCACTTTTATAACAAACTGGGGTTCCCTCCTTGAGACACATAGATTTCTCTTTGGAGACAATTCATTGGTGGGTTCAAAACATCTGTTGTTTTATAATAGGCCATCTTATACATCCATCATATACAATATACCCCCAGCAGTTAGCCAATGGCACTGCACACATAAGTTACCTCACCTCATAACCATCGCATGATCCACTGTGGCCTTCGTGTGCAGCCCGTGAAATGCAACATACTTGCCATTGACGTCACGGTGTGTGTGTTCATTTAAAAACTGCTCCGAAATGATTTTCTGTGGGAATCTGACCTCTTGATGTGAACCGGAAGATAGCCTTAAATAAGGTGTCTTAAACCTTTAATGCTATTAGACTACTAACTTAAAATATTACTACTTGCTAATCACATGCACCAAACTGGTTCTGGTGTATAATACTGTTCCAGCGTGTGTATATACAGCTTGTTGCTCTATTAATATTATATAACTATCTACATATACCTATATATGCAATCTCTGAACTTAAAGCAATGTTAAAACTTCAAGCCAAATTTCAAACTGCATTTTTAAAAGTACCAAGGAAAATTTTTTTTCTGTGCTCTGAAAACAAAGGAACATTCACTGTGCTTGCATTCAAAAGTATCAACATTGTTCTAAGAGAACATCTTGTGGCAGGCTGCCCAATCCCAGCCAAATGCTTGTGAGTGTCCAGTTGAACATTCAGAGAGAGAGAGAGAGAGAGAGAGATCAAAAACCATGCTGTTTATATTTCAGGTAAGCATTCTTGCTAAACTTCTACTGATAACACCTTGTATCAACACCATTTGGAGATGTACGGGCAAGTAAAAGGCCCTCTCAGCTCTTAAATCTCCAAGATGAAATGAACCCACCCGCGCATACAGAGAAATCAAATGATGCAGCCTGTCTAGGACTATACTGGATCAATCTGTAGGTGGGGATAATGTGTTGGAATGCACCCCTAGATGCATGTAGAGGGAGAATGCTAGTTCTGTTTTGCTTATTGTTTTCAGTAAATATTGTGTTAGGGAAGCTTCTGAACATGTGATTTGGGGAACAAATAGACTGTGTACCACCTGAAGTGTGAAGCAGTACAGGTTGAAACATGTCATTTCTTTGATTTTACCTGATCTTTTCACAAAGACACATCTCCGGCTCTCATTAGTCACACATTTCTTGCAATTCATGCAGAGTAATCCTTTATCACAAATCCATCCCACGTAGTAAAGAGCAGCAACATCACTCAGCATGTCTCTGTCCTCTTGGCAAGGTTTGTCTCTTTTGCTTGAGTGGACACCTGCGCGATGAAGACCTCTGGATCAGAGATTAAAAATGGAAAACTCTGTGCCAACTAAGCACACAACACAACAACCTTGGAAATGTAGCAAATGTTAGACTTAGCAAACAATTCAACTTTATCCCTTCTGTTTTGTCTGGATTTCAAAATACCCTATCCCCGCCATGCCATACCTGCCAGCAGAATGAAACAAAGTGATATGGAGATTGGTGCTTCTTTATTTCCATTTTACTGTGTGCAATAAAACTGAGCTGGGAGCATAAGGTGTGCTTACAAAATGATTGCTCAGGGGAAAGAAAAGCAGCTGAAAAGGAAGAATTATGTGACTGAAATCCTAGGCCTTTCCAAAAGATAACCACACACAAAGTTTCCAAATGGGAAAGAACCAGAAATTTTTAAACCTTCAGAAAAATCTGTAACAGAGCAGTGACTGAGTAAGCCAATTTGACTGAAGATGCAGAGCACCTATACTTTTCACAGTTGTTTCACAGGAAGTTTCAGCAGTTGTAGCTTTTTACACCCTAAGCACTCCAGTGGCAGTTCTACCTGCCACAATCTTGTATTTTACACAGCAATGGATGGTGAAGGATCCCTTATGAATCTTTTCATGTTAAATATTGCCAAGTCAAAGCTTTGACGGACTACTGGGAAAATCAATATCACTGGCAAATGTGTAAGTAAGTAAGTAAGTAAGTAAAAAGTGCATGGGGGAATATGGGGGAAATATTTCTATGTTCTTTTGTACAGCTTCAAAGCAGGTTGGTTAAGCCATTTATGCCCAATGTTGTATATACACAAGAGTTGTGTATATACAATGTTGTATATACAATGTTGTGTATATACAATGTTTCCCCTGGGGGCTGGGGATAAGAATAGGCCCTCAGTTTGGCTGTACTTGTTGTAAGAGGCGACTAAACAGCCACCGGGTAGATGGGACTCGTCAGCCTGGGAAGGCAGCTCATCTGAGAGAAGGAAAACTCTGATCCCAAACCTCCACTGCCTTGTGGCTACATCCAGTTATGGAAAAGGCTTCAGGAGTCAACCTCGAGGCAAAATCCGGAGCCGGAGTCCCTGAGGCAGTTCATGGCTGAACACAGTCATGTTCTGGCAACTCCTGCGACGCCGCTGGAACCAACCGTATTGGCCTCTGCCTTTCCATTGGACAATTTCAGCGACGTGGAGAGGGGGGATTTGCTGCATGGGTAACAGCCTATCCTCCATACCTACTTTACCCAGGCTTCGCGCACTGGAGAGGACGCTCTGTTCCAGAACCACCATTCAGAGCGTGACACCATGGTCTTCCGAGACTGAAGGATGCCAACTACTATACAATGTTGTATATACACAAGAGGGACCAAATGCATATATACCTGTGGGCCAGGCAAAAATGGGTTAAAGCAAACTCCTGTCTGGAACTAGCTAATGGTTCAGCGTAAGAGCTTGAGAGTGTTGAAATTAGGACAGAATAATTCACCAGGCAAGAGGCATGAAGAGAAGTGTTATGTGCAAGAGGCAACACTTTGGTTGGCTTCATAGGTGCGCAGCACTGCTGCAATGGTTGCATTTGGTTGAAAACAAGACCCAGAGAATCCCAAGCATAGGATTCAAAAATGTGTTATGTGCCATGCCTTGTCTGACCCTTAGATGTTGTTCTGTTTCATCAGTCTGTTTCATTTGAGAAAAACCCTGAAAGCCGCTTGGCCCATTGTGTGCTTCAGCAGTGGGACAGGTGAATGCATCCTCTTGAGCCACATTTGTCTACATCTTTAAGATTCACATCCTGAGATAAATGGAAACAAGCTTGGCTACAAATTGCCACTTACTTATAAAGCACTTTGAGAAGTCACCATCACTTCAATTTTACAGATGGGGAGCCGAGGTCAAAAGGGAATGACTTGTCTATAGTAGTGGTAGGGCTTGAATTCAGATCTCTTGAATTCAAGGCCAGGATAGGTGTCCCCCCATGTCCACAGGAGATATATTCCATGAACCCCCTGTGGATACAGCATCCACAGATAAAAGGGAACCCATTAAAAAGTGGTTCAAATATCCCCCCATCGTGCAAAAGTCTTATCTGCTTTTAATTCCAGCCTTCCCTGTCATTGTTCCTGTGCTTTCTGGTTCCTTGCTGACTCCAAAATGGAAGCACTCATAGGAAGTGAGGCAGAGCGCTGAAAAGAAAATGATGCTAAGCTCTTTGAACTCTGTAATAAGCACTGTGTTCTTTTCAGCCTTTTGCCTCGCTTCCTGTGAGTGTTGAGTGCTTCCATTTTGGAGTCAGCAAAGAGGTAGTGAGACCCAGGAACAGCAACAGTGAAGACTGGAATCAAAAACAGATAGTTATTTGCATGATTGGGAGCACAATGGGGGAATTTTTAAACCACAGACAGTTGAAACCATGGATATGGAATCCACAGATTTTTTGGGGGGGCTATACTCTGTCCCTTCCAGTTGCAGCAGGAACTAGTTTTTGATTCTTTGCCAACTGGAAGGTGCTCGAGGTAAGTTGAAGATGGGGGTGGGAACAGGGTTTCAGTCTGAAATTCTCTCCATATCTGTTGCTTTGGTGCTCTCATTTGGTGAGTCATCCAAACAGCTCTGCAGCAACTCTTGTGCTGTACACTTTTGTGTGGCCGATCCTGCCTTTGACATCATAATCGGAACTGTTACAATTGGAAGTGGAATTGTGTCATCTGACCTTTACAGTCATAAGAAACCCAAATGGAAGATATTTTTTCTTTATGTGTTGCAAGTGGGGGTGCCCATGACAAGACGGGCAATTCTCTGAGGTAAGGCATACCTCTCTCAGGGCAAGACTAAAGTGTGTGGGAGAGAAAGAGGGGGGAAGGAAGCCATCCTTTGAGGAAGAGAAGCAAACAGTGGTAAAAAAAAAAATCAACTCCCCACCACTCAGCAGTTCCTCCCAAATGAAGTGGCCAGACTGTACTGTCTTTAGTACAAGAGAGAAATACTAACCAAAAACACAATTTCAGTCACATCAAGCACAGACACACTGTCTGGAGATAGTACAAAACAGTGAATTGCAAATTGTGTTCTGGGGGAACATTGGTGGAATGAGAACGGGAAGAGCTGGCCATGATGGGTGTTCCTTGGCAACTTTCTATTACATCACCAGTCCACCTCAAAGCTCTGAGCAGTATTGCCTAATGTTTGGGGAAGGGAGAGGCCAGCCCAGCCCAGCCCAGCCCAGAGAGTCTCAAGACTGACCCAGCATTTGACCTCCTGCTAAGGTTTCATTTGTAATTCGCATTGCAATAGTGGGTTCATACAGAGGGCAAAGAACCTGTTGTGACTGTTCTTTAAATACCACATCTGTCTCCGTCCTCAATACGAAATTCTGGAAAACCTGGATTTAGAAGGTAGTGGCAGACTCTCTCCTCTCTTTTGCCTTGAAGCAAAGCATGATCTGAGCCACAGAGCAGCTGGCAAGTGGCACTAAGGCATAACGGTAAGTAAGCCCCTGTTTACACGCAGATCAATGCAATGCTTCCATTCTAAGTCCCAAACCAGGAAGTGGAGACAGCAACAGCTGGTCATTTGTTTGCTTAGCTATATATAATAATCACACAGGGGCAGCAGAACCACTGTGGGATCTTCATCTGCTCAAGCAGGTAGAAAAGTTTCTCTTTCCTGGGGTGCTACCAGGAAATGCTACTATGCATTGTATAAAGTGTTAGCCGTTACTCTGGTGAAAATAATCAGAGAAGCAAATGAGGTGTTCCGAGAGCAAGCCACCTTAACAGGCAAGCTAACTCAGTCAGGCGTGAAATGAAATAGCTGCAGCATGGCTAAGCCACCTGAGTTTCACATGCTCAGAATGCGTGAGTCCCCTTATGTTTCAGTGTCTGCATAAATGCAATGAGTATAGGAGTATAGGGCAGCTGGGTTACCTGCCTTTCCATCATGGGGATCAGAGTTGTCCTCACAACAACCTTGCAAGGTAGGTTAGGCTGAAAGACAGTGGCTGACTCAAAGTCTCCCAAGGGCTATTCACATGTTAAACTGTACTTGGGTACATCTCTGTACCTGCGTACAATTGATATTAATATGCACCTTATTGTTGTGTTGTTATTAATTATTATTATTATTATTCACACATTCAATTCAGTGTGGGTACAATCTGCATTGTACAATCTGTAACGCTGAGGCTTGACTGCTTCCCTGGATGAATTTGTCCCGTCCCCCGTCCCCCCATGTGTGCGTTGACAATGTGTGTTGGGTTTTTGCTCTGTTTTAGTGCTTTTTAAAAAATGTTTTACTGTTTATTAAAATGAATATTTTAATGGCTTGTTACGTTTTTTCCCTCTTTCCTCTCTTAGTGTTATGATGCACTGTGGATTTATTATGAGCTCTGTAAGCTGCCTCGGACATTTGCTTCGACATGGTAAAGGCAGGATATAAATTTTTATAACCACCACCTACCCCTCCAAGAACACTACCTTGATGTGCTGGAAGGGCTTGCATGCTTCAGTGATATTGAGAGCTATGCTGGTGGTAGCACAGCTACCAGAAGGGTCCCCCAAGCCAGGCACGTCTCAACTGAGAAGCCAGACTAACAGCCCAATCCTAACTTGCCCTAGAGCAGGCAGGTTGGTGGACCTGCGCTGCATCCAAGGCAGAACTGGGGTGGAAATCTACGCAGCCTGGGGTAAGGGGAATCGCTTCCCCTTACCCCGTGTCACGCTGTAGGAGCCCTAATGGGTCTACTCAGATCTGTGCCACCTAAAGAGGTGGAGCAGATCCAAGCAACCAGGGCTGGCCTAAGAACAGAGATAGGATCCGGCATGTGCCGGATCCAGGCCCCGCCTCTTGCTTGCTTCCTGCCTGTCTGCTACCCCCTCCATCCTGACACTCAGGGATTATTGATCTATAAAAATGAGCCTAGGTGCAGTAATTCATCTGGCAAAGTATACTGGGGTATAGCAGTTGCGCGCCTGCCATAGAGCTCCCTGGGGCAAATGCCCCAGGCGGTGGCCACCAGGACCCCGTGGAAGCCTCTCTGAGGCTCATGATGGGGGCGGAAACTGTGTGTCTGGTTTGCCGGAAGCACAGTTTATAGCGCCAGGGAACCTCACAGAAGTTTCCCCAGCATGGGAGGAGATTGCGCGAAGCTCCATGAGCCTCTGGCAAGTGGGGGGGGGGGTGGATTTCTGTGCAGGGGGGTGGCAATAGCCCATGGGGGGTGCCATTGGAACTTTGCCCTGGGTGTGGAGCTGCAGAGATTCACGGCTGGGGTATAGTATGCTGTATGAACAGCCCTCCAGTGAACTCTTGTGGTAGAGGAGAGATTTGGACCTTGGTCCCCTTGTCCAACCCTGACACACTTGTCCTCCTCAACACAGTGACTTTTACTAGCCCTTCATGCACAACATCCACACTCATAGAGCATACTAAGAAAATTAGTTCATCCAGACTGCAAAACAGCTAGAAAACAGGAATGAGCAAACAGCTCATTGTTCTTGTCTAACCAGAGACTGCTGTTGGCAGCTGACTATATCTGACAGAGCTCTGTGCTTTCCCTTCACACTTCTAAATTGTTTCCTTAGAAGCGTTACAGCGCTTCCTGCATTCTCAATCATTTCTTGCCAGGCAAAATAACATTTCTCTGGCTAGATGAAGAAGCTCATTGCGCCACCTTGGTTATTTGCAAATGGCAGGTGAAAATAAATGGAATTTTGATTCACTTGAATTTGCATCATAAGGCGCTGGAGGAAGTCATAGTTCACGGAGAACAGACCACTGCACAAAACTGGTTCCATTATATCTGGGCAGAATAAACTGCCTTGTAGCAAGAACAAGCCAGTGATGCCTCTGGCCTTCACCTGTCCATCTTGATCAGCAGCTCATTTCCAGGGCCTCAGACAGAAGTCATTTCTTCTGAGTAGTAACTCTTCCCCTGACAGGCAGTGGGTCCTCATCATAATACACAGAGTAGGCATTCTGCGACTAAATTGTGCTCTTCAGGAATGATAAGGACCAAAACACACTCATTGAGGCTCAACTGGAATAGGAAATTCAGGGTTGCTCCTGCAAACAGCTTCATGTCATTTTGCCTCCTTTTCCCTTCATAACCAGCAGAACTTACTTTGTGACATCACAACATTGTGCACGTCCCACTCCTGCTCCACAGTGTATGACGGATGTATACACAAGTGGGGAAAATGCTTAACATAGTGTTGTCAGGACAGAGTGGGCTGTTTTACACGCTACAGAGAAGACTGCTAAGGTAGAACGTGATGCTGGGCTTTGATTTTCTGTGGAACCCATGGGAGAAATTAGATTTTTGCTTATAGAGTTGTTGCTTGCTTGACCAGATTTTTTTTAGCTTCCATTATAGTTTTCAGGCTCCATCATGACCTTGGGGCCTGTGTATTTGAAGGGCCACCTCTTTCCATATAACTAACCCATCTTCTGAAGTCATCAGAGGGGACCGTTTTAACCTTGCCACCACTGATGGAGGTGAAGGGGATGGCAGTGAGGAATAGGACCTTCTTGGTGGTGGCACCCCAGCCTTGGAATTCCTTCCCGTTGGAATTAAGAGCTGCTCCCTCTTTGGAGACCTTTAGGTAGACCTTTTTGTTCAGGATGGCATTTGATTAACTGGCACTTTAATTTTAATTGAATGTAATTTTAATTGTTTAATTTTATGCAATCCACTGGGTGTGTTCATCAAATAAATAAATAAATAAATAAATAAATAAATAAATAAATAAATGTGTATGTTATGGAGGACTACAATTTACTTGTTTCTCTTTGTTTGACTTACGTTCTGCTGCTATATATAGGTTTGGTGTCAGTAAGGAACTGTGGGCCTGCTTAAGCCATTTCTGCCCAAAATTGCATATACGCGGCAGGGATCAAATGTGTACCCCTGTGCGCTGGCCAGAAATGGGTTAAGCATCTATAATTCAAGGTCAGGGTCTGGGAAAGGGGCCCCTCTTATAAGACTGAAGTTAGCAGGAGATCTTATCTATATAGTATAGCCTTTGTTCTTAACTGATAAATCCAACTCTCCTGATATATGTTCTTGCAGCTATCTCTTATCCTGTTGTCATTTTCTTAATATAGCCACTATCCTGTATTCTGGCAGCCAAATTCATGTCTTCCCTCCTCATTATACTCGATCTATTTTCCCATTGACCTTCCCTTACTGCAAGCAGGTAATGTAAATTGGTTGTGTGCGAGAACATGTTTCATATAACCATTATATGTCTCTGACTGGTCCATCCTCTCAGACCTTCAACACATAAAAGTCATGTGTCCTGTGTGTCAGGGTCATATGTCCCTCTCACAGGGAAACTCTTGCTCTTGGGTAGGGCTCTTGGGCAGAGCGCTCTTAATAATAAACAGATCCATTTTCTTTCTTCAGCATCTTGTTATTTAAATTCTCCTGGCACAGCCAGAGTTTCTTAAAAAGATACAGTTCTGCCCTAAGGGAAAGGAGGCAAGAATGCAGAAAATGGGAAGGTGTGCTTGAAGCAATGCAGATAAGTACAGTCCTATTACTGTCCTAAGGCAGGCCAAGGTGGGAGGCCAGATTCGCAGATGACAAGGTTCCTGTGCCCTTAACATTGTAGTTGTGCAGAAAAGGGAATTTTAGCAGATACACAAGACTGACTGCAGACAAAGCCATTGGAAAAGAGGCTATGTTAGGTTGAGTAGGAAGAGTTGTTAGGGTCATTTAGATGAGCAGACATTTTCCCTTTACCGACACTCCATCTGGGTGCACAGACTACATCTTGCTGTTCTTCCCATGGCAATCTGCACACTCCTATCTGTTCTGCTTGTGAAGTCCTTTGCTCTTTAGAGAAAGCAGCAGCACCATTTAGTATTCAGCTCACATCATTTCTTTCCTGTTTTTCTCTGGACTGAAATCATTAAATCCAAATTTGCCTGTCAGTTTGAGGCTCTCACCTCCCCACTTGCATTCCTATTTCTTTCCCGTCTCTCTCCCTTGTCCATTCTCCTCCAATTTCCTCTCCTTTTTGTCTCCGTGCCATATATGACAGTTCCCTCCTCTAATATGCATGAAATCTTCCCCATTAGCATGCCAGTGTCTTGGACTTTTAATTTTAGCCACCTTTTTCATTGGATACTGAACCGTGATGACTAAGAATACCGATTTCTTCCCTTCTCCCTCCATCTCAGTTTTACAAGTAGAGTTGAACCTACTTTGTTGGGTGGAAAGAGGAGGAGGAGGAGGAAGAAGAGTGCTCAGCTGTCCTGGTGCTGCTTCTGGTGGATACTCATGGCTGCTGCCTACTGTTCAGTCTCCATTTTGGTAGACAAAGCTTGCAAAGCAGCCAGTCCTCACTGGCATTTGTGTATGCTTAATATCCTGTGACTGAATACTGTCTGTCGCTTACTGGAACCTGCTCATGGATTCTGTCTGTTTGCTTGCCCTCCTTGTTTTTCTCTATTTAAAAGCCAATACATTTCTCAACCACGCAGATCACCAGCTCTGGTATATAATATAGTTCCTGACTTGCCCAGCATTACTTGGCCTGGAGACCTGGAAGTGTAATCCTGTTAAGAAGGAGAGATGTAGAACTTTCAGAAGAGGCTGGACTGTATCCTGTTCCAATCAAGAATGCAGGTTAGGACAATTTGAGGCAGAGGTTTTAACAGAGGTAAAATCCTGGTGGGCAACAAGGGCCTCAGGCAGCTCCAAGAGAAAAGAAAAGCAGGTGGGACTCTGAGGTTGCTCCAGCAAGGATGTGAAGAGAGAGAGAGAGAGAGAGAGAGAGAGTTACTTAGGGAGGCTGATCCTGTTCTTTCCTTAAGGCACTTTATTCTTAAAGGGCCTGAGTCCAACTTGTGCTGTGGGGACAAAAGAAATGGATTTTGGCTCCCATGCAGGGCCCTTAAGGGAGTCTTTAGAATCTGAAGAGAGGGGCAGAGCAAGATCCTCAAGTCAGGTTGGCGGATCTGGCTCCTGGCGTTCACCCTGTACATGGGCTTCTGGCAGACTGGGGGAGATCAGAGCCTGCTCTGAAGGAATTCTCCTTTCCCAATTTGTCTTATTCCCTAGGATCATCCTCTTCATCCTCAGACTGAGGGGATTCTGGTTCTAGGGTTCTGACAGGCTAGTAGCTCTCTCTTTTCCCATCACTGCTGCTAGATAGCTTACACAGTACACCGAGAGGCTGACCAACCAAGGGTGGTCAATGTTCAAAGCCTTGTGGTCAACTCTATTTTAGACTTGGTGAAATGGCTTGAAACAAAGGCCTTTGGGGTCATTGGCAGATTTATGTGCTCTGCTTGATCACAATTTAGCTAAGCAGTGCAGAAAGTCGTCCACCTGTCACCCTGCATTTTGTTACTTGTGATGCTGTTCTGGTCTGCTTATTCTGTGTATTAAACCACTGTCATTTCAATAAGAATTTTGCTTGAAAGGATATCTAATTTTGCACCCAGGTTTTATGAAAGGGCTTGCTTAGGTTGCCTAGTTCCATGCATTCCTAAAAAGGGCTTCATGCCCAGAGATTAGCAAAGGCAACCCAATAGCTTGTCTAGGAAAAATTGGGCAGTCCCAATCCTTGAAGCAGCCCTACCTGATGACTTGTATTTATTTTGGGAGCACCCATGACCCTTCCTAGCTAGATGCAGTTGGTTGTGAGAAACAGTCCTTGCTAACAGCTAGAACTGCTCTTCTCTTGCATGCATACAGACAGGAATTGAAAAGTTGTAAAAAAAAAAAAAACTGGTTTAAAAAAAGCCCTTCTGTTCACCTTGATAGCTTCATTTGTAATTCTATTTCAGCAGTCTCCTTCTGTGCACTACCATGCTGTGTGAGAGCAAAAGCAGCGTCCCTTTCACAGCCACGAGGCTGCAACGTGCCCTCTTGTTTTCAGTTAGTTAAATGACCGGAACAGAGTCAGGATGGCGAAAGCTCATGCTGAGCTTGTCACATTAAATAAATGGCCAGGAGCACCGCATCCAGATTTGATCCAGGAAAGTATATTCCTCATTTGTTAAAGAGGGATTCATTTCTATAAACTGTCCATAAACTCTATAAACTGTCTGAACTGGCACTGCAGGAACATCTCGTTTGCTGAATTCCCTGCCTGCAGATCTACAGAAGCAAGCACTACAGTTGTTTGTTCTTGAGTCAGTCCAGGAGAGGCAAGGTTCCTGTCCATTGCCCTTCCTGGCCAGCCAGTTTTCTATACCAAACAAAAGACTGCAGCTAATGGCCAGCAAATCTACGCCTAACCGAAGTTGCTCAGCTGAGCATTTTAACACAGCAAATCTCAACTTCCTTACTCACTGGTAGTTCTTCTGTTTATTGTGAGCGTTGCAGTGGCTCATCTACAAACAGCAGAAGTAGAACATCCTGGGCAGAGGAGCAATTGTCCTCCTCCCCTCTGCCTGGTGCAAAGAACCGTCTGGTGCAAACACACTCTGCATCCAAGGAGGCCCTATCAGCATGTACAACAATGTTGACCTTCTAGATCTTTTTGCAAAAAATGATCCTGGCTGCTGAGATAAATTACCGTTGCAACATCTTTACACAGCTGCTGAAGCGGTATCACTAGACTTCTGAAAACAGCTCAACCACCTACCCAAAATCAATTATTTATTTCTAATTTGAATTATGCTGTCATTTCTTTGCTACATTTCCACATTTGGGTGTATGTGTGTGCATGCATATATCTAGAACTGTATGTTTTGACAATATTTTAATTTGGAAAAAAAGGTAAATTTGTTTTAATAAAATTCATGTTAAAAGAAAAAGAGGATCTACCCAAACGTCCAGAGGAAAGCGAGGGTATGTTTTCGCAGCAATATTTTGTTGTTAAGTCATGCAGAAACAGGACAGGAGAAGGATCCCTGAGTGGGAGTTAATGGCTGGTTTATTACGTTATCTACAGGCAAAGGGGGCCCCTAAGCCTATGCCATCTGTCACATTTGTCCTCTGTCATGAGGACATACTCATGCCCTCCTTTGCCTGTTTTTGTCGTCATCCCCACAAACACAGGAAAAAATATAGTTTCAGGGAGGAGATTTGAGAAGAAAAACAACTAGCAAGGAAAGAAATATGGATTCTCTTGCCTCCTCTGATGCAAACTGGCCCTTTCTGAAAGTTAGGTGCAAAGAAGGAACCATAGGAGCTTTAAAAATATGCACAGCTTAGTAAGACAGATACACTAGGATTGCAGGTGACCGAAATGGAGCTTTGCCCTTTTAAAGCCCTTTTAAAGCCAGAAATGCCAAAATGGCCAATGCTTTGCAATCACAGCTGAAAGAAGCCAGGTTCAACATGGGCTTTCAGGACACAAACAACGTCTGAACAGCCAAAGTCAACAAGGATAAAAGGGTAGATGAATGATATTTGCATCCTCTTACTCACAATACTGAGTACATAGTCTGACTGGGAGCCAAGCTCAGGCTGGTACCACACTACATGAGATGAGATGCTGCTGCCCCCTCTACCATCCCTGATGGTGCATTGGATGCTATCGCTACTATCTTTACTGGAGGTTCAGAGGCCAGTCTGGTTAGGTGGGCCCTCTGATGAACATGAATCTTCCCCCAGTGCCCGACCTGGCCAACCTCTGAGGCCATCCTTGGTCAAACCCAGTTGTTGGCTTGCTCACTTTCAGTTAGTCATGTTGTCACATTGTGAGCTTAATTCTTCTGGAGGTTGCAACAATTCAACATGGATATCACAGAGCAATAGCATCCCTACTCTCGCAGAAGAAGAAGAAAAAATGGTTTTCTGAATCTATAGTCATTGCAACAAGATCCTCATTCTGCCCAGCCAGACCAGGCTCAATTGGCCAACGTCCCTGGCAACCAAAATGTGTACTCAGCAGAGAAGGCAAACACAGAGAGGAGGGTCAATAGGAGAAATATCTGCAAATAGGTGAGGAGAGGCAACCTGTCTTCTGAAGGAGGATGGAAAAAGGGAAAAAAGGGCGTGGGCAGACTGTGCAAGTACAAGCAAGCAAGGCTAGGAAAAGAGAGCAACCAGCCGCCTCCCATTCAAGCTTATCATTCTGCTCTTCTCCACCCTTTGCGTATCTCTCAGATTTGTCCTTGCATCCAGGATAGGATTGCCTATTCTGTGAGAGGGTATTCTCCTTCAGGTCTCAAGATCTCCCTCACACAATTACTTTTTAGGCCAAGTGACTTGCACTCAACCAGAATTGCAGAGAGAACATACTTGTGCCCTTTCGCCATTCTTTTTCTATGAAGGCAAGCAGGAAGGAGGGCAGAAGTGAGCTCTCTGCTTTGGAGACATGGCAGGATTATATTTCCATCCCCAGTAGAAGAACGGTGGGATATGAATGTAATATTTATAGAATCTGTATTTCGAGAATCAGATTTTTAAAAAATCATAACAGAAAACAAAATTGGGACTATCAAACCCTAAGGCTTTTACTCTTTGTCAATTACTGTGTAAATCACAGCCCTGCAGAAGCCTTCCTGCAAGCTGTTTTTCCACATTTTGTTTTCAACACCCCTCACCGCCTCGGTTCTACCAAATCCATGTGATCAACCATCTATTTTTCATCATTTTTACCCTTCTCACCATCTGTGCCTTCTTCCTTCTCTCTGAAACCCACAGACTGCTGTGCCTCTATCTCTGGTCTTTGAGTTACTTTTAAAGGCCTATAAATAAGCAGTGGATACCTTCTGCCAAAAGAAACCCAAATGCTGGAACTGGAACAAGCCCTGTAATTCAAGCATGGTCTGAAATAATATAATTGAGCTTGTTTTACGTAATTTTGCATTCAAGATCTTTAAAGAATCTGGGATATTTTTAGCTACCATCCAACCTGATAGCATAATACCTGTGACAGGTAAGGCTTCCAAACAATATTTTTAAGAAGACTAAGAGCGCAACCCATACACGTTCTTGGGCAGGTACGAGTCCCTTGCACCGGCCCAAAGGTGTCAAAAAAGTGCCGTAAGGCACTTGGGCCCCATAGGGCTAGGAATTCTCCTTACTCCGAGTTGCACTGCAGCCTGGCCCAGCCCTGCTCTGGGTGCAATGCAGGCCAATTGTCCTGCCTGCTCCAGGGCAATTTCGGATTGGCTGTAAAACTAATGGTATGGAAGAAAATAGCAAACTGGATAAAAAGGAGAATGAACTCAGACCATGATGCATAATTTGGCTTTGCCTGAAATGCATGCAATGGCACTTACTCTCAGTTACTGAAGTCCCACTCATATTTATTTCAAACATTTATACCCCACCATTCTTGCAAAACAGTGTCACAAGAGCAAATACAAGCAGCAAATATAGAACCAAAAATTTCCACAAAATCCATACATTTAAAGCATCTCAAAATGGTATTGAAAACCAAATCAATTTATTTTCTAAAATTTTCAAAAGCTAAGAATTTTGATGCAGCAAGACACCCAGTTCAAGATTGCCCTCTCCCTTTCTCCCCTCAAAAGTTCTTCAAAACAAAACAGTGTTATTCTCAAAAAGAGAAGAGAGGAAGAATAACCAACCTGCTCTGTGGAGGGAATTCATAAGAACATAACAACAGTCCCACTGGATCAGGCCATAGGCCCATCTAGTCCAGCTTCCTATATCTCACAGCAACCCACCAAATGCCCCAGGGAACACACCAGATAACAAGAGACCTGCATCCTGGTGCCCTCCCCTGCATCTGACGTAGCCCATTTCTAAAATCAGGAGGTGGCACCTACACATCTTGGGTTGTAACCCGTAATGGATTTTTCCTCCAGAAACTTGTCTAATCCCCTTTTAAAGGCGTCCAGGCCAGATGCCGTCACCACATCCTGTAGCAATTCCACAGCCTGGGAGCTACTGGCTCGGTCCCTAGAAACCAACCATCTCATTTCAGACAGGGATGAAACGATGAACAGAGCCTCAGATGATAGGCAGATCCATACAGGATTGACTGCTGCATTCAGGGCGGGGCCATGGCTCACCAGAAGAGCATCCACTGTGCATGCAGAAGGCCCAAGGTTCAATCCCTGATATCTTCAAGAAGGGCATAGAAAATTGCTCGTCTCAAACCTGAGAGTCATCGCCAGTCAGTGTCCACAATATAGAGCTAGGTAGACCAATGGTCTGACTCAGTATAAAGCAACTGCGTACATTTCTGTATGAAACAGTCCAATGGAAGAGGTACTCCAGCTTGATCTCATGCAGCTTCTGTAATGTTTGAAGGGCAGAGTCAATGGGTTTATATGGGAACTACTTATACCAATGTCAGCATTGGTGGGGGAGGGGGCAGTTGTAGCCATGGGAATGACCTGTCTACTACTCCTCTGGAATATGTCACCTTCATGAGTTTATCCTTCAGATATCTCCAGAATGGTAGTATGACCCAGCCACTGGTAAAGTAGCCACCACAGTGCTCTGTTGACAAATTAATCAGACCTAAATTGAAACTACTTGAAAGCATATGCTGTCTATGTACACCAATGTAGTTTCACTGGAGAGGATGGCACTGCATTAATTTATAGCACCAGACGATCTGGTCCATGATCTCCTTCTTGACCTTGTATTCAATTATGCAAATCATTTCGAGTCTGATCGTGCTAAATGAGATAGCTAACAATAATGTAAGTTCACAAAGTTTCCTAGTACCTCATGCTCTTCAGCTTTGTCAAGACATGTAACAGTCATCTTTGTCTTCCCCTGAACTACCATTGCCTGTCATTACTCAGGAAGATAACGGGGACAGAAAAACAGCTTTTAAAAGAAGTTAAAAGCCCTCTCTGGAATATTGTATGCATACATACATTCCTTGCCTGCAACCACGGGAAACTGTGTGACCCAAGTGCTGTCAAGGCAGAGCTTAAGGGAAAGGCGCACTGCCAGAAAAATCAAATCACAAATGCAAAACAACCGCTGTGTTCCAAATCTGCTATCAATAATAGATGAAGTGCCAAAGTGGGCGTGCAGTTTGCCCCCTCGGCACTGCTGTGCAGTAAACAGGCAGCCAAAAAAACAACAACTGAGATCTAGAGCAGCACCAAGAGATATTGGGTAGACAAAAGGCAGGCCGATTTGACAGCACAGCACCAAACAGGGAAACGGTTAGATGGGAGAATTTCTTCTGATATAGGGCACGCTGCATAAGAACTGTTCTTTCTTCAAATGCTGCATCTGCTGAATGGCTGAGCTGTTGCCCAATGACTTTTTTATTGCTCCGATTTGGATGTGCAACACGTGACTCCATTGACTGCATGTGTGCGTGACACTGGGTGCCTGCCAGAAGAGCAGGGTCCAGGCCATATACTGGCCTGGGTCATACTTTAGAACGGGACTGATGGCGAGAGGCCTCGGATCCCACAGGCACCAGGAAAGCCACACCTTTAATTGGTTGTGGCAATCATCACCACCACTGCTTGGAGAAGCCTTGCCACGCTTTCATTTGTTGGGAAATTCCATGACTGCCGCACCTTGTCTCCACAGCATAACTGAACCTGTGAACAAAAGCTTTGGGAGCTTCTTGACTTGCAGCAAACAAAATTGTTAACAGCGCATAGGAAGAGCCTCCCACCATACTGTCCTCACCAACTCCATGGCTAAACTAAATGAAATATATCAACCCCATCCTATTCACAGTATCTGTCATATCCTAAGCCCATGCTGGCAATTCCAGTAATGCTGGTTCGGCTCTCCCAGTAACACTGGCACAGCCACCCCCACTAATGTCAACAGTGTCTATGGAAACCCCGACACAGCCCATCACCCTCACAGCAGCGTCCCGATATCAGTGTGTCAATGGCACAACATTGGTGCAATGTCTGTGTGTCAGCAGCGTGACATCCAAGGAGCCAACCACTGCATCCACCCAGCTCCAAAGCTGATGGCCAGAGAAGCACTACCAGGGTGAACAGACTAGGGGGGGCAGAGCAGGGCCAGGCCACCCAGATGTAGCAGAAGGCAAGCAAGTCAGGGGTGTGTCCATTGTCTGAAGCAGGATATGGCATGAAGCAGGATATGGCATTGACGCCTTCTCATCTCTTCTACGCTGCTCCCATGCCACACTCGATCTCCTCCCCATTTTGACCTCTCCATCAACAGTGTTGTGCCAGGGTCCAAGCAGCATTTGAGCTATACTGGCACAGCTTTTTCCCAACGTTGTGTCAGCATCCATGGTGGATCCGTCAGCATGTGGACTTCCAGGCCAGCAGGGCTGTCACTGTGCAGCATTCATAGAGATACATTGGCATAGAATGGGATTATGTTAACAGAGACACTGGCCTCCAGAACACACCTGACCAATTTCTCCCATGTGCACATTACACATGTTCTGAGAAGCACAGCCAGCAACAGAGGCAGGATTACAGCTGCTCTTGGACCAACTACATTTTGCCAGTGGGGTGTAGCCTTCCTTTCCGCTGTCACACGTTGTGAAATATGGGTTTGCCTTGGGGCCAAATTCGCGACTCTCATTGTGGACACTAATGGCAGCTTTCGTCCCAAGACGAACAACAGTTGCAGGGATGTGCATGTTATTTTGTTAGGATTATGGCACAAGTATAAAGGGTTAAATTCCTCCCTTTCTGGCTTTTCTTCTTGAAAAAATGGATATGTGAGGGCCAATGACATGATTTCACCTTTAGGGTACTAGGCAATTTCTGCAGAGAAAGGTGTCAGGATGCAAGAGCTACAGAATAGGAAGCCTTTCACAGAAGAACACAAAAAGCCATCCTGCTGAATCAGACTGAGGGCCCATCTAATCCAGCACTCTGTTTCCAATCCTTGTCAGCCAGATGCTTCTGAGAAGAAAAGGTCACAACAAGCACCTGGGGACTCAGCAGGAACAGACCACTGTTCTCATCTTGGCTGGTCCTCGGCTGAGCTGAGAGCAGATGACTCTTGATCCAAGGCCAAGAGTTGAATGGGCAAGCAGCCACTAGACTGTGGGAGAGGTTGTGGGGAGGCATGGAGGATGCTGCTTCTTGCCAGCTACTTCTCCCTGCCTCATAGCCAGCTCCGCTTGGAGATCATCACATCTTGCGACAGCAAATTCTGCAAGTTAATTATCTGCCACATAAAAAAGAACTTAATCCCTATTTCTACATGCACATGGACTGGCTGTGGTCCATCCAGCTATCAAGGAAATGCACATTGCTTCTGAACGTGTACACATGCTCTTTTATGATCAATTCACAACTTTCAGGAGCATCGCTGTGAACAGTGCCTAAGGGTTAATAAGCCCAGTGAGCACTTTTGATGGAACTGGCTGTTCCCAAATTTTCATGATCAATGTACTACTCATTTGCCCCACATGTTGTGATGGATAGTATAAATGTGATCTGGATAGGGCTGGCACATCAGTCAAAATACTGTCAATTGACCACTTATTATTTGAACGTGGTCAAATAAGGTCAATTATTTCAAGAAGCCAAGAATGCCACTGCGCAGCTAGCAACCTCCTTTTTAATTTCATTAGGCTGCTGGAAAGGGTACAAGTGAGGGTTGCTTGTCCTTCAGCCACATAGCAGTCAAGGACAAGAGTTGCAAGGGACATAGTAGAACAAGCGGCAAGAGTTGCTCTACCAGCTATCTACTATAATGGCAAGCATCTCCAAACAAGGATAGAAAAGAAGGCAAACAGTCACCAATAAGTCATTTTGCTTAGGTCTACTGATGACTCCACCTTGTTTGTTGCAGGAACCAGAGAGTACTCCCAACATGTGATCGGGCTGTCAATTCTGTAAAAGTCCCTATAAAGTCTCAAACAAGAATTGCTGTTGAAAGACTTGAAGGTATTAGTTGAATTAAGGCTGCAATCCTAACCACACTTTCCCGAGTGTAAGCCGCATTGAATAAAATAGGACTTACTTCTGAGTAGACCTGGTTAGGATTGTGCCCTAAAACATACAGGGTACTGCAGTCAGAGTGATGTCTAATTATGGAGTGTTTGGGGAAGCCAAAAACTAATGTTTTAAAAATAGCCCAGCCAATATTGGATCGGCCAAATCTTTTTTGACCAGTCAAATGCCCACCTCTAAATATGGACACTTTTTCTAAATGGCTAAACATGGGGTCTATGCCATCCGCTCAAATGGCTGTGTCTGAACATTCTTCTCTGTGGTGTTTTATGTGCTAAATACAAAAGGCAGGCTCTTCTTTGATGTTCCACAGGCAATAAAAGCTCTCAGTCGGCTGGGTCAGGAACTCTGCAGAAGTTGCACAGACAGAAAAATGATTTTCTAAGTTGACAAGAAGTGTTGGTTAAGAATAGCATAGATGAGACTGCAAGAGGGGGAGGGGAAAGCAGTGGAGAAGCCCAAGGAATCATTTCTGATTAAGAGCAAAAGCCTGCTCTCCTGCCCATGATGCAAGTGAAAGGCTTGTGTCCAAGCTGGAGGGGTGGCAAGCCTATGCAGGGTACCTTGCATCCTGTGCCTGTCTGCCACCATCTCCAGTCCAGCGCTCCAGTGGGCTCTCGGATCTTCTTTCTGCTTATAGTGGAGCAGTGGTTCCCAACCTTTAAGAAATTGCAGACCACTGAGGCAAAAACTGGAACTGTTGTGGACCGCATGCAACCCCCCACCCCTGCACATAAAAGATACATTTAAATTTCTAATACAGGCAGCCTTCATTATACATGGGGGGTTCCATTCCCAGAACCCCCAAGGATAAGGAAGACTGCAGGTATTCAAAACCTGCAGTTTCCTCACACACACACACACACACACACCCCGCCCCGCAACCAGAGTGGAGCTGAGCTCCAGATGGTCTGGAGGCTCTTCTGAAACCCACAGAAGCCACATGCATCCATCCATGGACTCTGCAGGCTTCAGAATGAAGTCCAGACCCGTTTAAACACAACTTCCCGTTTTCACCAAAAACCAGAAGTTGCCTTTAAATGATTCTGGATGGATGCATGTGGCTTCTGTGGGTTTCAGAAGATAGGCATGGCCTCTGTAGTCTTCAGAAGAGCCTCCGGAAGCAAGAGGAGAAATCCATGGTTACTGAACCCGTGGATAATGCAGGCTGCCTGAAATTAGAAAAGATTTGTTATAAATTTATTATTTATAGAGCAGATTTGTGGTTTGCTGCTTTTGCTGTCAATTGCAGCTGCAGGCAGGCCATTCGTCCTCTCTGGTGGTCCACGGGGGACTGCTCGCTCAGCAAGATGCTGGAAGTGATCAAAAACGATTTTTATTCCTGAAACCTCATGGACCACTTCTCAGGGTCTCGCAGACCACCTGTGTTCCCTGGACCACGGTTGGGAACCAGTGCAGTAGAGAGTGGGAATACACATGGGGCAGCGTAGCCCATTTCTTCCTCTAGTGCTGCTAGAGGAAGAATGTGGAAGAAAACCTGGTGTGGCTGCCTCCTCACTTTCCCTGGCCACCCAGCTGCTTAAGGAAGAAGCCAAGGGGGCCAGGAGATGGAGAGGTAATGCTCCTCCCCATTCTTTTTCCTCTTGGCTGTTCTCCTTCCTCCCAGCATGCTACACTCTTCCTATTATTTGAAACAGGGCCAATGCATAGGAAAGAGGCTGTGTCAAGAGCAGCTGAAGGGAAGGGAAGTGGGGGAGTGTGTGGTAATGCACACACAAGGTTTAAAAACTCTTTTGTTGTTGGGGCGGTAGGGAGCCCTGTTGGGCAGCATCAGGCAACAGCTGAACCAGGCCTGCTTAAAAGTTTGCAATTGGCATCAGCTGCATCAGGGTAGGGAACCTACTGCCAGTGGGCCAAATCCGGCCCACCACCCAAAATCATCCAGCCCATAGTCCCAAAAAGAGATGTCCACCTGGCCTTCAGAGGGTTCTAAAAAAGAATTCAAGCTTGTGATTCTATCTCTGTAAGGCTTACAGTGTAAACAGACCAAGGACAGAAGTTTCCTTTGAGCATCATTCTCTGTCATGATGCTTTGAGCATGCATCTCTTCTTGCTGCACCCATCGCTATTGTCTTAGCTTAGACCAAATGTCTGTCCCCTATGCAGAAGAAGGTTGCTGACCCCTGACCTATGTGTTGCCAGTTTGTTTGTACAAAGAGAGAGAGAGAGAGAGAGAGAGAGAGAGAGAGAGAGAGAGAGAGACCTGCATGACTGTGAGGAGATACATGTCTGTATTGCCGTCATTGACCAATCAAGAGACTGGCATTGCTAGATGTAGAATACTTATCAATATCTATGGAAAAGATCTCTCTCAAGAGACATCTGGAACATTAAAATGCAGCACACACATTGTCCTTCCCTGTCTTAAACAAACAGGTGGGAAACTGTATGGAACACTTTCACATTCCAAAGGACAAAAACAGAGTTTATGGCACATGAACAAATAAAGACAGTTGGATGTGTGTGAAGCCTTGCTATATTTAACCATTAAGCAGGGGAAAGCACTCTGCACATGCTCAAAGGTACCCATATTTCAACTTAATCTGTTCCAGGGACATTAAAAACCAATCTGTGGGCTGAGCTTTGCTTTGCTTCAGCTCCGTGGGTGCCTGCATAGCACATCCAGTGCCCAAATTTTCCATTATTAAATTAACACTCAAAAAAAAAAAGCACAGGATGTGTGCTTGTCTGCCAACTGTAGCTGTCTCATCACTGAGCAATCACACAACCCACCCCCACACCTCTGAAACTAGGAAGCTGGGCTTGCAGTCAGGCATGAGTCCTGACTCACTTTTCCCATAAATTAGCCACCAGATCAGGCCAAGACTCTTGCAGGAACAGGGAACACTCTCACCAGTGGCAGGAAATCCTCAAGGTGAAGTGTGCTGTGGCAGCACTGACTGGTATAATTTCAAATGCAAGTGACAAGCAGGGAACCAATCAGTCAATCAGCTATGTAAAACACAGCAGGTAGCTAATTTGTTATGTCAGATGACACTGGATGACAGCACCTCAAAGAGCACTTATGAATCTATTCATTGTTTGTCTGGAAAAGCCCCAAAAGCAGGGATCAGAAACTAGAGCCTCCTGGGCCAAATCTTCTCCCAAAGATGCCACTTTGCATTACAGTGACAATCTAAAGGCAAATGTGGGGTAATAGAGGCAATCCAAACAATAGTTTATTTGCTCTGCTCTACTGTTGCTCTTGTCTTAGGGCCCAATCCTGTAAAACTTTCCAGCACCAGTGCTGCCATAATGCAACCCCAAGATAAGGGAACAAAGGGCTGCACCGGCACTGGAAAATTGGATAGGATTGGATCCTTAATCTGCCATCTTCTGGGCCAGCTCCAGTTTTTCAGAGGTCCTTGGGCACCTTCGGTAGGCACAAAGGACTGTCTGAGGGGTAACAAGTAAAGGTGTTGTCACTGAGGGGTGAATGAACTAAGGCAATGTCCCTGAATTCCTTGCACCATCTGTGGCGATCTCCCAGGATAGCACCAAGAAGGACCATGTTCCTCCTCTGGGATGTTTGGTGCTTCTCGCCACTGATATTGTGTCAAAACAACATAACAGTCTTGCCAAGGCTACACAGATGAGGGAGGATCCCCCTGCCACCAGAAGCACAGGATAAGAGTCACATTTCCACCCCTTGACCTAGCTGGATCTGGAAATGGGTCTCTCTGCCCACCTGGGGAGCTCTCTTTTATCCTGCTTTAGGACACGTAGCCCCAACCCAAGCCTTGAGAGGCTGGTTTTAAGGTAACCATTGTTCAATTTCCTGCTCCTGAATCAGAAGGGATGGGAACTCAAGTCAGGTGACTCAGGTCCACGTCACAAAAGCAAGCATGTGTCACTGACTTGTGTACACTTGAGTCAGGCATGTCACTGACTCGGGCATTCACTCACGTTTGAACCACTGATTTGGAAATCTCCACGTGTGCAGGCTTGCGCCTGCCTGTGTCTGAGTGTGCTTGCTGACTTTTTCAATGTGTGAAACACCTCTTGGGGCCACAATTCAGACTGAGGAAGCAGTAGCAGGAAAGTTCCAGCCACCCTTCTCCAGCTTGTTGCTTCTGTCCCTTCCTGCTGCCCAACCTGCCCCCTCCTGCCTTGCCAAGCTCGAACGCCTTCCACTCCATTTTGGCCCATGCCCTATCATGCCTGATCCAAAAGACACTGACTCAAGTCAAATTGACTTGGGAATTTCGGGGGGGGGGCGTCAGCAAAGGGCATCTACTAAGACTCTTGCATGAGTCAAGTTGTGGGAGCCGGAGACTTGGGATTCGACTCTAGGCTTGCCGCAGGGTCACGTTCCCATCCCTGCAAGTCAGATGAGCAAAATTGGAGCAACGACCAAGTCTGAGATAGCTTAGGCCAAGGATATGGTTTTCTGAAAATACCAGACAGCCATGAGAGACCAAATTAACATGTGAAAGAGAACGGTTTATGTATGATGTGTGACTTGAGCTCTGGTCACAACGGGGACAGTGACATCCTGCTTCCTAGGTCAGCCTTAGTGTTAACAGAGAGTTGTCTTTTTGTGAATAACAAGGAGATTTTTCAGGAGAAGGGTGCTTTGTGCATGACACCATTACAGGTAGCCTGGATAGCACTCTCTATGAGCATCACTTGGTCAGAGAAACCAAAAACCATTTCCAAACTAGCTGGGCTCCCTGTGAAGTAAGAACCAAGATAGTAGCACTGGATCCTGGTGGGTGGACCCAGTGGTGTACCTAGCACTGCTAGTACCCAGAGCAGACTGTTCCCACCGCCCTGTCCTTGGCTGCTCGAAGCCATGGGCAGACCTGGCCTCTGCCTTGAGATCCCCAGGGAAGCCTGGGTCTACCTGGTATTCAAATGCTGTGCCACAAGGCCTCTGCTTCAAAATTCCTCACAGAGAAGGCCAGGTCTACCCAGGATTTGATAGGCTTGCTGGCACCCCCTTTTGGTGTGACCCACAGTGGACCACCCCTTGCCCCACCCTTGGTAAGTTACCAGGTGGACCCCTTAATGGGCCAAAGACCCAGACACTTGCCCTACTCTTTACCATGTTCCTCTGGTGCTTATTGCCATTCCCCATGCCCACCTACAGCAATCCTACAGCCAAGATTTCAACCACTCAGGAAGCTCCATTCCTTGCTTGGTTGCATGTTCTCCTCCTCCTCCTAAAACAATCCCCGCCAACCCCTCCCAGTAGCATCACTAGGGGTACGGGTGGTGTGGGCTGAGCCAGGTGTAGTCCTCAGGAAGGGTGACACCTCACCATCCAGGCCTCCATTTTGATATCTTCAGCCCACTCCAGGTCCAGAAACCTCAAGTTCTCGCCAATGCTCATATTTTCACTGCTCATCGGCAAGAGCATGAAGTGATTGTGCCTGCAGCAGGTCAAAGATCACTGAATGGAGGCTGTTCAGAGGTGGGCTTAAACCAGTGTGACTTAAACCAGTGTGACAGTCTGGAAGGTTGGGAATGACCTGATTACTTCATTATGTCATCCCTGAACTTCTGGAACTCGGTTTCTGCAGGTAAGCGCTGCACCAGGCAGCAGCCACCCCAGGAAAGCCTCTGACTCCTCTTGATTGCAAGGACCCCACTTTGCATCAAATTAGCAGCTACCTCAATCCTACTAATGCCACCCACGCTCTGGTTCCCTGGAAGGCATATACAGGAGAACAAGGTGCGGAAATGATTCCGGATCCTCACTTTAACAGGTCATAAAGGGGAAAATCTGGACTTTCATTAAACAAAGATGACCTGGCAGCTCTCAGCAATCCAGCTCTGAAAGCCAAAGCCAGAGCGGAAATTCCCATCTGGTGTCGCTTACTGTTATCTTTGCATTTCCCATTTCCTTGCACCCTCTGCCCCCTTTTAAAAAAGAGTTGCAGAGAGGCTGGTCTGACCTCAGTAGCACAGCAATTTTGGAAATTTGCTTGTATTTTCTGGAAGACAACACATGCTCATTTCAGACAAAGATCGGCTAGAGGCAGGAGTGGGGGAGATGAGAAGTGTTATATAGACCCCACTTAAATGAGTGGAGCTTCTACAGCCACAATGCTTGCTGGATCCTACCCAAAATCAGTCCACTAATACTGCTGAGCATGGTCTGAGTGTCACTTCCCAGCATTCTCTGCACTTTCCCAGGGATTTTTCCAATTGAAAAAAAGCAAACCATAAAATATTTGAGTTGACCCACAGGGCATTTCTCTAATTCATTCCCCCTCCTCCATTCACTTACAGGCATGGACGCACACACACCATTGAAGCTAGGAAATGGCATAAAAACAAGCCTGTACCAAATATATTTTGTTCTATGGCAAATTTCATGCTCTTAATTTGCAGTTTCTGAATACCAAGTGGTGAATGGCTGATTGAAACCAGTATGAACCAGTACGATCAAGTTCAGTGGTCTCGGGCCTCGATGGCCTCCAGTCTTAGGACTGTGGTTCTATGAGGCCTGTGGATCTCTAGCAAAGAATTTTCAGTACTCTCAAAGTTCAACAACTCCCTGGGTTCTTTGGAACAAAGACATGCCATCAAATTGATTTTAAAGAGTGTTGGTTTAATTCAGTGTTATTCCAACTGTGTGGCGCGGCTCTTTAGGGAGGCGCCAGGAACTCAAAGGGGAGGCGCGGGATGTCCTCTCACAGCAATACAGTCACACCCCTGGGCAGAATACGAGCCCGTCTTCTGCCTGTCGTCTACACTTTTTTTTAAAGCAGAAGAAACGGGAGTTGCTCAGCTGCGAGAGTGGCTGCTGCTGCCCCGCCCTCTTCTCCCTCCACTCCGAGGCTGCTGCCTTCTGTGTTCACTGCATGTTGTTTCCAAAGCTCTTGACTCTAACCCCCATCTGGCAAGTACCGAGCATGCTCAGCTTGCAGTCCTCGCTGATCCTTGTCTGATTGGTTCCTAGTTCCCAGCCTGGGATCACTTCTAATCAAAGTGAAATCTCTCTTTTCAACCCCCTCCCTCTTCCACTCCTCCCTTTCGATCTCCAAACCTTCCTGCTTTCCTCCCCCTCCCCAAATAAAACGCTTCCTATTTTACCAGTCACCAGGGGTCTTAAAGTTGTTTCCATGCAGTTGGCAAAGGGGGGGGGGGAGAGAGAGAGAGAGAGAGAAGCACACACTTTACTTGGCCAGGAGCAGAAAAAGGGTACTGTTTTTAAAGTGATTTATTCATCTTGTTGTTTGACTGAAGAGGAAAGGTTGTATTTTTAAAGTGATGAATCTTGCTATTTGAAGGGAATACTTATCAGCCATTGATGGTGATTGCCAGTCCAATCCTATCCACACTTTCCTGGGAGTAAGCCCCATTGACTCTAATGGGACTTACTTCTGAGTAGACATGCATAGGTTTGAGCTGTGCATCTCCTAGTATAGGAGACAAATCAGCTTCCTAACCAAACCCTTATCAGCTCTGATATATTTTCATGGTCTATTTTTGTTTTCCCCACCAGCTGCTGGAAAAATTTAATTTCATCAAATTAATAAAGGGTTCAATCCTATCCAAGGAGAATGGGAGAAATGACTAGTTGGACTGGGGTCCACAGGGGTGTGTGTGTGTGTAATGTTGGTCAGACTGGTTGTTCACAAAGTTCATTTGATAAAACAATTCTATTGGTATGCTTACAAAGTTTTAAAAAATGAATCTTACTGGACCAGACAAAATCTACCTACTGCAGCATCCTGTCTCCAACAGTCATCAGCAGCTGATCATTTATAAAGCATGTATATTGCTGTGTATTAATAATATATTTTTAAGATCTGCATTTAATTAATATGATTAATATAATTAATATTAATATAGTCAATATATATTCAATATTTAATATTATATTATAATAAATATAATATCATATTTAATATATTTAATATAGTTAATATTTCTGGCCACTTCCTGTTTAATGATGTCACTTACAGCCCTCAGGAACATGATGGGGAGTCATGGCCAACAGCCATGGGGGTCAAGGGAGCCACTGGCCGGAAAAGTTTGAGTACCACTGGTTTAATTAAAAAATAGGGAATGTTTTCTGTTGGAGCTACTATTGGTTGTGTTACTATTGCTAACCAAATGCAGCATAATGCATTTTCTTCCTAGTTGTGCTACATTCTGGGGCACCACTGGGGGAAGACAGCATTCTCAGAGCGACCAGGAAGAGGCTGCAGGCAGCTTGGAAGGCTGTGGGGAAAAAATACCCCATTATACTAAATATCAAGTGAAGACAGCAGCAAAACCCGTATCAGTGAAGAAACAGCAAGAAACCGTCAGAGTGGCTCTAAGACATAGTCACATGGAACCAACCTACATTAAAAACTGGTCAACAGGCCTGAGGAGAGGGTGGCGTGGGCAAAATCCAGGGATGGGAAAATCCACTGGGGCTTGACTCGAGTTGCCGAGTCATCGCCCCACACAACTTGAAAATGAGTTGAAATGGGGGCACTTTCCAAGTGTCATAAGAACATAAGAACAGCCCCACTGGATCAGGCCATAGGCCCATCTAGTCCAGCTTCCTGTATCTCACAGCGGCCCACCAAATGCCCCAAGAAGCACACCAGATAACAAGAGACCTCATCCTGGTGCCCTCCCTTGCATCTGGCATTCGGACATAACCCATTTCTAAAATCAGGAAGTTGCGCATACACATCATGGCTTGTACCCCATAATGGATTTTTCCTCCAGTGACTAAAGAGTCACCCCTTAGTGACTTTCAAAGACTTGAGTCGAGTCCCCTCCCCCTTTAAAAAACCCGCCACAGAAAAAACGGGGCTGCTGCCAAGGGGTGTGTGTGTGTAGGTGTTCTCTTTACTCACTCCCCTGCTGTCCCCACCCATCTGTAAACATGGCAGGAGGGGTGGGAGGGACTGTGAGAGAGCAGGGACAGAAGTGGAGAGAGGGGGGAGGGCCACAAGCAGCAGCTGCAAGGCTTATCAGGACGATCTGATCCTTTGCAGCTCTAGTCAGAAGTAGTCCCACTTTAGCCGGTCATTCAATGAGGCTCCCTGTCCCCCACTAGCCATGTGATGCAAAGCCTGATCACTATGAACTCTCTCCCCCATCCCTTCCTCCTCCCTCTCCCTGGGCTTCTCAAGCCAATTTTAAGGCAAGAACCCCCCTTGTCTCCTCCTCCTGCTCTCTCTCAGCCAAGGAAAATATCAGAATACTCATCCTTTGTCCAATGATCATCCATTCCTTCCTTCCTGTCAGAGATGGGAAGAGAGCCCAGTCCCGACACCCCCTGTTTGGTGCAAACATTAACTGTTTCCTGTCTCCTGGTGGGAACATCCTTGCTGCTCCCCCAATTGGAATGCTGCCCCATGAGGTTATTTACACTACAAAAACAGCAAGCAAGCATACCCAGACACTGGGAAACTCAAGACTCAAGTCAGCATGGGTGGAGATGAGTGCCAAGTCAGGGAGGGTCCTCACTCGAGTCTTTTTCAGAGTCTTCCACACACATGACTTGCCAGTCACTGAGTCAGTGAAAAAACGTGCATTTTTGCAACTCGAGTTTGTAACTTCCAGAGTGGCATTGGGGAAATCTATGCAAGTCAGAAACAAGGCCATTGGTCATCAAACAGAGCAATGGACTCAAACCAATGATCTTCCCTAACAAATCTTGATTAGAATTGCTCTGTCCTTCCCATGGATAAGGACAGAACCCAAACTTCTTTGATTAAGCAAGGAAACCACCAACAGCTATGGCCTTAACCCAAAGAGCTACTAGAAGTCTGAAAGCCCATCTGTCAGGAACTGAGAGGAAAGCAAAAGACCCAATCTGAGAACCAACTTTGCAGGACCATAGAAAGTCAGAATGAACCTGGGCAGCACAAGACCATGTTAGTATATGGGAAAACTGTCCATAAATATGGGCTACAGAGCCACAGTTTAGAATTCCGTCTCTGGATCTCCAATTGGAGCATCGCCATTATGCTACATCCCAGCAGCCTACTCTTTTGGTCTGAAGACTGTAGTCCTAGGAAGCTAGAAAGGGCATATTCACTTCTTCAGCCTATCCTGCCTTCCCTTTCTCGATTTCCCATTCTATACTTTCTGGTTCTTGTCCACTCCCCTCCTTCTCTCCCCTGAAGAACACAGCTTAGAACTACCTGCTGCTCTTATCCCTTCGCTCCCACCCTTCATCCCTCCTTCTCTCCTCTGTAGTGCACGGCCTAATCACCTGGCTATGGAACCACTGGGTAGATGGGGCTCGTCAGCCTGGGAAGGCAGCTCATCTGAGAGAAAAAAAACTTTGATCCCAAACCTCCACTGCCTTGTGGCTACATCCAGTTATGGAAAAGGCTTCAGGAGTCAACCTCGAGGCAAAATCCGGAGCCGGAGTCCCGGAGGCAGTTGATGGCTGAACACAGTCACGTTCTGGCAACTCCTGCGACGCCACTGGAACCAACCGTATTGGCCTCTGCCTTTCCATTGGACCATTTCAGCGACGTGGAGAGGGGGGATTTGCTGCATGGATAACAGCCTATCCTCCGTACTGACTTTACCCAGGCTTCGCGCACTGGAGAGGACACACTGTTCCAGAACCACCATTCAGAGCATGACACCATAGTCTTCTGAGACTGAAGGGTGCCAACAACATGGAACCACCCACACCCCACCTTCTCCCTCTCCATCTCCCTCTATGGAACCAAGGCTGACCCACTCAAGAAGTGCCACATTGCCCTCACTGAAATACAGTAAGCTGAACATAAGGTTGAGATAAAGCCAAGTTCATTATAGATCAGCGTCACAATAAAGCCGAGATAAAGCCGAACTCAGGCAAAGGCATAACTTGAGTGTGCTTGGCTGGTTCTTTCTTTCTCTACATCCTCGACCTCTCACCCTGGAGAGTCACTGGCCCAGAGTTTTACTCAGCTGTACCAGCCTGAGTAATGCAGCTCAGTTCAGAAGATAACAAATCCTCTCCAAAGCCTGAGATGGCAAAATCTCCTGGCTGTTGGCCTCCCTCTATGCAGCTTTCACCCACTCCCTCTCCTGTTCCTTCTGAGAAACCACTTTCCCTCCCAGGGAAACCACTTGATAATAATAATAATACACTAGCATCTCTGGGCTCAGTGTGATCTCTGCCTTCTCTCCCTTTTCCCCATCCTCCTTCCTCCACTGAAACCACACACATCTTTCCTCTCCACCCCACCCCACCCCCGTTATAAGTATTAAGCCACTTTTAAGGCAGCACTTTGGGTTCACACACAGTTCATTCTAAGTAAGATCATTTGCGTACGTTTGCTTATTTGTCTCTCATTTCTATCTCTCACGTACCGTTATTTTGCCTCTTGCACCATATTTATTTTGTTTCCCCTTCTATTATTGTATGAAATCCTTAAACTGTGATTTTGTGATTTGAACCCTGTGGACTCACTCTCCCTCTTCTAAGATACTGCTTCCCCCAAATGGGCCACAACCAATGGTCAAAGAGCTTTAATTCAATTGTTTTGCGTACATGTGCAGGCCCGTTGCTACATGATCCTGAACACATATTATGTTCGGTGCATCAGCTGTAAATGTAAGCTGTGCTCTACCATTTTTTCCCTGTTGACTTTTGAAATGAATGCGCATACAGCCATTCACCTGAAAATGCCACACACATACAGAAACCTGTATGCACATACAACAGAATGTGAAAATAGCCTTAGCTGGCAAAAACAGCAACATGACTGATTTGCCACATGACATGACTGAGCATCTATTAAACTCAGACTGATCCATACAATTGATCTTGCTGCACTTTATTTAGTGCTGAATATTCATTCTGTCTCGCATAGAGGCTCTGTGAAACCAGAAAGCTTGTGAACTATTTTTAAAACTTAGTTAGTCCCCTTAAGGCAAAAAATTCCTAATCAGTCCTGCAGTTCACATCAGTGCACAACCCCTCTCAATCGATGCGCTACCAGGGCTACCCATTTGGACAGAGTTGCAGAGAATTTCAGCATACACAGTGTTAACAAGTCACAAGCAGCCGCATCTGCTGACAGTCTCTCTTCTGCACAACAACTAAAAACACAGAAGCCCTCTCCTGCAGCAAATTCATTTCCAAGCCTACTCGCTGTACACATTTTTGCTCTCATTTCTCATGACACGTGTGTCTCACTCACAGGTTCACCTTGTTCTCACTTCACTTTTGCTCTTCCTCCCACTCAAGAGGCCCCTAAGACAGCACATCTTAGGTGCAAGAGGAGGATTTGCTGCTTCTGAGCCACGTGTATCAGAAGCACCTTAGGTGGGCACCTGCCAATTTCTGTGCAGCTTCCGGCACAGCTCCGAGGCAGAACAATTTCCACTTCTCAATGTTACGTAGAATTCTAGCCCAAGCTTCCAGCAGAAGGTATCCTTAAGGGGAAAATGGAACATCTTTCTCTTTCTCAAGTCCCCTCATCATTGCATCTTGTTATTCAAAAGAACAAGTGGTTCTACTTACAAGAGAGACCACCTGAAACCAGCTTATCACACAAGTCCAGCACCATGCATCACTTCAGCTGGCACTTCAGCTGGGTCCGCAGAAGAATGGGGTGGGAATCCTGGGATGGTAGAATGGGCTACACTGCTGTAAGTGGAGGAAACCATATGTTTAATGCTTCTGAAGGAGCAAACTAGCAGGATGCTCAGAACTAAGGCTGAGCAGAATATTCTCTCATGAGAATCTGAGGGTCAAATGGGGGAACTTGGAAGAGCGACTTACCTTTTTGCTACCACTGGTTGCATGGCAGCAGGGCTCCTAACAGAAGCCAGTCTGGAGCCATTTTTCCCAGAATATCAATGATAGATGTATAATTATGAAAAGAAAAAAGAGGGCCACCAGCAAGCTGTACTGTCAACCAGTTTTGGATCAATCCTACAAATAATCAGAATGCTCCCTTGTCTCCTCACCCATTGACTGTGGCAGTAAAATGGTGGGATTTCATCCCAGTCCTAAAACTCTCCATGCTCATGTGCAGATTTTCTACCCGGAGGCCCCACAAACCATAAGTGGTACCTTTCACTGCAGTCTAAAGTAATAGCATCCATTCTGCTATTGCCTGTGTAAACTAGGTTTCTGTCTAATCTATTGAAAAAGCCATTTTTCAGTATTCTAGATAGAACTTGGGTATGCATTTGTCTATATCTCACAACCTCCAGAGCAGTGTTTCGCAAATGGTGGGTCGCGAGCCAATTTCAGGTGGGTCCCCATTCATTTCAGAATTTTATTTTTAATATCTTAGACTTGATGCTACCGTGGTATGTGACTGTAGTTGTACAGATCTGTTGTTTGAACAGGCTACTATGTATATGCTTCTAACAATGATAGTCACTGGGACTTACTCCTGGGTAAGTGTGGACAGGATTGCAACCTGGGATTGTTAAAACTCTTCCTGCCTGATGACATCACTTCCGGTCATGACATCACTTCCGGTGGGTCCCGACAAATTCTCATTCTAAAAAGTGGACCCTGGTGCTAAAAGCTTGAGAACCAGAGCCTAACTAACTAAATATTTACAAAGTTAAATTAAAATAACTGCTCTAGCACAAGCAGAGAGATGGGAGGGGAAAGGAAACAGTAACAGTGGAACTATGGCACAAGAGCTAAAGTCTAAATCAGCTTTACACTTTTTTCTCCCTAAAAACAAAAAGATGGGTGTAGCCATGTCAAATGAGCAGGAAGCTGATGCCAAAAACGTTAGATCTGCTATAAAGGCCCTGCTCCTCTCCAGACATACCCTGCAGGAGTTTGTGGTCTGAATATACTGTAAAACCAAATGCCTGCCTTCTAATAAGAATGGAACCTCTTTACTCCATGAACCACTGCTAATTCTTACCACTCGAGGCCTTTATACTCAAAGAACAGAACCAATTTATGTTACTGCCATTTAGTTATTTGATTTTTCTCTGTAAACTGCTTTGTGAACTTTTAGTTGAAAAGCGGTATATAAATACTGTTAATAATAATAATAATAATAATAATAATAATAATAATAATAATAATAATAATAATAATAATAATAATAATGCTATTTTAGCCCCCCCCCCGTTACAAGGGTGTTTTTTTCAGCAAAATTGCACACTTCTTCCGAGCATCATCAATATCGTTAGCAAGCAAGAAAGCCTCTCTGCATACTGTACCCAGTCCTCCTGATCAGGTTCAAACGCTTCCATAAGTAGCCACTGTCCAACTATTGTCCTATTTACTCTGTGCGCAGGGCAAGTAGCTGCACTGCCAGCATGACGTAGGAGGACTAAAGCAGCAGCAAGAGAAATGTATTCTGTTCTTTGGTTATGCAGTACAGATGTGAGCCTGACTTCTATCTTGGCGAATGGTTACAAAGAGGAAGACTACGCATGCTCAGTCTTAACTAGCTGGAGCAAATGGCCACGAGGCAGCAAACACAGGAATGTGTAAGACAGGAGGGTCTTTGGGTGTGAGCAGGTCAGGGTGCTGAACAGAGAGGAGAGCTCAGCCTGGAGCAAGGCAATTATCTTGAAAGTGGAAGGAATTGTAATTGTTGGCCTAATTTTCCACTTCTGAACACTGTCTATAGCAGAGGTGGCCAACCTGTCAACTTTTGGGCTCCTGGAGCTTGAACAATGGTGAAGAGGTGGGAATTTCAGCAGGTGCAACTTGTCATCTCACAGATAACATTCCCACCTCTGCACAATTGTTAAAAGCCCAGGAGCCCCAAAGTTGGAAAGTTGGCCACCCCGGTCCATAGCCTTGATTTTTGGTTTCTTTATTTTAAACTTGAAAAATGTTCAGTAGGAGAAGAAAAAAAAAGAAAAAAAAGATGGGAAGTGACATGCAGTTCTCTCTCTCTCACGTTGCTTCCAAGCTGCCCAGTGCAGCGCATGCAAAGCAGTGTGTGCCCAAGAGGCCTCCGCGCATGTGTAGAAAGTGATGAGTGGCCTCCTGTGCAGGCTGACAGCAACGCCCAGGAAGCTCATGTACGTATTTGAATTGTCTTTCGTGGGGAAAAAGTCACTGGGGGCATATGGTGCCTTTGGAGAGTTTGCTGTATTTACAAATGCGCAGGTTTGAACATTGAACAGAGTACACTTCTGCAAGCGGCATCAGCCACACATGCCTTAAGCGTGTACGCAATTGCTAACTGCTAGTTCTCCAAACACATCAGTTCACCCTGGTTTACCCCAAGTGATCCTTCTCCCCCTTTACTTCCTTCCTGCTCCTCCCTCACATGTCTTGGCTTCGACTGCCAGTTAGGGGCTGTGTTGCTTGGAAAAGTCTGCACGAAAGCATTCCATGAGAGTCTCACATTGTGACTTTTCCCTGCGCTGGTGTCAAAGGGATCTCTCGGATCCAGTCGTTACTAAAGCAGTGATGAAGGGTCCATGTGGGATTTGAAAAGGGGAGGTACACAGCTGCATTGTTCAAAAGAGCCTCAAGGAATTTAGAAAAAAAATGATGAGCATATGTTCATTACCTGCAGGAAACGAAATATTTAAAAAAGCAGTCGTGCTTTTAAATGGTATAGTTAACTGATTCCTAATAAGCTTAACAGTTAAAAAAAACTGACAAGACATCAAGCCATTCACAAATTCAGCCAAAACCCAAAGCCAAAGTATTCGAAATGATGCTATTAGTAAAATATGATGCATCAGTCACAGGCATAGAAGAGGCAAACACCCCACGCCCGGCCCAGATACAGAGCTGGTTGCCATTCTGGGCTGTTGGCAGCCTGAAGAATAGGCAAGGTGAGGAGTGGCAGTGATCAAAAGTCCCTGGGTTGGGGTGGGTGTCGGGCAGAAATCCAGCAAGCACAGGAACCAGAGCCGAGGTAAAACTGACACAGAAGGTCTCACATAGCCCTGCTAGGTGAGTGGAAATCACGGGGCTGCCTGGCTGGGTGGGATCATCCCAGAAGAGTCACGTGGCTGTGGCTGTCTTTCAGCCGGCAGCCCCAAGTGATTTGCCACTTCTGGCCTCAGCAGCTCCTGCCAAATTGCTCCAAATGCATGAACAGTTCTGTACCAAAAGAGTGTGGTCCTGCACGTGTGCGGAACGATCCATTCATTCCCGTGTTACAAAGAGGCCCAGGCAGCTGCTGCTCTTGTCTTGTCACTTTCCTCAGAACAAAAAGCTGTGAAAAAGTCATATCATTACACTCTGTACTTTGTATAGTGCTTTAGGAGTCCAGGGTCAAAACATTTCACTTGCATTATCTTGTAATCCCTACAATGCCCCTGCAAGATCAGGCAAGCATTATTATCTCTGTGTGTTTCAGGTTGGGAGAGGGGGCTGAAGCTGAAAGAGGCTTGCTGAGGTGACCTAGCGAGTTGATGTCACTTGTGACATTTGAGCAGGGGATTATTATTTATTAACAATTCTGCTCACAGAGAAGTTGCCAGCGCTCCCTTCTGGGTAATATCACCAAAGAAAGGGAAAATCCCCTTAAGATGGCAACATTGGTACACTTTACAAGTCGCAACTCAATACCAACCTGACCCTTCCCTCCACTGTGCTGCCTCTTCACTGAACTACGGTTCAGGTTATGGATGCGGTGAAGTGGGCAGAAGATAGGACAGAATGCAAGGCAAGCACAGGGCATCAGACACCAGAAAGAATGTGCTCTGTTCAGCCCAGCACTCTGTGCCCACTAGTGGGCAGCCTGATGATCCAAGAAGGCAACAAAAGCAGGGCATTGATCAATCACCCAGTCCATGCAGACCCAGCCCAACACCAAAAGCGGCACCACATTTTGTTGTGTGCTGTCAGTGCTTGCATGCACATGCACCTGTGGCCAGCACACATGCACACTTGTCACCACCTTAGCACCTCCACTGCCACCATTTCTTAAGAAGAATAGCCCCACTGGATCAGGCCATAGGCCCATCTAGTCCAGCTTCCTGTATCTCACAGCAGCCCACCAAATGCCCCAGAGAACACACCAGATAACAAGAGACCTGCATCCTGGTGCCCTCCCTTGCATCTAGCATTGTCATAGCCCATTTCTAAAATCAGGAGGTTGCACATACACATCATGGCTTGTAACCCGTAATGGATTTTTCCTCCAGAAACTTGTCCAATCCCTTTTTAAAGGCATCCAGGCCAGATGCCATCACCACATCCTGTGGCAAGGAGTTTCACAGACCAACCACATGCTGAGTAAAGAAATATTTTCTTTTTTGTCTTGTAGCATCCTCCCCCAGCAAGTTCATAAGTAGCATTGTGGGAGGAAGGGAAGCAGTGGAGGTGACAATTGCCCAGTGCTTCTTAGCACTGGGACCCACTTCTTAAAACGACAGTCTATTTTCTTCTGCAAACTAGGCAAGGATGCTTGCAAAGTTTTTTTAAAAATATTTCAGAAATTTGTCATGGCCCACCAAAAATTGGCTTGTGACCCACAGTTCAGGAAACACTGGCCTACAGACAGCAGCAGGGGCTACCTCCTCCTCCAGCTCTACTGAATGATCTTTGCAGCACTGCAGGAGGAGGTGATAAGCAGCACTTCCATCCTCCACTCTCCAGGGAAAAGTATGCAAGAAAAGGAGAGGGGAACAACTGTGCAGGTGGAGGGCTCTACACCACCAGCTACCTCCTCAGCTGCCATTCAAAGCAGTCTCTTTACCCTCATGGGTACCTCATGGATGGGTTCCCATTTTGCTTGGGCCCCTGATGTGCACCTGATGTTCAGAGATATAGTGCCTCCAACAATGGAGGGTCTCTTTCATTATTATGCCTAAGAGCCATTGACAGATACATCGTTTTTTAGAAGCCATCTAAGTTAGTGGTCATTGCAACATATTCTGGTAAGGCTAACACAACTTTGGTACACCTAGGAATCTACACTAAGCTGTGAAAAGATTCACCTTTGTGAAGGTGCCTGAGATCTTATACCTTGGGAAATATAGATTTGTTTTGGGGGGGGGAGGGATATAGATTTTTATTTTAAAAGTTTCATACTACACTAGATAATACAAAGGAAAGAAATCACATTTTACAACTACAGTCACATTACATCAACTGTTTAACTAGAACACAGATACATCACATTATAGGTGGCTTCACCCCATCTAACCACTCCCACCATTTTTTCCACCTGTCTCTACCGGTTCTCACCCTTTCATAAGCCACGACGCCGTATACTCTGGAGACCACAAAGCAGACCCATCCCTGCGTGTTGGTGGACTTTTTCTCCTTTAAATCGTTGCCCCTTTGGATGCCCAGTGCAAAAAGGACATACAGATTTATCAGTCTTACCGTAGACCATGGCACCTCCCACCTATCGTCTCCTCCCCTCCATTGTCCCACATTACTCGTCCTCTTGGGTCCCTTCATACCTCCCGCTGGCTCCTTCCCAGAGACGATAGTTCTGGCCTGGTCCTTCCCAGGCCTGTTGGGCCAGTTCGGGCCACTTAAAGGCCCTCACTACGCCCCTCCACAATTCCTTTGCTGGCATACACTCTTGGACGAAATTGGCTACCATTTCTATCAGCGGCAGGACACCTTCCAATCTAGAGGGTCCCGACCCCGAACAGGTCGGCCTCTTGCACCTCTTCTGATCTTCTTGCAAACATGAGTTTGCCGCTCCCACCCTGAGGACTTGATGGAAAGCCTCCACCTTAATTCCCATAAACTAAAGGGGATTAGTTTAGCACTGTGTGCCACCTTCTCCTGCAAGAGGTATGTGGAAAGGTGTGTCTTACTTTGTTGTTTCTCTTGGTGAGGCCTCATGATAAACTCCTGTACCGTTGTTTCATACACGTAATGCTTGAGTTGTTTCCCTTCCAGCCTGCTGGTTTTATATGGCTTGGCCGAGAGCCCCATCTCTTCTTCAGAGTCACTGCTTCCCTCATGTACTCCGGCAAAGATCGTTTTATCGCCTGAGTGAGTACGTACCCCGTCTCTTCTTTTGCCCACCATTTCTGTCCCCAGGTCATCTTTTCCGAAGTGTCTCCGAATTGGGCCCATACAGATGCAGAGGCTCCCCCTTCCTGCGATCTCTGCCTCCATTTTGCCCAGTTGCCAAAGTTATAGGAGACAAAGTTCACCAAGAACAAAGGTCCCAGGGCCCAAACCCCTAGTCCTCCTTCTTTCACTTTCTTATATGCCATCGCTCGGGCAAGAGGGAAGAAGGCAGTGCCCCGCAAGAAAATGCCCCACAAGAAAACAAAAACCTGATGGATAACCTTGTCCACCACCTGTTTCGGCGGGGGATAGATTGCTGCCAAATTGGACGCCATCGGAACGCAATAAACGTTGACATAACGCACCCTCTGGTACAGGTTCAAGTTCCATTTTTTCCACCTCTTCAGTTTCTCCTCCACGTTAGAGGCCCGCAGTTTCCAGTTCTCTTCCCACCCTCTTTGTTTCAGTCCAAAAATTATACCTAAAATTTTTACAGATTCCATCTTTTGAACCTCTTGTTTCCTTTCATCTGTTTCCAAAACAGCCCCCATGGCCCTCACCTCTATGTTTTTTCCCCTCAACCCAAGAGAATAACATTTGGTTTTATCCTCGTTTATCACTGCTCCCAAGGCCCTGCTGTATTCATCTATTATTCCCTTCAATGTCTCCATCTCACCCACGTCTCTAACCATCATCTGCGTGGGCTACCATTTTTATGGCATTCCCAGCCTCTGCGCTATTCCCTTCCCCACCCATGGCGATTCCCTTTATTCTGGGCTCTGCCTGGAGTATGGCCAGCAATGGATCTAATGCCAAAACACAGAGGATTGGGCTCAATGGACATCCTTGGCATATCCCTGATTCTATGGGTATGATTTTTCCCTTCCATCCGTTTACCTGCGGCATAACCAATGCCTGCTCATACAGAGTTTTTATATAGTTTATGAAAACCTCTGGGACACCCTTTGCCATCAGTGTTTGCCAGAGATACTTTCTGTTTATTCTGTCTTCCTTAGATTGGTCCATTTGTAGAAGTATCCCTTTCCACTCTCCCTTCTCCACCATCTGAAAGATCTCTCTAACCAGAACTAAGGAATCGGTTATCTTCCTCCTTGGGACACCACTAGTCTGGGTCCTCATAATCAACTTAGGGGCTATTTTGGAAAGTCTGTCATTCAAAATCTTTGCTAAAATCCTATAGTCGATGTTTGTCAGAGTAATGGGCCTCCAGTTTTTAGGCAGAGTAGGGTCCCCCTCTTTACAAATGAAGGTTAAGATTCCTCCATAAAAACTATCTCTAAATTTGTCCTCCTCCCATAATGCTCTATTAAAAGCCGCGGCTAGGGGTTCGGCCAGTTCTTTCTGAAACAACTTATAAAGGTGTAATTTAGTTCATCGGGACCTGGAGCAGCACCATCTCTTCCCTTTCTTTTTCTTTGTGTGTGTGTGTGTGCAAAGTTTATTTATTTATTACAGATACAGGTAAGGAAAATGGGTTAAACTTAGGGCTGGGACTACACGAGGATATTGGCCATAGATTACAACATGTCTTAATCCAAAAAAGAAATCAACAACGACTGGAAAAAAAAATCATTGATACAAAAATTAATCCTATTTGTCATTATACTAATTAATGATTTAATTAAACAATCAATATTGTTTAACTAAAATTAATTATCCAATCATAAAAAGGCTTTAAATTTTGCACATAAAATATTCCTGCTGCTATACTGATATGTACAATAAAATGTTTCTTATTTTGGTCTTCAATTTCTGATATCACATTTAAAAGGAATATTTCCGGTTTGAATGGTACTACACAATTCAATATCTCTTATAACAATATATATATTTTCCAAAAATTTCTTTACTTTCCACATAACCACCACATATAATAAAAAATTCCCTCATTCTCTTTGCATATCTAACAATTATTTGATGATCCAGGGTACATTTTTGATATTTCCTCTGGCATTAAATATCATCTCTAAAACAATTTATATAAATTCTCTTTAGAAGATACTGCTTTAGTTATCTTAATACCACTTTAATTATCTTAATATTTGTGTTCCAACTTTGTTTTCATTTACATCTACTTGATTTGACATAATTAATGGAATACTCACTTCTGAGAATTCAATCCATTAATATCTACAAAAAATTTCCACTTGTTATTCAGCCATTTCCCCTCCCTGTCTTAGTATTTTCTTTGTTTTCTGTCTTGTTGATATTTTCCTTCTTGCTCCTTCCACTCCTTCTTCTTCCTCTTAACTCCCTTATATTTCTTGATCCCTCTCTTTTCTTCTTCTTTCTCCATTTCATTCTTTTTGAATTTAATCCAAAGATTCTTCTTCTTCTTGAAAGGACACGCTCTCTTTCTCTGAGAGTTCCCTCTTTTTTCTTCCTGAAAATTCTGAGTTCTAATAATAAATGCTGCTTTTTCCATCTCCTGTCTCATTACAATCTCATCTCCAATTCTTTAGTTTCATCTGACATTTGGTCCATTCTTTTTTCCATCCCCTCCATACTTTTCTTTGTTTGTCTGTCAGGGAGGAGTTTATTTGCCTCATTTGTTCAGACAGTTTTCCAAACTCTTGCTTCAGTTCATTTCTGAATTCTCACAACAACTCCATTAACGAGGTCTGGCTTTTGCTAACATTCTTTAAATTTTTTGATATCATTCTTATCAGTATCAAATCAAGCTGATTCCCACAGTTAGAGAGTCATCCAATACTTATTGTCTTGCATCCCTTCTTGTCAAAGATAAGTCTTTAAGTTTTTATATCCAAAAGGGGTGGGTCAGTAATCCAATTCAAGTTAATAACACTGTCAAATTAAGTTAGTATACCTTTAATTGTTCAGGCCTGAGTCAAGCCTTTTGCGGCAAAAACGAAAGTGAAAATTGTTCCATACTGTAAAGATTGTTAATTTCTTTTCCATGCATGCCATTCCAACAGGGTGATCCTTTATCTCTTTTCTTCCAATCATCCTTGTTACAAATAAGAAGAAAAAAAACAAAACTTCTCCAGCAGGGGGTTTTTAAATCCACTGTCAGGGGTCAAGCCCTTGTCTGACCCCTGCCTTACCTGGCTGCAGGCCAGGGGCAGAACTGCCTGGCCATAGAGCCGCCACCACCACCTCTCCAGCTGACCAGGTAAGATGTAGGGCAGCTGGGTGGGAGAGACTGCCCCCCCCCCAGAGCTCACCTGACCTGAGCAGTGAGCAGGGCAGGGTCACCATTAACCACCAAAGAGGAGGGAAGCAGGCCAGGGTCAGGGCCCCTTTAAGCCTAGAGAGGGAGGAAGGGGAGGAGCCGAGGGTGTGGCTGGGGAGGATAAAAGCAGGGAGGCCTGTGATGACAGGCAGTTCTGGAGATGGAAGGCAGGAGGCTGGAGCTCCTGCCTGAAGACCAAGGGCCTCAGGTCCTGCCTCCAGGGAGGAGGAGGAGGAGGAGGAGGAGGAGGAGAAGGAGAAGGGTGTTGTGAACCCCCTCCCCCTGGCTTGGTCTGAGGCTTCCCCTGCAAGGAATCCCAGGGAGGTGGACACCCCACCCAGGGGTCCCATGAGACCAACCAGCTGACCCTCGGCACCCCGCCAGATGATGCCCTGAGACCCCCCCTTTTCGGGGCACCCATCACATCCACCATTTTTCCCCTCTGGGTGGCTGCAAGCCAACGTAAATAATCTTAAAGTTGTCTTTCCCTCCTTCCAACCTCTTGATTGCAATTCTTTTTATAACCTTTTAATGAACTGGTTACTCACAATTAAAGGCTTTGTTCGCTTTCATGTTTTATCTAGGCCATGGGGGGGGAGTCCTGAGCTGACTGAATCATCTCCGAAGATGGCGTCTGGGATACGATGTGATCCAGCACAGAGCAATTGGGGAAATATCTCTGAAACCGCTGTTTTAAGAGACTGCCCCGTTCAAGCTCTCAGCCTTCATTCCTTCTTCTTGGCAACAAAGACTACCTCATTGTTGAGGTCCTTGGAAAACACATCTATTTAGCAGTTCCCCTCAAAGCCCTCCAAGGTTCCCTGCTACTTCACTGAGTGTTAACTCCGCCCCCCATCTCTTCCCTTTCTTATCACCTCCAGCACTTCATCTTCTGTTACAGGTTTAGTCATCTCCTTGGCTTCTTACTTACTGGGTGAGTCATAGGCATCCCTAGGCATTTTCATCAAAAAGTCAGTCATGGTTTGCTCTTCTATCTTTTTCTCAGTGTACATTTCCTGGTAGTGATTATTCATGATGCTCAACATAAGAACATAAGAACAGCCCCACTGGATCAGGCCATAGGCCCATCTAGTCCAGCTTCCTGTATCTCACAGCAGCCCACCAAATGCCCCAGGGAGCACACCAGATAACAAGAGACCTGCATCCTGGTGCCCTCCCTTGCATCTGGCATTGTCATAGCCCATTTCTAAAATCAGGAGGTTGAACATACACATCATGGCTTGTAACCCATAATGGATTTTTCCTCCAGAAACTTGTCCAATACCCTTTTAAAGGCATCCAGGCCAGGTGCCGTCACCACATCCTGTGGCAAGGAGTTCCACAGACCGACCACACGCTGAGTAAAGAAATATTTTCTTTTGTCTGTTCTAACCCTCCCAACACTCAATTTTAGTGAATGTCCCCTGGTTCTGGTGTTATGTGAGAGTGTAAAGAGCATCTCCCTATCCACTCTGTCCATCCCCTGCATAATTTTGTATGTCTCAATCATGTTCCCCCTCAGGCGCCTCTTTTCTAGGGTGAAGAGGCCCAAACGCCGTAGCCTTTCCTCAGCCCAGTAATCATCTTAGTCGCTCTCTTTTGCACCTTTTCCATTTCCACTATGTCCTTTTTGGACCAGGTCCGATCTGGATCGGGGCGTAGATCGCACCAAGTCTATAGCACTTCTGATATCCCTTCCCGTCCCTCTGTGTCCCGATGATGTTAAAATCAAGGACGACCAGGTGGCCTGGGACCACTTCCACCGACCTCTGAATTTGCAGGTCATCTCAGTTTTGCGCTAGAATAGCCACTCCTCCCGTCCCCTCGGTCTTATAGGACCAAATGGATGGACCCCACGTCCAGAACCTCTGAGCATTACTCCTGTCCTCTTCACCCTTAAAATTTAGCTCCTGCAGGATCATGAGGTTGTGGTTCAGGCAATTCACGGCATCAAGAATTTCCTCTCTCCGCTTTCGTTGTCTCAGACCCCTCACATTCCATGTTAATATTTTTAATTTTAACTGAGCCATTGATATAAAATATAATAAAATAACAGAATTCCAATGAAAAATTACTACTAAAAATCCTACTCAAATCAAATATTTGTTATGGCTTTAGCGATGTCTGATGTGTCCAGTTTGCTTATCTCTGTGCCGTTTCCATCTGTCGCACCGTGTGGTGTGCGTCAGACAGGTCGGATCTTTGAACCTCCATTAATTCTACCTCCTCAGGGTTCAGGTCCTGAGGTGTAGCCCTACGTTCAGCTGAAGTGCGGCCTTCTGCTTCCTGGTCTGGAAAGTCAGTTCGGTCCGCCCCCTTTGTCTGCGGATCAGGAGGATGGGGCGGGGGGCTCTGCACCGTTGCATTGGTTTCCTTTCCCGGTGCCGCTTCTCCTCCCTGCGATTCCCTTCGGGCTACCTGTCTTTTGGACGCCGTTCCCCTCCCTATCTCCTCCTCCAGCCTTCTGGTCTCCTCTTCCAGCCATGCCAGCTGCGCATTGGTGATCATTATTTCCACTTCCAGCCTCTTGATCTCAAAGATATTTTCGGTGGAGGGTTTCTTTCTCAGTTTCTTCTGCCACACCTTTAGGAATTTATTGGTTTCAACCAGATGCTTATATTTACTCTCCCGCTCCTTTCACAGGTCCGCGAGAATCTTCTGTTTCGCGTCCTCTGGAGGCGGGGAGTCCCTTCTCACCTTCTTTCTTTCCTGATTTCTTAGAGGCTTAGGGTCTTCCTCCCAGGTCCCCATCTCCCTGGGGGATTGGCAATGGTCTTTCTCATTTTGCCTTTTCCTGGTCTTCTTTTGTTCACCTGTGTGTTCTTTCCTCCATTCCTCAGATCCTTCGTGTCGACCCTCTTCTCCCTCCATCGCCTCTGTCTCTTTCTCCTCTTGTGTCTGGAGTACATGGAACCTGTTAGTCCCCATGGGTGCCTGGGACGGGGTTTCTTGGTACTGCATTCTAGATCTCATACCGCCTCTCTTCTTCCTATTTGTGGTTTCCCACCATTCTCGACTTTCTTTCGTCCGCTCCTCCCGAGCCCTTGGCCGCCGACTCCCTCCTTTCCTCCCTTCCCGAGGGCTTTCTGTCTTCCTCCTCCTCCTCCCGTCCCTGTCACATCAGGTCATCCTTGATCCTCACCGCCACCGCTCTTTCCATGTCCCTTCGGAAAACCTCCGGGTATCGTTTGTTGAACTCGGATTCTGGGCAGTAAGCGTGTCCAGCATGTTCTGTAATTGTGTCCAGACTCGAGACATAGACTGCAGGTCACCTCTTTTACATGCTGGTCCTATGTCCCCTGACCCCACATTTAGAGCACAGCTGCGATAAGCAATTTTTCCTAATGTGGTCAAAGGCCCCACATTGAAAGCATGCTGGCCGCTATACCTGGTGGTGCCTCTGTCTGCTCCCATGAAGAAATATCTTGGGAGGTGCCTGATTTGTCCCGTATACGGATACCTCTCAAGTGAAATAATCGCCCTAAACTCCCCTGTCCAATACCCTCGGTTGTCTCTTTTCTTTTCTGGTGACATTAACACTATGCACCTCTGTTTTAGCCAGCAGTTGAGATCTCCACCGGGATAACAGTGGTTCTAAAGAACACCGTTAAGACCTTTGTTTCTCCTCTGAAGAGTGGGATGACGTTGTGCTCTTGCAGAAAGCTTGCGTTACACTTCAAAGCGGCTCTACAGAGCTCCCAGAGGTGCTGATAGGCCCTTTCGGAGACGAAGCAAAGGTCTATCTCCTTCATTCCTGGTGGGATGATAATTGCCAGGATTTCTTCTTTTGGGAAATTCAAGTATCTTTCCAAGAAATCTATTTCTACATAATCCCTAGACAGTTTCTGTTCCACCTCCTGCCCTTTATATTGCTTTCAGACTACAAAACGCTGCCGTGGGTCTTTTTCCTCGGGCATGGATTCGTAAAAACTTTCCAAAAACGTATCCTCCTCAAACAATTCCATCTCAGGGACCCAGTGGGCCCCTCTGTTTGAGGAGTTCCCACGTCTGGTACCCATGCCCGCCCCTCCGGATGCGACCCTTGCGTAGGAAACACCTCCGGATGCGGCCTTCGCATAGGAGGTATCTCCCGAGCCTTCGGGTCTCTTGTGCTGGTATGTTGTCTTTTCGAGGGGTTCTCTTCCCTCCCCATCGCTGGGGCCGGGAAGAGAACGATCCCTGACGTGTGGTGCATCAGAGTTACTCACGGCATCTCTCAGTCTGTTAGCAGAGCCTTCAGGGCGAGGTTGCTTTCTCCTGGCTCCTGGGTCCATAGTCCGAGCTGACTTCCCTGCGGTCTCAGCTCTGACATTGTCCTTGTCCATAGCAGTTTGTCCGCTCTCAGATGCATGTGTTGGTCTCAGCAACGGATCTCTGTCCTTCAATGTCTCTGAAACATCTTTCTGTGTCACTGGAACACGACTAAATTCCTCGGGTTTGCGTCCTGCTCCCTCGGAGGTTAAAGGTAAAACAGAGACAACCAAAGTATGCTGCCCTTTGGATGTTTGGTTCAGCCCCTTTTCCACCTCCTCCACCCTCTCCTTCTCTACCTCCTCCATCCTTTCCACTACCTAAAAGAGAAGATGTTTCAGAGCTCATTGATAAATGAAAGATCAATAAGTCACCGGGCCCTGATGGCATCCACCCAAGAGTTATTAAGGAATTGAAGAATGAAGTTGCTGATCTCTTGACTAAGATTGCAATTTGTCCCTCAAAACGGCCACGGTGCCAGAAGATTGGAGGCTAGCAAATGTCACGCCTATTTTTAAAAAGGGAAAGAGGGGGAACCCGGGAAACTATAGGCCGGTCAGCCTAACATCCATACCGGGTAAGATGGTGGAATGCCTCATCAAAGATAGGATCTCAAAACACATGGACTAACAGGCCTTGCTGAGGAAGAATCAGCATGGCTTCTGTAAGGGTAAGTCTTGCCTCACGAACCTTATAGAATTCTTTGAAAAGGTCAACAGGCATGTGGATGCAGGAGAAACCATGGACATTATATATCTGGACGTTCGACATGGTCCCTCACCAAAGGCTACTGAAAAAACTCCACAGTCAGGGAATTAGAGGACAGGTCCTCTCATGGATTGAGAAGTGGTTGAAGACCAGGAAACAGAGAGTGGGTGTCAATGGGCAATTTTCACAATGGAGAGAAGTGAAAAGCGGTGTGCCCCAAGGATCTGTCCTGGGACCGGTGCTTTTCAACCTCTTCATAAATGACCTGGAGACAGGGTTGAGCAGTGAGGTGGCAAAGTTTGCAGACGACACCAAACTTTTCTGAGTGGTGAAGATCAGATGTGATTGTGAGGAGCTCCAGAAGGATCTCTCCAGACTGGCAAAATGGCAGATGTGTTTCAATGTAAGTAAGTGTAAGGTCATGCACACTGGGGCAAAGAATCAAAGCTTCACATATAGGCTGATGGGTTCTGAGCTGTCTGTGACAGATCAGGAGAGAGATCTTGGGGTGGTGGTGGACAGATCGATGAAAGTGTCGATCCAGTGTGCAGAGGCAGTGAAGAAGGCCAATTCTATGCTTGGGATCATTAGGAAGGGTATTGAGAACAAAACGGCTAATATTATAATGCCGTTGTACAAATCGATGGCAAGGCCACACCTGGAGTATTGTGTCCAGTTCTGGTCGCTACATCTCAAAAAAGACATAGTGGAAATGGAAAAGGTGCAAAAGAGAGTGACTAAGATGATTACTGGGCTGGGGCACCTTCCTTATGAGGAAAGGCGATGGTGTTTGGGCCTCTTCAGCCTAGAAAAGAGGCGCCTGAGGGGGGACATGATTGAGACACAAAATTATGCAGGGGAAGAATAAAGCGGATAGAGAGATGCTCTTTACACTCTCACATAAAACCAGAACCAGGGGACATCCACTAAAATTAAGTGTTGGGAGAGTTAGAACAGATAAAAGAAAATATTTCTTTACTCAGCATGTGGTTGGTCTGTGGAACTCCTTGCCACAGGATGTGGTGATGGCATCTGGCCTAGATGCCTTTAAAAGGGGATTGGACAAGTTTCTGGAGGAAAAATCCATTACGGGTTACAAGCCATGATGTGTATGTGCAACCTCCTGATTTTTGAAATGGGCTATGTCAGAATGCCAGATGCAAGGGAGGGCACCAGGATGAGGTCTCTTGTTATCTGGTGTGCTCCCTGGGGCATTTGGTGGGCCGCTGTGAGATACAGGAAGCTGAACTAGATGGGCCTATGGCCTGATCCAGTGGGGCTCTTCTTATGTTCTTACCTTCTTCCCTTCCTCCACCCTTTCCAGTTCCATCTCTTCCCCTTCTCCTCTCTTCTCTTTTCCCAGTTCCAATTCCTTTCCCTGTTCCATCTCCTCTTATACCTTGGGCAAGGCAATGTTTACTTAGGAGCCAGTCCCACTGATTTTAGTGAGACCTACTTCAAGGTAGGTGCTTAGGAGGATCTTCCCATTTTTTTTAAAGTGCAGCAAGCAGCATTTAATACTGTTTTGTTATTTTTTTCAACATGTACTTGATGTTTATTTAATGGCAAAATGCAATCCCTGTACTCCTCAAAACAGCAGCAGACGTTCTCAAACCACGTTTTATAGCATGCAGTTGATTTGCTTGTCCTGCTGTCTGGGAACTATCTATGTCTGACTACGGTGTTCAAGGACAGTTCCAGTCCTTCTTGTCAAGGCAGGAGCTGTTCACACGCCCCCCTCCACTTCCTGTAAGATATAAAAGCTCAGCTCCCTGATCAAGTTCCCGGACTCCTGCAGGCACACAGCTCTACAGCAATCGGTGCTGCACCACAGAACTGGGCAGGCGCTGCTCTTCATTCCAGTTTGCACACTCTTCATATAGAATAAATCCACCTCAAGCAAAGCATCCATCTGCTTTCTCATCATGTGTCGGGGCTTAGCTGCATTTCCTACCAGCTGCTTGGAAAGGTAAGAGGCTTGGGAAATATTGGGGGCTCTTAGCAAACGATTACCTTGCTGATTAACCCAGGGTATCAGCCCAACTCCCATTGTGGCTTTTCAAAGGATGCCAGCTGTATGCTAAACTGGCAGGATTGTGCTGAACAAGACCCACTGAGAAAAAAGGAAAAACAATTGAACCAAGTTTATTCTGGAACTGGGATGAGGTTTAGCCTCTGTTGCACGGGCAATGTTTAGATATGTGCTTTGTATATAGTTTGCTGTCACTTGCTGGGAAGGCTTCTATTAAATGTTATTATGAACAGATTAGCCCAGAACTCTGTATTTTTGCAATGCGCTTCTCCATGACACCTCTGCAAGCAGCACTTTGCGCAATTAGCATTCCTGCCACATACCATCCACAGGCTGGTGAGCTAAGAATAGAAAGTAGCACACCAGGCAGCCGTCTCCGAACTGTCGCAGTGATGCGCCAAGCAGGGAGGCAACTGCATGGCTGCAGAAGTACCACAGCAAGCAGTTGTCGGGAGCAAGGCAAAAATACAGACAACTGTGTCCGAAATGCCACCTCAGGCACAGCAGGGGCGAGTGTCAAGGGAAGGCTTAAGGCTTCAATCCTATGCATGCCTAGCTGGGAATAAGTCTCTTTATACTCAGTGGGCTTATTTCTGTGTTGATATGAACAGGATTGTGCTGTAAGTTTAGTTTCAGTTCAGGAGGTAGACATAACAGTATAAGGTACCTACTGAGTTCCCCAGGATGTACAGGAGGTGCATGATCAATTAGCAAGCTCCTTGGGGCAGAGACTTGTCTTTTTTCCACCACTGCTAAATTTTACCCTATCCTGTCCACTCCCAAATTAGGCACAGTGGATGTTCATACATTGACATACCATCTTACCCTTTTATAGGGTAAGGGTATTATTAACAATAATAATCCTGTTGGTTTAGGTTCATTTCCTAGCAGTTGTGTCTGTACTGCCTCCAAGAAAGAGGGGTTTCTATAACAGGGGCCTACAAAATTGAGGGTCAGACAAGTTTTTCCCACCACTTTATGGTGGTTTGATATGAATTTGGGGTGCCAATTCCAAAAATGGCATCTGTTTTGCCCTATCATGTCTAGTTTTGGAGATATAGTATAGCCTCATTAGTGAATGGTTCAAGCAGCTTCCTCATGAGGAAGCCATGGTGTAGGCTTCCTCAAGAGGAAGCTACTTGAACCATTCACTAAAGAGGCTATGCCTTGTCTCCAAAACTAGATGTGATGGGGCAAAACGGATGCCATTTCTGGAATCAGCACCCTGCATATACCCAGGAATCGGTGTAACATTTAAGGAAGCAAAATGTGTATTGGCCTGTGTAATTTATGAACACAGAATGTTTTTTTGGAGATGTCATGGAAATCAGACCCAGCTTGCTTTTGCACCCTGCTACACATAGTCAATCTTTGGTCAAGCAGTTGCTGCAGGCTGTTAGAATCTTTTAAAAAGACAGAGATGATCAGACAGAAAAAATGAATGTGTGACAAAGATAATTTATACCATACCTCCTTTATTTCTTTACTTGGTCAATTCTCCCATAGATTCAGCAACAATAGAGAAAGGCATTAAGATAAGATGGCCCCATCAGTGGCTACAAAATCAGTAGAGCAAACCTGTAGGGAGATATCAAGGTGGAAAAAATAGAAGCTCAAATCTGAAAACAAGATTGCTCTCTGGAAGAGACAAACAGGACTCTTCCAGAGAGCAATGGAAGAGCAATCTCTTGGGTGCTCCAGTCCTTTTGCTAGCTTCTATACTAAAATGCAGGCCAGTGAAAACTGCAAGCATTTTAGTTGATTTGTGAAACCCTCTTGGATCACTCACATGCATATTCCCGATTCCTATTTGGGCACTGGGTGACAACATAACTTCTCAAGGATGCCATGGCACTGGGGAAGGGGGGTAAATCAAAGATGTCAGGGATGAAGAAAGAGAAGCTGTTACAGAAAAATTGCAATTGAGCAAATGGAAGGACACGGAAAATCCTGAATGTTGTCAAGGCAGAAACCAATTCATCATTAAATGTCTAGATTTGTCTAACACTAATAATAAGCCAGATTCACTGCAAGGACAGTAGGAACTCATGGGAAATTGTGAAGTTGTGCAATTCTTAAAAGACACTTATTAAATGCAAGAGGCAACAGGTGCATATGACCTGGTGCATAAGGCCATAAGATAACTGGCATTGGTGCACAGGTGGTGGTTTGCCCACCAATCTGTCAGAAATTATTTCATTAATAGTCCAGCTCTGTCTCCTGCGTAGATGCAAATTAGTAGCATGAGAAAGTGTTTTGTGTATCTGAAATGCCTGCTCACAATAGAGATTAGTCTAATTCAAAAGCGATCATCACATCCATTATGCATCTCCTATTTTCAAGAATGAACGAACAAAAACCCAAGTTGCATGCAAGGGCTTAGCAAAACCCACCTGGTCAAATCAATTCATACTGTAAACAGGCACGGTTCTGCTTTAAAAAACTATGCACTGCTGCCCTCTAGTGGTCACCTTTCTTTTCAAGTACCCATTTTTACAATGTTCTACTATTCCTCATATATCTTTCAGAGCCAAGGAGTTCAAGACTCGTTTAGGGACCCTGCTTCACAAACCAGATTTGGGATATAAAATTGGAAACCAAAGTCGAAGCACAAAACAAAGGTAAGCAATGTGTTAAGCCAGCAATATACTGACCTTATCTAGAACATGTAGCTACTCATGTTGGAAGGACTCATGTTGGAAGGAGTAAGGAGGAACAACAGAGCAATGCAACATTAAAGCCCTTTCAGTTCACAAGGAATACAAAAGGAAGGAAAATTCATTGCTCAGGCCTCGAACTACCTGTGGCAGAACTATGCTGAGTGACATGGCTGCTCTTCAATCCTGACTTGCACTCCCCAGTTATCAAAGAGAACATTCCACCAACCAAGCGTGCTTCCAGACTGGGCACCAGCAAACTCCTAGTCAATGGCATCTCTTGGTAGATTACTATCAATCCAAAGACAATGGCCTATCTTACTAAAGGCGATGTTCTCTTTTCCTTCTATGGCTATCATGAACTTCTACGACTGCAACCTTATACATACTTACCAGGGAGAAGTCCTATTAAATCCAAAGCAGTGGCATAGCTAAGGGGGTGCAGGGGGTAGCAGTTGTACCGGGCATCAAGCTTTAGGGGGGCAACAAGCTGAGCTTGACACTTGTGACCAAAATTGTGAAAAAATTGGTTTGTACGAATAATACCAGCATGTTATATATCATTGGAAAGGTAATACAGTGCAGAAAGCGATGAAACAAACCTCATTGGAAAATCTGTATTCTATCAAAAGTTATGGCCAATTAACCAGAAAATGAAAACACAGCTGCCTTATGGAACAGAAAGTGGATTTTCTTAATTCAAAACTGACCTGTGAGACTTAATTTTCTGAGAGCCAATGAGATGTTATATGCATGGAACCAATAAGGTGTTAATACGAGTCAGCGCTCATTTCCATGTATCATAATACAGTTACCCTGCTAACTAGGTAAAGAGGCACTTTTTCAAGTGGTGCTCCTCTTATATTTAGCAGGGGTAGAATAACTGTCCCTCTTCAGCCCAGCACAGCATCTCTAACCAATAAGGGGAACACTTTTAATTTACTTAATTAAATTTTATTTTGTCGTGGGGGGGGGGGCTACAAAATCTTCTTTGACCCAGGTAGCAGGTAGATGCATTAGCTATGCCACTGACTGGGGGGTGGTGGCAGTGAAAGTTGGGAGGAGGAAGCAGGTTTTTCCCCAATTTTCACTTTTTAAAAAGCCTGGGTGTGATGTCAGTTCCAGTTGTGACATCACTTCCGGGGCATCATTTTGAGCTTGGCACCGGGCTACACGATCATTAGCTATGGTACGGATCCAAAGAGGTTTACATCTGAGTAGACGTTCACAAGCTTGTGCTGTAAATGTCACACCATGTCACACCATGTCACACAGTCACACCATGTCACCAGTCACACCATGGATCTGAAATAACATGAGCCAGTTGTGAAATCAAGAGATTATAGGTGGCGATGAAGTTGTTTATTCTCTTGCTTTAGATTACAATTTCTGGACTTCTTGTTCATTCTTCTACCATTATTCCTCACTCTAAAGATATTTTTGAACCGCCTTCCAACATGGTTTCAACAGTTCTATTCTTCCTTTCTCCAGGTACTCTTTGGATGAAGTGCTCGGGTGGAAGGAATCATTTGACCATCTATTGAAAAGTAAAAGTGAGTACAAATCACTCTTGACACCTCACTCTTGGTCCCTGCTAACTGGATAAGAGGCACTCTTTCAAGTGGGTGCTCCTCTTTTTAGCAGGGGGAGAGTAACTAGCCCACCTCACCCCAGCAGTGTCTTTTCTAGTGGCTGTCTGCTGGTGTTCTTTTCAATCGTTTTAGATTGTGAGCCCTTTTGGGACAGGGAGCCATTAGTTGTTTGATTTTTTTCTCTGTAAACCGCTTTGTGAACTTTTAGTTGAAAAGCGGTATATAAATACTGTTAATAATAATAATAATAATAATAATAATAATTGACACCTGATGTACAAAGGGGAAATACAATTACAAGTTGCAGGAACAGGAAACTACCATGATTTAACAATTGGTGCTAAAAGGTAGTCCCCTCATTTTGCCCTTTGTACACCTATCATCTCTTCACAAACAGGCCAAAATGAGCAGAGAATTTTTCACCGTCCGTTTTCTGACAATGGACAAGGCACACCATGCTGTTGGTGGGGGGCTCACATCCCCCAATGCCCTATTAATAAATGACCCTCCCCCAAACACCCATAGCACACCAGCAGACCATTTGCGCCACACCAGTGTGCCATGGCACAGTGGTTGAAAATGGCTGCCTTAGGGCCACCATGTGGAAAATGCATGCCTTGATTTCTCTGTAATTCTTTCAGGCATACCACACCCTGCTGAGTACAACCACTTGGCCCTGCAGTTGCTACATTTACTTTGTTCCCAGTGCCCTTCATGCCAGACTAATTCCTTCATGGTGCCCCCTACAGTTCTGTCATTGTCTTACAGACATGCTGCTGGAACTTCCAGAAAAATATCCTGTGGCCCTCTGTGAGTTTGCAGCAGTGCCCCAGGGAGCCCCAGAGCACAGTCTGGGATTCACTATCTTAGCCATATTTATGTTAACAGATAGGAGGTGAAATAAGTAGCATACAGCATAGTATGTTCCTTTAGGCAATGCTATAATCCCCAACAAAGAACTCTGCTATATTTTAAAGCACTGGTGCTCAAAGCAGTGGGTCGCAACCCACCATAGGAACAAAAAATGGGCCATTCTCCCTTAAGGGGAATGACTCAGGAAAGGGTGCCCCAGCAGCGCCACAGCGAACGCGGCACCATAGGCACCCAGAGGCTTGCCTCCCTACTTGGGGGGAAATCAGTAAGTCTTGGAGAGGGTCCAGAAGGCCCACAGCTGCCTCTGTGGGTCTCCCTCAAGCAATTTATCTCTCTGATCTGCAGGTTGGAGCAACTTCCAGTTTTCCCTAAGTGATTCCCAGTAAACCGGAAGTCACTCCAACCTGCCGTTCGGAGCGATAAATCCCCTGAGGGAGACCCACAGAGAGGGATGTGGACCTTCTGGACCCTCTCCGTTGCTTGCCGATTCCCCCAGTTAGGAAGACAAGCCTCTAGGTGCCTGCGATGCCATGATCTCTAAAGCACCGTGAGGGCACATCCCCCTCACAGTCCCCGCACTCACAGTGGTTCTCTTGAGATCCGCTGGTTTAAAGAATCTCTGCCCCCCCCCCCCCAAAAAGTCACCTACGTATCTATTTGTTCTGAAACTGTTGGTTTGAGTATACCTATAAAATATTTTATATCCCTGCCTATATTCCCAGGACCATATTTCCCACTAACATTCTAACCCTTGTTTAATACAAAGTTTCTTTCTTCATTTCCTCCTTAAGATTTATATGGGGTTGACAAAAACCTTCCACAGCATTTTTCCTGTTGTAAGAAATAGTCCTTCATTCTCTTTTTTCTCTTCCACTTCTAAACTGGATGTTATCTGTTCTTCTTCCCAGATGGGGTGGCAGCATTCCACGGATTCCTTAAAACAGAATTCAGTGAAGAGAATTTGGAGTTCTGGCTGGCCTGTGAGGACTACAAGAAAATCTACTCAAAAGCCAAACTGGCAGCCAAAGCCAACAGGATCTTTGAGGAGTTTGTTCTAAATGAGGCTCCCAGAGAAGTGAGTATGAATTCTGTGCTGGTTTTCATAAACAAGTGCCTGCTCTCCTTGGCTAATTCAAGGAATGTTCTTATGAGGCTACACCCAGTTGAGTATATAGTATATAGTATAGTACTATAGTACTAGAACAGTGGTTCCCAAACTAATGGATTGTGACTCACCAGCCAGGGAAGCATTCAGCTCTGGTCCCTTAAGGTGTGGGGGCAGGGGCTAATGCAACCCCCAGGATCATGATGCTGCTGGAGAAAGAAGGGTGGGTTCCTGGCATACCTGAAACTAGCACCGGCCTCTGGGGGGGGGGGGTGCAAGGAGCCCAGTAGATGCCTCCATAGGTCTCCCCAAACCTCAAAAACAATAAAAATTGCAATCGGAATCCACTTCCGGCTTTGTGATCAGAAACCAGAAGTGGTTTCTGATAACAATTTTTATTATTTTGGAGGCTCTAGCTTGGGGAGCCCTTTGGAGGTGACCGTGGGCTTCCCTGCACCCCCTCCAAGACCAGCGCTGGCTTCAGGTAAGCCATGAACCCATCCTTTCCCTGGCAGCAGGACGATCCTGGGGATCGTGTTGCTGCAATCCCCCTTCCCCCTCAAGTGAGTCGCCCCTCCTAAGAAGGACTTTGGGAATCATTGTACTAGACCATTCATTATATACCTGCTGTTTTTACACTAACACCCATTAGAGAATGTACTGATAGACAATGAATAGTCAATATGTGCTCTCTCTTTCAGGTGAACCTTGACCATGAAACCAGAGAGGCAACAAGGAGAAACCTCACAATCATTACTTCTGCTTGTTTTGAAGAAGCCCAAATGAAAACCTACACCTTGATGAAGAAGGACTCTTACCCCAGATTTCTGAAATCTGCCTACTACAGAGACCTGGTAGAACAAGCACCCAGTCACAAAACAGGCAAGCACACCTGAACCAGCCCGTTACCACCACCCTAAACTGTGTTGGGGAAACAGAGACACAGAGTGAAGCGGGTGAGGCTGGGGCCTGAGAGGGAGGTGCTAATTGCTGTTGAGTGGTGGAGCTTGGACTGGAATTCTGTCTTCACCAGGGTGTTTGCAACCCCAAATGCTTCCATGTACCCAGAAGCTCACAGAGAAAAACCCCTCTCTTACCACTGAGAGTGGAAGCTATGAGGGGGAAAAACAAGGGTTCATGTGAAAAAGACTGGAGAAACTGCACAAGGCAGAAAGCCTGCACAAAGCAGAAGGCTAGAGCTGCATGATAGATAAGCAGGAAGTCTGAACCACTCTAAAACTGTCCAACACCCGTTGTTGTGCACTGCGTGTCTTTGTACCCATCTACATGTACCTGTGTAAGCCCCTGCCTGCTCTCAGAAGTAGATCTCTGCACTTACGAACACAGACTACAAACTGTACATAGCACACAGGAGTCGGCAGTTTCCACCCGTTGCAAGTCAGCTCCAAAAGCCCACAACTCTGCATGTTTGTACATCAACCACCTGAATGTTCCGGGACATAACGTCCTAACAACACAGACTTTGCTTTGCATCTGCAGCCAGAGGAACCCTGCCTCTGCTTTGCTCACGCTGCATTCATAGATCTCTGTCTTCTGCCATGCATATAGCTGGGCAAGCACTCCTCCCAGTGATATCTGCAGAAGATGCATATGATCTGCAGAAGGGGCATCGATTTAATGTATGGTGCTTGTACAAATGTTATATGCAACCTTGGGTGTCATGCCTGATTTTAATTTAATTATTTTTATTTATTATTATAAATGTTATTTATTTAGGAAGGGCATTAGATGAGCACAGCACTTTAGAAACAGGCTCTTCAGAAAAGTCCTACAGCAAGGAGCCTGCAGTTGAAATTGACTTTCTGCGGCTATCCTGGCATCTATGCAACACGATAACAGTTCAGACAGCAGGCCTATACAGAGTAGTAAAGAAAAGCAGGACACAGGGCTAGAACAGCCTTGCAAATAAGTCCACAAAAGTTATGAGCCCACAAAAATGTAGACGACCCAATCTGCCCGCACATACCCTGAGTTAGCCATTTGTGGCACCTCTGACAGCATGAAAAGTGGGAGGGGAAAGGACAAGCTGTCTCCAGTGCACCAACACCCTCCCATCTGCTCATCTGGAGCTTATTTTTTGGGAAGAGTATTGTGGACAGGCAAAATTAACCTGCAGTATAACCTGCAGGTTATACTGTCTGCCTAAAGCAGGGATGTTTGGTTAAAATCATGTAAGCATATGAACTGGCCTGGAATTTAGTGTGAGGATCTCGATTTTTGAGAGGAAGAGAGCACTGTAGAATGTTACGTTGTTGAAGTGTAAAGATTTTTCTTGGTTCTACACCTTGAGAAAATCCTTCTCTGCACTGATTACAATACACTAAACCAGGGGTCTCCAAACCCTGGCCCGGGGGCCAGGTGCAGCCCGCAGCAAGCCTCTTTCTGGTCCACAGCCAATCTCTTGTCCCCTGAAAGCCTGTGGCCCACTCAACTAAACATGACCAGAACTGTGCTCTGATTGTGTCTGGAGGGTGTTCTGAGGGCCAGAGAGGTTGAATGAATGAGCCCATTCATTCATTCATCTAAGTTCCATCTCTAATTTATTTAAATTTTATATTTAAGTTTTTTTTTCTGGCCTTCAACACCAGGCCAGATATTTGATGCGGCCCTCTGGCCAAAAGGTTTGGAGACCCCTGCACTAAACTGATTAGAGTGAAGTCACATAGCTAGCTTCTCCTGCTTCTGCCAAGTCTGTTGAAGTTCAGGAAGGCTTAACATCCCAGTGATCACCTGGGCAGCCCACAGTGGGTTTTAACTATCTCATGCCAATTTGTCCAGGCAACAAAAAGGAGCACGTAGCATGGGGGCCTATCCATCACTGCAATCTTGAAATAATTACCATCACTGGATACAGGACTGGTGCTGTCATGCAACCAGGCAGGCACCAAGCAGTTGGCCTTGTCACCCAATTTGTAGCTTCTCTTTTGAAAGCTTCTGTCGTGTAACCCAGGCCCTGATTACAAGTGGCGGCAGGCTCACAGTCCTTTCCCCTGCAAGCCCTACCCATCTGAACTTTCATATGTTCTATAATGTACGTTGGCTAGAATTATTGTGGGTCTGCTGCAGTAGGCACTGGCAGCAAAGGACTATACCAAACCTAATGGAATTCTTGAACCTCAGTTAATTTGTGTGAATCAGTTCTCATATCCTGCCTCCCTCACCAACAGGCTGCAAAATATCTGTTTACAGTGTAAACCCATTTCGAGTTGTTTATGTGTTTTAAGAACTGGAAGGAATTAAAAGACTATACTGTATTGTAAAACCATAACTACTGAAAAATTGACTGTGCAGTTGAAGGCTTGGGACTGGTTCGCCACTCATGGATTGTAACATCGAGTGATGTTTGAATGAGCCATCACAGATTACTCACCACAGACAAAATGTTCCCATCATCTGAGATTAACTCAAATGCAATGTTTTCCTATAGAGGTGGTTTGTGTTATTTGGGGGAGAGTCACTGAAGAATCAAGTGATAAGAGCAAGTGATATCATGCCTGCATGAATCAGCCTTATTTCTTGATGTGATCTAATTGTAATCATGCCCTTGGTCCTGGCATTTTTCCTTTTTTCCTGTAAGCAGCGTCTTCAGGGAGCTGCAGTCCAGATCATGACTATGGCAGGGGAGTAGGCAGTCTTTAACTCTATCCCTGACCCAGTTTTTAACTCGATTGGGCTCCACTGCACATACTATTTACCCTGCAAGTAACCTTGCTTCTCTGCCTCCCCCCCCCCATGCAAATAGTGCACACTGGGTAGGAGAACTTGATCCAAATTGAAGTATCAAGAGTGGACGAGTTAAAGCCTGACACCATGGCTCAGGTAAAAATCCTGACAAGTGGGAGCAAGCACAGGGTTAATGTTGAGACATTAAGTGACATCAGCACAGAAAATATCTAGATATATACATGGACTCTAAATTTGATGACACTATATATCATTCAGACCAAGGCTACAGCTACAGTACACCATCCTGTAACTATTTTCCAGCAATGGTTAAGTAGGTATATTGCTGGTGTTCACAAACTTTTAAGTGATAGCAAAGACCAGTTTAAACTGTTCTTTTCCCAGCAAGCAGTGATGTAAAAATAAATCCTTCTTGTTCACCAGCAACAATTTCCAGAGTAGATGCATCAAACAGCAAAACCCCATCTTGCATGCTTCCATTCATTCAACAGGGACCATATCCTGAGGTTCTTACTCTGTTCTGTATTAACCCTTATTCAGACAACCTCCTGCTGACTTCCATGAAGTGATGTCTGATTAAGGAACCACAATGTGATTTGATTTTTATTCTGAAATCTATGGTTAAAACCTCCCACCATGGATTTCACTGGAGAAGGATCAATACTTCATATTAATTAAACATTTATTTCAATCTTTAAAAAAAACCCAAAAACCTCTTGTTCCTACTTTTGGGGGTAATTTCTTTCATTACTGCTGTAATGTCTGTCTATACTATTTCATGGTGGTTTAACCACGGTTTGTACTTTGTTGCATTCATGCCAACATAAAGATTATAGCTACCCTGTGATCCATGGCACCAAGGAAATATGGAGGATATTCAACTGGAAAAATGCATCTGTCCAAATCTTAGCAGCTACCACACTGTCCCTTTACCGTTGGTTTTTTGGGGATGCTGCTCAGGACAGCAATTTTTTCCTATTACATAGAAATTAATAAGATTTAACACTAAAATACAACTGAGGAAGTGGCAGGGGCCCTTCAAGTGATCAGTGGTTCCATTGCGAAACCAGCAATGAAGTGGCAATGCCAACGCAGTCCAGTTTAAGACCTCAGGATTTTATTTGTACTGCTCTCTTTACCACAGTTAGCCTGGCCAGAAGTCTAGGAGAATACTAGCAAGGCTCTCCCAAGGTCAGAGCTGAGCTGCTTCAATATTATTTATTTACAACTGGAACCTGTTCCGTATTCCAGTTTGTTCAATGTGAATGACTGAAATACTGTGTTGTGGATCTGGTAATGTTATGATATTGTCATTATATTCTTTGAAAATAAAAAAAGTTTCAGAAACCGATGGAATGGAGATTGCTGTATTTCACTGGCCAGATGAACTCTTGCTACAGTACCCCAAACCAGACCCTCTGAAATCTTAGTGCTCTGAGAAGCGACTCTGGAAAGCAGTTTGAGAGGCCATCTCTTTATCAAACTCAGTTCTAGCTCAGTCCTAACCATGTTTCTTCAGTGAAACTAGCAAGGAAGTATGCTTGAGATTGCTGTTTCTGGGAGTTGGGTGGCCACGGTGATAAGCAGCCCATTTTCCCTCCTGCTGAGAACCCAAATAAGGTTGATTTTCTCCACCAGGAAACTCATACCTCTTTCTCTCCTTTCCCTCCTCCACGCTTATGGCACCCAAGAATGATCCTCCCTCATATTCTGTTAACATTGCCATTAACAGTCCCTCTTCCCCCCCCCCCCAATATGCTGACATTTAGGAGCTGCAGCTTTTCCTTGCTTGAGAAATGATGAGAAGAGTCTCAGCTGATCTCATCCTCTCTTATCTTACACTTTGGCTTGGGGGGGAGGGGGAATGCATTTATCAAGTTTCATTCAGGAAGATATCCTTTCCCTGACTTTAATCAAATTACCTTTTCTCTGGCTCAGAACAGTCAGTGGACTAAACCTGAGGGAATGGGTGTATCATTTGGGGACCAAAGAAAGTCAGGAATGAGACCCTATGGCTCAGAGGATCAATTCCACCCACTTTCCCAGGTGTAAACATCCTATAAAGAGGCCAGAGAGTTTCAAGTTGCACTTTTTCACACACCAGATGGTTCCTCTCCTTGTGTGCCAAATTTTAGTGCGTTGGTGAGATCCCTGCTGTGCTTCCCTCCCACATGCCTCCAAGGAGATTGCCATGCCATCCAGAGAGACCTGAGGAAAAGAAAACTGCCTCTTGCACATCTTATTGCCTACTATCCTGTTTTTCTTTCTTATTTTTCTATTTCTGCAGCAAACAAGCAAGCCACGGCCCAGAGCTATGCAGCGCCCTGGCATTCAAGCAAAACATTCCCCCTGCTCTAAGCACCTGATCAACATCATTTGCCCATTTCTCCCCAGTGCCTCCTCGCTTCATCCAAGGACCTCCTGTGAACCAGGCAGAGAGGCACTTTCTCAAGTGATGCTCCTCTTATATTTAGCAGCAAGGAGAGCCACAGTTCATCTTCATCCCACACAGTGTCTTATCTAGTGGCTGTTTGCTGGGGTTCTTCTGCTTCTTTTTAGATTGACAGCCATTTAGTTACTTGGTTTTCTTTGTGAACTTTTTTTGTTGAAAGACAGTAAACAGGTATAAATATTCTTAAGAATAATATAATATCTTGAGCGTGTGATGAGTGAGGTTTTTATGCTGTTCCCTCATCCCCCTGCTGCTGTTTGACTAACAGCAGCAGAAGACAGGGGGCCCATGACCAGAGAGAAGCATCCTCACCCTTGGAGCCCAAGGAGTTACAGCGTGAGGATATTGCAGACCCTGGAAGCAGAGAGACCTCTCCCCCTGCAGGGTCACATCCAGAGACCAAGTGAGGTAAGAAATGACTAAGCTGGGAAGAAGGAATCTCTCTTTGACCACTGCAGGAAGTCAGGCAGGCTTTCCTTGAGGCCTGCACAGTGTCTTCATCTATGGCACAGCTGCCTGTGATACGCCAAGAGAAACTCAGAGAGAGTAACAAGGAAGAGACAACAGCATCAGGCACTGTTAGGGACAAGAGCATGATGGCTCAGAACATGACCTTTCCCTCTCGGTGTGGGGGCTGCAGTGGAATTCTGCAAAGGACCCCTATTCTGTCCCCTGGGGCAATGGTGCAGTCTGGAAAAACAAAAAGGATTCAGATGAGTGTTTGGCCAGTGGTAGCAATGGTCAGAGTCCTGGCATTCACGGAGAGAGAGCAGACACTCCACTACTGCTCCTAGCAGTCGCAAAATGAAGGGAAGGTGAGGCAACACAGTTTTTGGCAGAAACATTCAACAATCCTGGAGGGACCATATTGCCATGGGGAGTAGAGACATGAGACAATGGAGTTTGAGGAACGTGTCAGCATGTGGGTCAGGCTTGCTCGCACGTGTTCCTCGTATGTGTGAGTCACCTTGGAACAGGGTTATTATGTGTGACAGATGTGCATACACATCTCCAATGTTTGTCATCATTTGTCTATACTACAAGAGTGCCAGTTTGTGCGCCTTTGTGCATGTGTAGGTTTGTGCAATCGGGTGCACAAATGCAAATCCAGGTGTTTGCCTATGCGTCCCACTTGCGTCAGTCGAGCGCAGCATGCACCTGATGCTTGTCGTCACCACTTTGAATCCTAAGAGGTTTGCCTCCCAAGAGACAGCATGAAGTAAGCAATATTTTTGCTGAAGCTTTACGAACTGAGATTATGTACTGCAAACAAAAATCTTTCTTCAACCTCACACTCATGCCACCATGCTCCTGCCATCTCCAGTATCACAGGTTTCATCCTATGAGGCCAAGAAAACTGAACTTGCTTAAGGTCATGTATAGTGAGTTCACGGCTGAGATGACTGGGCACTTTCCAGCTCACACTCCTGAGTGACAGCCTCAGTCCAAGTTCAGCATTCTCTTTCCCTGGTCTGCAATGAACGTTAAAAGGTGGCTACATCTTGAATTGATCCAGGGCTGAAGGGCTAGCAACATCATCTCTGCACAAATGCTCATTCTTATGTGAGCCAAGACAGGGGGTGAAGGCTCCATAGTCTGCTGCCACCATGAACAGCACCAGAGCTTTCCCCTTCTGCACCTCAACTGCCTGCTTCCATTGCCAGCTGCTGGCTTCATAGCACAGGTGTGAGAGTCAAAGTATGTATTACGGGAAGCCCATGTCTAATGCAACATGTACCCTGACCTAACAATGCATAAGAAAGAGAGGGCCCTAAGTAGAGCTTCTGTGGTGTTCATACTGGGGAAGAATTGGTTAACATGGCCTTGACATACACGGGACCAAAATATCCTTGAGATAAGATGGAAGGCTCCTGAGAGTCAGACTGCATACAACACTGCATAGAGTGTTGAGTTGGAAGGTACCTCTTCTCTGAGGTCATCTTAGTCCAACCTCCTGCTTAGTGCAGGTGACTTCAGCACCCTGAGAGATGACTATCCAGCCTCTCCTTGAAACCTCTAATAAGAGAAAACCCACAACTGCATAAGGCAGGCTATTCATGCCAGACAACTCTTCCAGTTAGGACATTCTTCCTCATGTCAATCTACTCCTAGTTTCAACCCATTGGTTCTAGATCTGTCCTCAGGAACAACAGAAAGGAAGTCCTCTCCTTCAGCCCTTCAGATTCTTCAGATACTTCAGCCCTTCAGATACTTGATGACGGCAACCATATCTCCCCTTAGTTTTCTCCAGCATAAACATGCTAAGCTCTTTTTACTTGGTTTCCTCACCAGCCTTGTCCTCCTCTGCATCTGCTCCAGTTTATCAATGTCCTTAATAACGTGGTACCCAAAACTGGATGCAGTTTTCCAAGTGAGTTTGAATGATTACAATACAAAATGAAATTAGTGAAAGCATAAACCCTATTGATAATTGTAAGCACAATCCTATGCACATCTGTGAAGAACTTGCAGCCCCAGCCTGTGCACGTTTACTCAGAAGTAATTCCCATTATAGTCAATGGGCCTTACTCCCAGGTAACTGTGTATAGAACTGTGGGCTGTGGGCCCAATCCTATCCAACTTTCCAGTGCTGGTGCAGCCATGCCAATGGGGCATACACTGCATCCTGTGGTTGGAGGGGGCAATCACAGAGACCTCCTCCAGGTAAGGGAAAGTTTGTTCCCTGTTTGGAGGGGGGCTGCATTGCTGCAGCACTGGCACTGGATAGTTGGGTAGGGCTGGCCCCTGTGTCACTCATGCAGCAGTCAATGTCCTAGCCAACCCCTAAGTTAGAAGAGGAAAAACGGGTGCTTTCTGGGAACAAAATATTTCATGCAGTGCCTGAAAGGCGGAAAAATACACGCCACAGAAACTTTGATTCCTTGTGGCAAAAGTGTCACAAGTGCACATCGCTGACTGTGTGAAGCAGTGGTTCTCAAACTTTTAGCACTGGGACCCACTTTTTCGAATGAGAATCTGTCGGGACCCACCAGAAGTGATGTCATGACTGGAAGGGGCATCATCAAGTAGGAAAATTTTTCACAATCCAAGACTGCAATCCACACTTACCCAGGAATAAGTCCCATTGACTATCATTGTTAAAAGCACATACATAGTCGCTTGTCCAAAGTACAGGTCTGTAACGTTTCCCCAGATGAAGTCACATACCAGTCTAATATATTAAACATCAAATATTGAAATGAATGGGGACCCACCGGAAATGGGCTGGCGACCCACCTAGTGGGTCCCACGCCACAGTCTGAGAAACACTGGGGTGAAGAGAGGCTGGTTTTGCAAGTGTGGGCAGGGCTGGTGGAGCGGGCGGGGGATGCTCCGGGTCTGCTCCCTGCCCACGAGCTGCGAAGTGAAAGCAAAACCGAAAACAAGCCCAGCCCTCCAAGGCTGCAGTTCCTCCTCTGCTCCCCAGGCAGGAGGCGTCCACTGGAGGGGTGAGATCGGCCTCTCCTCCGTCCCCCGCCGCTGACTCGCCCCTTGATGCCGCCACTGGGACGGCTGCAGAAGAGGCCAGCCTGGCTTTGGCGGTAGGAGAGGGGCGAGGGGGCTCCCGCCTGGAACTGCTCCTGCTCCGCCCTCAGGCGCAGGCAGAGCAAAACACGGGCGAGGCTCTCAGCAAGGAGACGTCCCTTGCACTGGAGCCAGAAGTCGAGGGGGCGCCTGCGGTTGGCAGAGGGAGGAAAGGGGGGGGGCAAAAGCAGCAGGAAGGGAAGGAACGGGCCAGCAGTAGGCAGCAAGGCGGGGCTCAACCATGCCAAGTGCAAGAGGCCCCATCTCATAATATTACCACACACCTGAAAAGCAAGGTGCAGTGAGTGGGGAGGCAGGTGAGGCAGAGCCTCCCCACTGGAGCCTCCCCACTCCTCCTTCGAAAAGTGCCCTGTGAGGCACCCAAACACCCACAACCCACACACTCCGCAGTCGCTCCCTCCCTCCTCGCTCAGCGCTTGGGCTGTGGGTGCCTCACACGGTGGGAGCGCTTTCCCAAGGACTCTGGTGGGGAGGCTCTGCCTCACCTGCCTCCCCACCCAGCGCATGTCCCTGCAAAAAAGTGTATTTTTTTGAATATCACAGTGACTACAAGTGTTTGGAAGGGGTGCCCAAACCTTCATGTTTGCTCCAGAATGCGAAATATGACATGGACCACGCTAACCTTGATGCCATGTAGTTATTTTTCACATTTTTATACCACCCTTCCGCCAAGGAGCACAGGGTGGTGCACATAGTTCCTGCCCTCCTTTTGTCTTCATGACAATTCTGTGAAGTAGGTGAATCTGAGAGAGCGTGACTGGCCCAAGTCATCCAGGAGGCTTCATGCCTGAGGGGATTAGAACCTGCTAGACACGTATATGTGAATCAGGATGGAATGAAAATAAACATTTGAAAGAGCCTTTTTAAAAGTCTATTTAATTTTTCAGCAGATTATATAAAAAGGTGAGGCCTAAACTGAAGCTTACTTACAGTAGCTTGTACATAAAACTGGTCCTGCTTGCTGAATGGCAGGGGGTGGGTGAGCTACTGAAGAGCATCTGCTGTGCATATGGAAGGCTCCAGTTTCACTCCCTGCCATCTCTAGGATGGGCAAAGGTGCCTGCCAGCCAGTGTTGACAATATTAAGAGTGCAATCCTGACCCAGGGTTGGATCAGCGCAAGTCCCTTGCACCAGCCCAGGAGGGTCGCAAACGTGCCCTAAAGCACGTTTGCGCCTCCTTGTGAGTTGACTGGACCGGCATATGGACGCCGTAGCTTTTGTGAGGGCCAGCTGAAAAGCCACATCATGTGGCCTGTGGACGCTGAATCCAGCTTCCGCACTGACTCTAATGGAGAGCTGTGCGTTGGCTGAGCTCAGCCGACGCAAGACTTTGGAGTGGGTGTGGAGGCGGGGATGAGGCAGGAGGGAGGCGTTCCGGGGCGGGTGGACAGCTGTCCCAGGGGCAGCGGGCAGGGAGCGGGAGGCAGGGTTGGGACCTGGCTCTTATACCAGATCCCAACCCCTGTTCCCAAGCAGCGTGGAGCAGCTTCAAGCTGCTCCCCTCTCCTTATGCCACCTCAGGAAGTGGCGCAAGTCTGAGGAGACCCATAGAGGCTGCAGTGGCTTACCCAGGGGTAAGGGGAAGAGTTTCCCCTTATCTTTGGCCGAGTCACTTTGGTGCCCTATCTTGTGCTGGCTACAGCGCAGGCCTCCTGGCTTTGTGGGTAAATAGCTCATACACCAGATTTCTGAAAAAAAAATGTCAGAATATTCTGCATTATCGTTACCCTCAGCCATTCTCAAACTTTTTTTGGCTACAGCTCTTAGAAGCTCTTCTCTGTTTCCAGGACCCCCTTGTCAAACAAGGGTACAACATGAACAGATAAACATAAAATCATTTATTCCTAAACACCAAATATGTCCCCCTTCAAAAGTGCCAGGGCTCCACTGAAGAAGTTTTAATATATCCAGAGTGAATTCAGCTCTAGTTTTTGAACGTTCCATGACCCAAAGTAGGGTTGCCCCCACTTTTAGGCAGAATTGTGGCAATGTTCCCGAAAATATATCCTTAAGTATTGGCTGATCGAGCAGAGGGGAGGGTGGGGCACTGGAGCAGGGCACTGGCATTAACAGGTATATCCCACAGTTGCAAGGAACAGGCCTGCCCACCCACCTGCTCTATGTTAGAAGAGTGGATTGAGAAAACGTCCGCCTCTTCTTAAAGATCAAAGTATTCTTAAAGACCAAAGACCAAGGTCTTTCCAATTTGAATCTAGAAAACAAACAAAAAGAATTGATGTTCATTGAGCACCAACAGTGTGTGCGCATTGTTGTAGCTCCTTCACAGAGATCTATTACATGCCCCTCTTTGTGTGTGCTGCCTCCCTTGACCCTTCGCATCATTCCTGGAGGATTGTAAATGTGGCACAACTTCCATGGTGATGTGCAAATCAGCCTGGGTTGTTCATGCTGCTGATAACATTGTTAGTGGAACTCAGCACAGAGCTAAACTGCACCTGAGTACGGAGGTTCTATTTCATTATCATAGCTAGTGATTTCTTTTTCATGTTAACTAAAACATGATATTTTCTTCCTTTACTAAACAGGAGCAAAGTACTTTGAAGGAGAAGGACTGTGAACCCTCAAAGACATTCATAACCTTGTGATCATGACACCGATTTCCCACTCTCTTTTATTATTAGAGCCGTTGCCATCAGAAACACCTAACATCCACCCCATGGTGCCATAACTCTATGTGTGACTAACTTCTCTGTGAACACATGTTCATGTGAACACATGTGAACAACATCATAGCTGTTGAAATATATTTGGAATTTATGGAAAGCTAGTTCAATCTGGAGGCTTCAGATTTTTCCACGGGGGAAAAATGGCCGCAGAAGCACTAAATGCTGCTGTGCAAAACGGCTCAATTGAGGAGGTGAAGCAACTCCTGGATGAAGGTGTAGAGATCAATTCTAAAGTGGTTACTGGTGGCTGGACAGCCCTTCATTGTGCAGTACAGAATAAGAAGGAGGAGATTGTCCACCTTCTGCTTGACAGAGGGGCCGATCCACATGTGAGGAAGAATAATGGCGCTACTCCTTTTATTGTAGCAGGGATAGTGGGCAGTGTGGAGCTTTTGGAGCTCTTTCTTTCTAAGGGATCAGACATCAATGAGCATGATATAAATGGCTTCACCGCATTCATGGAGGCTTCTTGTTATGGAAAAGAGGATGCTCTGAGATTCCTGTATAGCTGCGGAGCAGATGTGAATCTGAGAAGAGCTGTTGATGAAGAGAAAAGGGCCCTGAAGAAAGGTGGTGCAACAGCCCTGATGGATGCTGCCAGGAATGGCCACATCGTTATCGTCAAAACTCTGGTAGAAGAAATGAATGCTGACATGCACATCTGTGACAATCAGGAGAGGAATGCATTAGTCCATGCGCTGTCAGTGACTGAAGACAAGAACTGGGACCGAGACAAAGAGGCCATTGCCCTTTTCCTCTTAAAACATGGGATTGCTGTGAACAAGAGAGATGAATACGGGAAAACAGCCCTCATCTTGGCAAGTGAAAGACAGAGCCAAGACCTAGTGAAGGCTATATTGGAAAAAGATGAAGTGGACGTAAATGCCACAGACAGCAACCACAAAACAGCACTCTGTGTTGCGGTTGAGAATAAAAACCACGCAATAGCCAGGATATTGTGTGAACATGGAGCAAGGACAGACATCAAGAATCAGAATCTCATTGCAAGTGCCCGTAAACTCTATGACTACAAAATGGTAGAACTGCTTCAGCATTTTGGTGCCGTGGCTGTGTCAAGGCAGCCTCAGAAACAGTGGACACTCCCCAGCAAACGCTGGCAATCAAAGCTCCAGCAACTCCAGCAAAACTGCGCTGACATTGGAAAACTCCAAATCTGCAAGATTAATTATTTCAGGATTCAGGGAACCTCTCAAGGGGGTGTCTACCTGGGATTCTTTGATGGAGAAGCAGTGGCTGTGAAGATATTCCGTACTGGGACAGAAAATGCTGAGCGAGAGAAAACCTGCCTTGAAAAATGTCGTGCTAGCAACCATCTGGTGAAGTTCTATGGGTGGGAAGAAAAGAAGGCTTGTCTCTATTTGTGCCTCACTTTGTGCGAGCAGAACCTTGAGGAGTACTTGAGGGTGAAGGAGAATGCAACTATGAAGAGCAAAGACATTCTTGAAGGAGTCTTTCAGGCAGTGCAGGAACTGCATGGGTTTGGATTTGGTCACCAGGATCTCCACCCACGTAACATTTTGATAGGTTTGTGTTCGCTTGTCTTTGTCAGTGGAATACCCATTTACTCCAGGTTTGTTCCACTTAGCTAGCTTACAGCCCAATCCTGAGCTGCGCAGCGCATGGGGTTACCGTGGTGCCAAAAATGGCTGCCATGGTATCCTGCACACACCGGGCAGCTGCTGCCAGCTCCTTGGGAGAAGGGAACTTTTGTCCCTTTACCCTGGGTAAGGGGAATTTTGTGGTATCTCTTGAACTGGTGCAAAATCATGGAGTCCCGTGTTGGTCCTTGAGGCCCAATACAGGGCTCAGGATTTGGTGGAGCTGAGCTCTACTAGTCCCAACCCACTGCCTCCCCTGTCACGCCTCCTCCACACCCTCCCTTCACCTCCCCAACCCTGGAACACCTCCCCTCAAGCCTCCACTCATCTGCCCGCTGCCCGGCAGTCCAGGCAAGTGCCAGTTGGTGGAACATGGGCCCAGTGTGGAACTGGTGTGACCTCACGCTGGGCTAGCTCCAGCACTGGGCCTGTGGTAAGCACGCAAGCAGTAAGCTGGTGTGCCAAGCTCTGGATCAGGCCCTTAGACTGTTGCAGGTTTAAGAGCCACTGAAGCAGTTTGTATTCATGGAAACAGAATGCAGCACTGACTAAGGTGTTCTAAGAAAGCAAAATGGCTGCCTTTGTCACATGGTGAAATTAACCATGGCTTTCCAGGACATGTTCATGCATAAGAGACAGGGCAGTTTCATGTTCTTTTCCCACTTCTCTTATCTTGTTAGATGTGACTGGCAAAGTTTTCCTGGCAGATTTCGATAAGTGCAGAAAATTGATTGATGATGAGACAGACCTTATAATCAGTGAAGATGTGAAGGTAATGTATGGGTTGAATTTAAGATTCTTTGTCATTTTATTGTTTTCTTTTTGTTATTATTTTAAGATGTAAGCCACCATGATCAGCTACATCTTGGCGGTGGAAAGGCTAAGGGTGCAAGCCAGTCCTTGACTTAGGCTGGCACAAGAGGGTCACAAAGGCACGTTTGCACCTCCTCAGGAGTTGACTAGCCTGGTGCTCAGAGGTGCAACGGAGGCTGGAAAAAGCCTCCGCAACAGTGGAGGCACTGAGGCTTGCGTTGGCCCAGCTGGGCGAATGCAAGCTTCTGAGGTAGGCAGGGAGGAGGTGGGAGGGGGGTGTTTCTGGGTGGGGATAGGTCAGGCAGTGGGTGGCCCCAGGGCGGGCGGAGAGCAGGAGCGGGGCTGAGATCTGGCAGTTATGCTGGATCCCAACCCCCTTTCCTGAGGAGAACGGAGCAGCTTCAAGCCACTCCGCTCTCTTCGGGCTTGCGCTACTTCTCTGAGGAGACCTATAGGGGAAAGGGCGCCTTTCCCAGAGGTAAGGGGAAAAGTTTTCCCTTGCCTCTGGCTGAGCCACTTTTGGCCCCTATCCTGCATTGTATACAGCGCAAGCCTCCTGGCTTGCCTGTTCAAGCGCAGGGTAGGATTGCACCCTAAAGTATATAAGTAGATAAATAAGTTGCTTCTAATTAATGCAAATATTTTCTCCTTCTGTAGACATTTTTATTGTTAGTCTATTTTCTTTATTGGCTTTGGCATATTTTGTTATCATGAAACTGGCTAATAGAATGCAGAAGCTAGAAATAAATTGATAGGTTTCATAGTAGAGGGAATTAAGCAGTGGAATCCCTTGAGGATTTATTTGTAAATCACCTGGAGTTGGAGAGAACAATGAGGTAGCCAACTTTGCAGATGATGGCAGATTATTCAGGATGGTGAAATCCTAAACAGACTATGAAGAACTGCAGAAAATATATCTCTAGGCCATATAAATGGGTAAGAAAATAAGAAATGAGATTAGGTATAAATCTTTGTAAAATGGTTCCTAGTGGGACCAAATATTTTTACGTATAGATCAGGGGTGCCCAAACCCTGGCCCTGGGGCCACATGCGGCCCTCGAGGCCTCTCAATGCAGCCCTTAGGGAGCCCCCAGTCTCCAATGAGCCTCTGGCCCTCCAGAGATTTGTTGCAGCCCGCACTGGCCCGACACAACTGCTCTCAGCGTGAAGGCAACTGTTTGACCCTTTTGCGTGAGTTGTGGGATGAGGACTTCCTCCACTGTTTCATGTCTGTGATGCAGCAGTGGCAGCAAAGGAAAGGCCAGCCTTGCTATGTGCAAGGCCTTTTATAGGCCTTGAGCTATTGCAAGACCTTCATTCATACATACGTATAAGTTCATCTCTAATATGTTCATTTATGTAAACTTATGTAAATTTATTCAAATTTTAAATGTAAATTAATTCTTTCTTTCCCTGGCCCCCGATGCAGTGTCAGAGAGATGATGTGGCCCTCCTGTCAAAAACTTTGGACAACCCTGTTACAGATGGATGGAGTCACTATTAGCTGCATCTACCCAGGAAAGAAATCTTGGAATTGTGGCAGGCAGGTCACTAAAAGTGTCACATCAGAGCCATGTCACACATTATGCTAAGCAAGTAATGTGGCCTAGTACCATGGTTTTCAAACTGTGGGTCTGAGACCCACCAGTGAGTCATAACCCAATTTTTTGTGGTTCGCGGAACTCACAGGGAAGATTAGGCTATGTGCATCAAGTGTTAAACAGTCTGCCACTTGGGGGGGGGGGAGCACTGCTACCCAGTCACCATTATAGTCACACCCCTTGGCATTTATAAACCAGACAGCAGCCACTAGGGCCTCTAAAATGTTTGGGAACCAGTAGTCTAGTGGGTGGTTTGTTTTCTAAAATAGCAGCCTAGGATGGAGGCTACAAAACAGAGTGGAACTGTGGTGAGGGAATGGGGGGGAGGTGGCTTTAGGACTTTGCCTCCATGGCAGTTTCACTCCTGATTGCATCCCAAACGCACAATATTTTAAAGAGAAAAAAACCTTTACATTGGTTCTCAATGGAATCTTTTTTTCTCTAAAATGGCTTTAGAGAATGATTACATGAATTCATGTCTGTTAAATCTGCCAGTAGCTTTCAGGCATCATAAATACCATCTCCTGGCACAAAGCCAGCATTATTATTATTATTATTAATAATATTAATATTATTATTATTATTATTATTATTATTATTATTATTATTATTATTATTATTATTAATCTTGGAAGCCAATTACAGTTGCAGTAAAGCAGGTTAGGCTAAGAGAAAGAGTGACTAGCCAAAGGACACCTGAAGAGCTTCATGACTAAGCAGGGATTTGAATCTGGATCTGTCAAGTCCAAGTTGAATACTCTCAGCATGGTGCTGAATTCTTCTGAGGTATTTGGGATAAACAAGAGGATGGTCATGACCTTCATATCATGCTTTCAAGCTTCCCATAGGCAACTGGTTGGCCACAGTTTCTTTGGCACTTTGGACATGTGGCAGAGGAACTTGCATACCAAAGCAAGCAGTAGTTACCAATTGCCTGCACAGAGCAGGCAGATCAGATCTCCAAGATCTCTTACAACACTAGCATTCTATGATTCTGTGGAAGCTAAATGTGTGAATCCACTCTTAGGGCACAATCCAAACCCGCCCTGGAGCAGGCAAGCCAGGAGGTTTGCGTTGCATCCAACGCGGGTTAGTGGCCAGCAGCAGCTCAGCCAGAGGCAAGGGGAAACTTTTCCCCTTACCCCTGGGTAAGGGCTGCTGGCCCCAATGGGTCTTCTCTGACCTGCGCCACCTCCAGAGGTGGCGCAAGTCCAAGGAGAGCGGAGTGGCTTGGAGCCACTCCCTTCCCCCCAGGGATGGGGGTTGGGATCTGGCATAACCGCCAGGTCCCAGCCCCGCCCTTCCCCTTGGGGCCGCCCATTGCCCATCCTCCCCCCACCCAGAAATGCTCCCCTCCTGCCTCCTCCCCACCCCCCCACACCTACCTTTTCCGCTTGTGTTGGTGCAGGTGCACTGGCACAAGCAGCAGGGAGGAAGCCACCATGGAGGCTTTTGCCAGCCTCCGTGTGTCGGCGCATCTAGATGCGCCGACACAGCTTACTCCCACAGAGGCGCAAACGTGCTTTGCGGCACATTGCGACCCTCCCAGGGCTCCTATGCCACCATAAGTGCCGGTTAGGATTGCGCCCTTAATTGTTCATTCTGGTGTGGATGTATGTTTAGGAATGTAATCATTCTTTATTCTCATGCAGGCTCTCGAAAGATTGGTTATATATGTTGCAATGGAGGGCAAGTCCTGCTTTGAAGACTTGCCTACTGAGTGTCCAGAAGACGTGACTGATTATGAGGAAATTGAAGATCTCAGAGCAAGTCTAAGCTCCTTTGATGAAAGTATCCCAGTCAGTGAACAACTGGGATGCTTGATGCACCATCCTTATTTTTGGAGCAAGCAGATGTAAGCACCAGATACCGGTTGTCCCCTACTTAAATACAGGTTAGGTTCTGGAGGTCTATACTGAAGTTGAAACAAAATTTATCCATAAAATAGATAACAATTCACTCCCTAGACAATGTACACTCTTTGGTACCCTTACTTTTTCATTGTGTAATGTACAAACAGCAACTTAGATGGGGGAATGCATTTGTATTCGTTTATTTTACATTCTAGAGCAGCCATTTTCAACCACTGTGCTGTGGCGCACTAGTGGGCCGCGAGAGGTCCACAGGTGTGCCACAGGAATTTGGGGGGAAGATCATTTATTAGTAGGGCCAATGGGGATGTGAGCCCCCCAATGGCAGCATGGTGTGCCTTGTCAGTTGTCAAAAACCTGATGGTGTGCCTTGACAATTTTAGTGCCTTGTCAGTGTGCCACAAGATGAAAAAGGTTGAAAATCACTGTTCTAGAGTTTATTTTTGCATTAGTTGGAGATGAACGTGAATGCAGTTCAAGTACTGTAGCGGCTGTCCTTTACCTACCACTTCTGATCTCCAAAATGCAGCATCTCTCTCCTTCACACAAACCAGCATCTGTCTGTCTACAAAACCAGCACACTGGAGCCAGCAGACTGCAGCTGTCTTTAAGATGGGACATCTGTAAGTTAGATGTCCTTAAGTCAGGGACTACTTGTCAGTATAAATGGCTTTAAGGCAGAAAATGTGTGTGTCTTCAATTCTTACTCTGTCATTAACCTCCTTATGAAGATTACCCCAATATATTGTTGTTGGCAACCTTCAGTCTTGAAAGACTATGGTATCGCGCTCTGGATGGTGGTTCTGGCCCAGCATCTAGTGTGGCTGAAAAGGCCGATTTGGGAGTGACAATCCCTACCACACTGGGAGCAAGTGTAGTGTGTCCCTGGTCTGTCTCCCTGGCTGTGGGCCTTCCTTCTTTGCCTCTTTGCCTCGGTCTGTTGGCCAAGTGTTTCTTCAAACTGGGAAAGGCCATGCTGCACAGCCTGCCTCCAAGCGGGCCGCTCAGAGGCCAGGGTTTCCCACCTGTTGAGGTCCACTCCTAAAGCCTTCAGATCCCTCTTGCAGATGTCCTTGTATTGCAGCTGTGGTCTACCTGTAGGGCGCTTTCCTTGCATGAGTTCTCCATAGAGGAGATCCTTTGGGATCCGGCCATCATCCATTCTAACAACATGACCGAGCCAACGCAGGCGTCTCCGTTTCAGCAGTACCCCAATATACCCCAATATAACTTGAGTTCATTTCACATGTGCATCAACACTTGATGATTCCATCTGAGTCCAATTGGACTGAATTTATAAACAGAGCATTTACACTCCCTGGAAGGATAAACTCTGTTTGTATGTGTGCACATGTGGATATATATCCATTATTTTTAGAAAACGTTTCATGGTATATCCATTACTGTGCATATTAAGCTGCAGCATGGCATCATAGTACTTTGCAGTTAGAACATAAAGATGGAATTACAGTATACAAGATCACCCAGGTGGGCACAGTGCTTGCCCTAATGATACAGGCTGGCAGCGCTGGAGTCAGGCAGGATCACAGTACCAGTGATGACTTCCAGAACTCTGAGTACTTCCTTTCTAAGATTTCAGCAGACATTTTCAAGCTGCTTATCAAAAGGGAAAGGGACCTGCTTTTGTACGCAATTAAAGCAAAAGTTGTTGAAACAGCTACACTGCTACCAAACATTATCAACTTTTCATTTGGACAGGAAATACAGGTTCTTAAGAGACATAGGAAATGAGAGCGATATCAAGACACGCAATCCTGACAGTGGCCTTGTGAAAGCATTAAACTGTGATAAGAATCCTTTCCCAGACTGGACTGTAGTGGTAAGCTTTTGGGAGGCACATGGGGCTGGAGAAGCTAGTTTGCAACTTCCATCTTAAGACATACATTAGGGCTGCTTTACACATATATGTTTTGATTCAAAGTATCCTAAACACAGAAAGGGAGATATTTGCAGGGGAGAATCAGCTGGTGTGTCTGTGAATCATTTTGTGCCGGCACATCTTATGGTGAAAAGGTATTGCTGGCTTTCTGAACTGGTGTTGGTATTGATATCTTGAATCAGCCAAGCTGGCTTTTGGTTATTTTTGCATTTTTATGATGATGCTGTTGATATACAGTCATGCCACCATATCCTTGGGGGATCCTTCCCATGCACACACACTCCCATAGATATGGAAACCACATACACAGGGGACATCTGTATTAATACTGTAGTGGCACCCCCCACCCCGTGTGCCCATTAATGTTCTTTAAAGGCTTACCAAGAAGTGTATTTTGCTTTAAACAAGTCACTGTAAGTATTCCAGCTTATAACAGGACAAGAGCAAACTGCTGGCAACCTGAATGCCTGACATAACTAGACTTAATGCTAAGCAGGAAGTGAAAGTTCACTGCTAGAGAGCACCACCACCACCTCACCCATTGAGTCATCCCTGTTGGCATTCTTGATCCCAGAATGGCCTGCTAGCTGCAGCTTGCCTTTGCTGTGCAGGTCCCTGTTTCTTCCACCCTTGCTGAGTGGGAAGGAGCTGCCAAACAGTCTCCCAAGGAGTTTCTCCCTTGGACGCTTTCCCCTTGGATTCCCCTGGACAGCTTCCCCAAGCCTCAGAATGCCTTATAAGGGCAAAAAAAACACAAATCACTTGCAGTTTCCTGACAAAACTGAAAGTTGGTTTTTTTTGGGGGGGGGGGTGTTTTTTTGTTTTTTGTTTTGTTTTTGCCAAAATGGCCATTCTGAAACCCGCAAAGACTTTGGGCAGATGTGCATGGCCTCTACAGGCCTCGGAAAAAACCTATGGACCCAGCCAGAGCATAGCTCTAGTTGGGTTGGGGGCTGGCATTCTTAGGTATCCACGGTTTCAGTTAACTGTGGAGGGTTTCAGAACAGAACCCCTGCGGATACTGGAGCACACCTGTATATAAGCCACATTCTCATCTATGGCTGCCTTTTATTTTGGTTTCCAGAGACAGCTTCCCTGGGATACATCTGTGAATACCTCAGTTATACAACAGCACAACCCTGTAGGAAATAAACCATCCTATCCAAAAAAATTTATGGGACTTCTTTATTGACACTCACTGGCATGGCATCTGGAGCATTTCAGGAGCATGTGCCTGACTTCTGGACTAAATGCAAACCAAATGTTCAAGTAAATTGCCCTTGGCCTGAGTCAGCAAGACAGTTAATAATGTAGATGAAACTGATTAGCCACATTATCCAAATATAAACATTTTCAACCTTCTAAGCAGACAAACATGTTTCCACTCATTATTAACATATGAAGTATGAATGTCACTATCATTCTATCTAACATGGAATGTATGTGCCAATTTTTTTATTTTTATTGTGAATGAAGATTGCCAGCTTCATGGGGAGAGAGTTCCCTTGCAGAGAAGGCGTTTCCTAAACCTCAGATAATTACAGTGTCTTGCGGATCTTTGGTTCTTTCAGATTGACAAAGAAGTTCTGGCCAGTATGGAAGATCCTTTTAGCGAAAGGGACAAGAAAAAGAAGAACCGGGTCAAGAAGCCTTATGAAAACTATGTGACAGATTTACTGAAGCTAATCAGGAATCTTGCGGAGCACTTCAAAGAGAAAAAGCCAGAGTAAGCAGCATTTGATTTCTTTAGATTGAATTGCTATCCCGAGCCTGCTTCTTAAGACAGCATGTTAGCATACGTATTTCCATTTTTTATTCACTATGCAACGTCTGCCAACAGCTAGTATGTAATTTCTGGGCGTTCAGCTGACAAAATGGGCTGCTGTTGCTGCTGCTATCTCCATTTCGCAGCCTGGGTAACCGAGAAATTCACTCTTGCAAGAGGCTGCCTCTGAGACCTTGGCTAAGATGGGATTTACACTCAGATCTCTCACAGCTTCCAAGCCCTGTCAGTTGAACCACATTGGTTTCCCAGCCATATGTCATGCCAGTCTCTGGCAATCCTTCCTTTTAAAGTCACCAACTTTAAACTGCTTTGTTGGAAGAAAACTCTGAAGGGGAAGCACTTTGATATTTAAAATAGTTTTTTTTCTAGTATTACAATCTAAATACCAGGGTCACAGATCTGTGACTAATTATGAGCCCAATCCAACTTTCCAGTGCTTATGCAGCCATGAGGTAAGGAAACAAATGTTCCTGTCTTGAGGAGGCCCCTGGGACTATCTCCCCCCCCCCCCCCCCCACTGCAGGATGCAGATTGGCATGACTGAATTGGTGCTGGAAGGTTGGATAGGATTAAGGCATGTTTCAGTATGACCAAACTGGGAGAGATGTATGCATTTTGTAATGGGGTGCAGGATTGTGATCTACCATCAGTTGGTTCAGTTGACCAAACAGTGTGCTTTTATTATTGGGACCTGGATTATGTTTCACAGTATTGGTGAATTAACATGCCTTGGAAGTGAGGCTCCACCAGAACCTCAGGTTTGATAACAGGAGTGTTCGCTGAAGATACCTAATGAACTACTTCAGCAGGAAAGACATGTATCCATGACCAGCAGAACGATATATATCTAATACCAAGCTGATCATCATTTAAGTACATCTGAAGCCCATATAAGCTGCTTTGAGAACGTTTCTGTTGATTAATATTAAGAATATTTATATACTCCTTTTCAACAAAACCAGTTCACAAACCGGATTACATATAAAAAATAAATCACTAAGTGGTTCCCTGACCCCAGAAGGCTCACAGTCTAAAAAGAGATGCAGAAGAGACACCAGCAACACTACCACCACCAATATATTATGAAATAAAAATACACAGGAGAAAAATTACTTGAATGGTGCAGTTGCTGTGGCAGTGCCCTTAATGTCATCTGCTCAATAACTGTATTTTTTTGGTCAGAGTTGTGCTGAGGAAAAACTGCTTCTGCAGTGATAAGTGCAAAAGTTACATAGAGGATGCAACAGGATCATTGGATGCAACAGGACACAAAGTACCTTTATTGCTAAAATAGCTGCCTTCCATCTTGACATATAGCATTAGAGCAGGGGAGCCCAAACCCCAGCCCTGGGGCCACTTGCGGCCCTCAAGGCCTCTCTATGCGGCCCTCAGGGAGCCCCCAGTCTCCAATGAGCCTCTGGCCCTCCGGAGATTTGTTGGAGCCCACACTGACCCAATGCAACTGCTCTCAGCATGAGGGTGACTGTTTGACCTCTTGCGTGAGCTGTGGGATGAGGGCTTCATCCACTGCTTGTTGTTTCATATTTGTGATGCAGCAGCGGCAGCAAAGGAAAGGCCAGCCTTGCTTTGTGCAAGGCCTTTTATAGGCCTTGAGCTTTTGCAAGACCTTCATTCATTCATATAAGTTCACCTTTAATATATTCATTTATGTAAACTTTATGTAAATTTATTCAAATTTTAAATGTAAATTAATTCTTTTTTTCCTGGTCCCTGACACAGTGTCAGAGAGACAATGTGGCCCTCCTGCCAAAAACTTTGGACACCCCTGCATTAGAGGAACTGACCAAAAGCAAATGGTTAGGAAACTGGTGTTTATATTCTAGCAATGCTGTTGATGCCAGGACACAATATGTGGATGTCATGTAGATTTTTTAAAATGAAGAATTAACTAGTGCTCACTTACATACTTGTAGTTTTAAAAAAAACCATGTTTTCTTCTCTTTTCAGGGTACAGGAAATAATTAAAAAGCCTGAAGACTATTTTCTGAACCTTTTTCCAGATTTACCCATTTATGTCTACCAGAAATTGCGCAACACAGAATATAAGAAATATTTTCCACATGTCCAGAATGATTCATTGTAACAGGAGCTGCAGTAGTCGATTTTGTAGTTGACGCTTATGTCTCTTTAATTTGTCTCCATTCTATAAAGATACTCAATGAAGTCAAATAAATTTCATCATGCTCAATATAAAGAGAGCGAGAAAGAAAGCATATCTCTCTCAGACCTTTTATTGCCTTTGCTTTTGCCATTTCAAATCTGCTAATTTGTGGGTATGTAGGTATTGCTTGCTTGAAGGGCTGTCACTCATCTATCGACCTTTCACCAAGCCATTTTTGGGGAATGTAATCTCTTAGTTTCAGGCTCTGGGGAGAGTGGAAATATATACTTTTCATTACAATGTTGAAGGTGCCTGCCTTGGAACCACTTAACAGGAACTACTGTCAAAGCATTATAGTTTTTCCTAAACTTTCTTCAACTGCAACCATACAAGAAGATACAGTGAACCCTCTGTATCTGTGGTTCCACAGATTTAACCATCCATGGATACAGAGGATTCAGATGGGTGCCTCTGCAATTACTTACCTGAAGTCTCCAGATGCCTCTCCTGGGTGGTGCCAGGCAGGCAACCTAATCTACGGGCCTCCATATGCCACAGGATGGCCTGAAGAAGTCTCCAGAAGCTTCTTCCAGTTTTCAGAAGCAAACCAGAAGCAGCTTTCAGAGGCTCCTGTAGGCTAGCCAGTGCAACCCAGTGTAGACTTCTGGAGGCTCCAGATAAGTAATTGTGCAAGCTTTGGGAGTGAACCCAGCATCTGTGGAATTCCTTATCCATGGGGTCTGGAACTTGACCCCCACAGATAAGAAGGGCCCACTGTACAGTTTCAAGAGGGGTATAAAAAGCATTAAATGCAAATTGTATTGTAATCTAGCAGCACTGTGGGCTGCAGCAGATAAGGTTGCTATTGTCCTTGTCACAAGCACAGGAAGAAAAAGCTCTCCTTCCTACCACACACCCCAAGAGGAATGTGGCTTCCATTCAGATCATTTACAGAAAGGTCGTCCCCCCCATTCGCCTACTGCAGTGTTTCTCAAACTGTGCGTCAGGACCCACTAGGTGGGTCGTGAGCCAATTTTCGGTGAGTCCTCATTTTTATTGTTAATATATTAGACTGGATGCTACCATGGTATGTGACTGCATTTGGGGAAATGTTACAGACCTGTACTTTTAACAAGCTACTATGTATATTCTTTTAACAATTATAGTAAATGGGACTAATCCTGGTAGAATTGTTAAAATTTTTGCTGCTTGATGATGTCACTTCCGGTCATGACATCACTTCCTGTGGGTCTTAGACAGATTCTCATTCTAAAAAGTGGGTCCTGGTGCTAAATGTGTGAGAACCCCTGACCTAGAGGCTGTTCTCAGGCAATGGGGTGGTGATAAGGGGCACTTACAAACAGAGAGGTATGGTTGGCTTGTTTTGAGAACCTTACAGCACAATACTATGCATATTTACTCAGAAGGAAGTCCTTTCCATTTTGTTCAATAAGACTTTCATCCCAGATAAGTGCATATCAGACTGCAGCCTTACAGCCCATTCCTGAGCTGCCCGGAGCACCCAGCCTCGGCGGCACCGAGAACAACTGCCACCAGATCCTGCGTGCCTCGGGACTGACCTCTCCTAATGTCTCCCATGAGCTGAAGCCTCTGTAGGACCGTTGTCCCACTCTTGGAGGCAGCCAGCTAGTCTACGATAAGGGGCAGAATAAGTTTCGTCTATTTCCTTGCTTAGCTATAAGGAACTGCATCCTTGCATGGAAAAATAAGGTGAGTGATGAGGTGGTTGCTGGAGAGATTTGGGAATGTGTAGGCATTTGACAGACAGTATGGATGAAGGAACAGGGACAAGAGTAGAAATGCAAAATTCTTGTATTCCCTGATGCAGAACGAAAGTGGAAACTTGCTGACACACAAAGGAGTGGGAGGGCCCCCACCAGCACCATACATATAGTATGCTTTAAAGCAGATATGATTGTTACCCAGAGACATGTATAGTTTTGGACAACTTGCAGATTCTGCCCCTGAGTGACTTGGGGCCCAAATTTCCAGCACCGAGGTAAGGGCAATGCAACTCTCAGGTAAGGGAACACACATTGCCTTACCTTTAGGAAGCCTCCGTGACTGCCCCCCAACTGCAGCACATGCCGCACTGGCACAGCTATGCCAGTGCTGGAAAGTTGGTTAGGATTGCGCCCTTGATGTTTTTACAACATTCCATAATAAACACTGCAGTAATCATGATGAAGTATCCAAATGTTGCAAATGGCCTTCAAGTTCAGTCCTTTTTTAAAAAAAAAACTTAACCTTGAGTTTCCCCAGTTGAACATCCTCTGCACATGCCCAGAAATGGCTTAGCCCCCTTCTGCAATCCGAAACGGCACCTCTCTTTGGGTGCAATCTGCTCCGCACACTTGTCATTTTTACTGCCTGCCGTAAAGATGGCTTTTTCCCAACTGGCCTGCTATAACCCCTAATACAGCAGCCTTGAGACCTGCTGCAGCTATATTTAAGGACACCAGTCCTGACCTGCAGTGGAGCCATGTCATCTGGTAAGAAAGGGCTGCAGGGACCCTTTCCATCTCATCCAGACAAAGAGCAGCAGGAAGCTGATTGAAGCAGTCTTTCCATTAAAACAGCTACAGGTGTAACTTTGATCTGTACAGGGGAAGGAAAAAAACAAGCTATGCAACAGCACACCACCCACTAAGTATACAGCATATGTTAGGAATGTAATTCCATTGGAAAACAGCCAGTTCATTGCAGGTGAAGTACTCCCACCTTGCACAAAATGAGAAAAGACACAAATGAGAAAAGACACCCTGTGGGGGCTTGGCTCTACCCGGCAATAGATGTCATGGCCCTCAAGCAACTTGACAAGGAAGATCCTGTGCCAACTCCCCTCCCCCCCCCCCCAGTTTGAAGAGGTTGGCCTTTCCCAATTTAGAAAAATAGTGGGCAAATAAAGCCTATCTGTAAATTTTTGGGGCAAGCCTCTTTCACCACCACACTCCTGAGGTGTGTTGGATGCTAAAGAAAGAGGGAATGGAGAAGGGCTACCAACTGCCAAGGCCAGGACAGAAGCTACAATGCCATCAGCAGAAAGTGAAGGAACTTGCACAATTAGCTGCCATCCTTCAGAGAATTCTGGGAATTGCAGACTTGTGAGAGTGCCAAGTGCTGGACTTATCCAGCCTCTTTATAGACCTACATTTTTTTAAGTTCTCGGAAGGAAGTTATGACAGTTACATAGGGCTGAAACTATGGGTGGACATGATTAAGACATACAAAATTATGCAGGGGATGGACAGAGTGGATAGAGGAATGTTCTTTTCCCTCTCACATAACACCAGATCCAGGGGACATCCACTAAAATTGAGTGTGGGGAGAGTTAGGCAGACAAAAGAAATTTCTTCAACCAGCATGGAATTAGTCAGTGGAACTCCTTGCCGCAGGATGTAGTGAAGGTGTCAGGTCTAGATTCCTTTAAAAGGGGACTGGACAAATTTCTGGTGAAAAAAGTATGTGCAACCTCCTAATTTTAGAAGTAGGCTACCTCAGAATGCCAAATGCAAGGGATGACAACAGGATTGTCTTGTGTGTTTCCTGAGGCATCTGGTGGGCCACTGTGAGATACAGGAAGCTGGACTAGATGGACCTTCAGCCTAATCCAGCATGGCTATTCTCATGTTCTTAAAATGATTTACATGTGCAGTGTGGGCATGGTTTTGGAGGTCACTTTGCTTAGTGTGCAGAGCTGAAACAGTAAAGGAGAGATTCCCTATTTCTTTCCACTACTTTACAGTTAATCAGAGGATTAATAGTCATCCTTGTCTTTTTTCTTTTCCTTTTATTTTTGGAAATTTTTAGACTTATGTTGGCATATGCTGAGCTACCAGGGAGCAGGGTTTACAGTTCACACCCTTGACTGTGAGGTGGTGGATTGTTAGGTTCTTCTGGGACTTTCAATACAAGTTTGGGGAAAAGAGAAGATATCTTGAAGTGCACCTACCCCCTTTTCTGGTACATCAGCATGGCAGATGAAGACTTTCTCGTGTGATTTATGCTTACTGACGAAGCTGAAAAGAAAAGAGTCAACATATTACTTTGGAGGCCCTCTATACCAGAGGTCATTTTCTAAAAACATGTCTCTTTCCTTCTTTGGCTCCAAACACTTAGGCTCACACCAAGGCAAGTGTCACACGGACACTTGCAGGATGCTTTGGGTGCTGATGTTGTCCCTCCTTACTCAAGCCATTTGAATGGTTGGTATTGAGGGGATGGGCGGAAGCAAGTTGTGATTGGCCAGTGTTTAGATCATCCCCTGAGTGGAGCTTTCTCCAAAGTTTGTTTTTTGCTTTGGTGCTTCAGCCCCATGTATTGCTTGCTGGCTGGCTGCAGTCAGAAAAAGCTCCAGAAATACTTAACAACCAACATAGGTACCAAGCAGGCTTTGCATATCTCAGAAGTCCCAGCTTTTATGGCAAGGGAGCTGCTGGTTTAGCTCTTTCGGCTGCTCTTGTTGGTTTAGATCCCCCATCCCAGCCAGCCTGCCTTGCTTTACCTGCCTGGTATCTGTCTCAGGGAGCTAAAATGGTGTTCAGGAGACAGCTACCTGGAGTACCAGTCTTGGTTTGCCTGGCGTTTCTGCAATATCCTGTTGCAAAGATTGCTGGATTTACATTTGGAAACTCCCCTATCTGTGTGAACACACCTTGGGCTCTGGCCCTGCCCCTAGCTCAGACCAGTGTGTAGCTAGTGAGGGTGTGGGGCAGTCTGCCCTAGGTACCAGCCTTGGGGGGGGAGTGACACCACAAGTGACCAAAAGAGCTAAAATTGTGGTTTTTAGGAATAACAACTTCATGTCATATGCCATTCAATGTGGAAATTACAGTAGAAAGTAATGGAAAAAAAACAGAGTGAAATCTCCATTCAGAAAATTACGTTCAAAAAACCAGAAAACAAAAATGCATGGATCCCTATGGAAAGTGAAACTGGGCCATATTGCACATTTATGTGAAAGTAGGCAAACTCGCCTTAGTCCTTTGGAAAAGGCAGGCTGAGAGGAATCCAACAACACCAGAACGGTCCCAATCCGATGAACCCAGACCCCAAAAAACACGCAGAATGGAAGTCCCTCCCTCCAATTTGACGAATGTATTGAGTCTTATGGAAAATGTAACTAAGGGCGCAATCCTATCCTGTGATGGAACAGGCAAGCCAAGAGGCTTGTGCTGTATCCAGCGCAAGATAGTGGCCATAAGCAACTCAGCCAGAGGTAAAGGAAAACATTTGCCCTTACCTCCGGGTAAGGGCTGCTGGCCCCTATGGGTCACCTTAGACTTGCGGCACAAGTCTGAGAAGAGCAGAGCGGCTAGAACCAGCCGGGCCAACGCAAGCCTCAGACAGGAAGACAGCACAGAGGCTTATGTCAGCCTCCACAGGCCGGTGCTTCTCAGAGCACTGAGCTAGCTTCCTCTCAAGGAGGCGCGAATGTGCCTTATGGCATGTTTGTGACCCTCCTGGGCCAGTGCAAGGGACTTGCGCCTGCCCATTCCTGGGTCAGGATTGTGCCCTTAGTCACACAGTCGCGTTTACTCATGAGCAAGTAAATGTACCTTGGCTCGTGGTCAGGTCAGGCAAAGGGAAATGAGGCCATCAGAACGGTCCTGATCTGATGCAAATGGAGCTCAGCAGATCTGGAGTTCAATAAATGCTCCAGGAGGCAGCCCCCCCAAAAGAACAGAATAGAGGCTTGAGCTGGTAAGGTGAATTTTTTTTCCTTTTTTATACTTGTAAAGTTGGTTGGGTCCTGATATTGATTTGGTTTAAATATAAGAAGTTAAATTGAACTGGGCACTGGGTAGGGCTGAAAAATCTTACTAATTTTTTTTTTGTGGGGAGAGGGTGTTATTGCAGGCAGTCTACATAGAAAATTCACTTGGTGGAACAGGGCTGGCTTCCCCTTATTTAATTATTTGTTTTTGTTTAATTTATATATTTTAATTTGCTTGATGATGTCACTTCCAGCCATGACATCACTTCCGGTGGGACATGGAACATTGTCATTCTAAAAAGTAGGTCCAGATGCTAAAAGTTTGAGAACCACTGCCTTAACTCAAAACAGACCAATGAGACATCTGAGGACACAGACACACACTCTAGTGACCAAAATCGTGGCTTTTAGGAATAATTCCATCATGTTATCTACCATTTGGTGCAGAATTTCATCCACTGATTGTGGAGAAATATTCACTGCATTTGTTTTCTGGCCATTATCATTCTTTCCTTTCATGTGATGACTATTACTACCTCTCAGTATCACCTACTTCACAGGATTGTCGTGAGGACAAAATAAGGTGGTATAAAAATGTGATTGATTGATTATGTTGTATGGGATGACAAAAATTTATGGGCCTGGGTGAAAAAATGATCTAGCTACACCACTGGCTCAGACTTAAGACTTGGAGGTTGAATCACGCCAGCATCCCTCTAACCCTTAACTTCTACACAGCTAATTCTGGGTAACACTGAGATGTCCTGAAGTGGTTAGGGAATTGCAACGGATTTCGTTCTTTTAATTTCCTTTGATTTCCCAAATGTGCAGCTTGGGTGCTGGGTTCCTTGTAAAGAGAGAGGACATACTGAGATGGCCCACATACATTGATTCTGGGTGGGACAAGTGACCTGGGTCAAAGGGTCCTTCTTTGGGTTGCAGCTGGAGGCAATGGAAAAATCAGGATCAGCCCAGGTCACAGGCCAGCGCCCTCACTGGCCCTTCACAGGTCAGCATTGTCACTTACACTTCTCCATAATGGCCTCTCCACTTTTCTCTACTTCTTGCTTAAGCTGAGGCAGCAGCAGCTGAATCCCTCGGAGTATCGAATACCTGATGATTGGATAATCCTCTGTTTTTTAAAAAAAAAACACAAAACAGAAAATCAAGGCAGATTTTCAACCTTACTGTTTACTTTTCTCCAAAATATTATATCCAGATATCCCAAGGCAGGATATACACAACACACCATAGCAAACTACCTGCCAGTTTCAATGACAAGATGCACTTTCAGAAACCGATCAGCTAAAAATGAATCTCCCTGGCAAGACAGGCACACATCTCTAATCATTGCAAAGTGGCATCTACATATATCTTTGGCCCCTGGGCTGGAGACACTGAAAAAAAAGTCAGAAAGAACTCTGCAGTCCAAACTGGTCTTCAAACCAGTGGCCCAATAGTGCCATCTTGAGGCTCCCTGGAAGAAGATCAAGTTTGTATCTGGAGTTGTCACCAGATGTTGCCTCAAGTGACAGTCTTGAACCGAATCTGTCTGCTCTGGTGAAACATCTGGGCAGTTTCAAGGAAAACCTGAAAGTTTGTCACATATTTTGACAGCACAGGGAGAGACCCTTTGGTCAAGGCCTATAAGTTGACCCCAGAGATAAGTCAAGGGCAGGTTTTGAAGCCAACAATCATGGAATTTTCTACGAGTGGAGTAGAATTTTCTACGACCCTTGGATAAGTCGGGGGTTAAACTTAGGGGGGTGTCTGACAGGTTGGTGTCTGACTATAGTTTTGTCTGATTTTACTTGAGGCCAGATCCTGAAAAATAACCCACTACTAATTGTTACCTAAGAACTGTAGTCTCTAATTTATTAAAAACATAATAAAAGATCATAAGATACATTTTTATTCTTTTTAAATTCTGGTCTTCATCACCTTTTTGTAAGCACTATCAGAGAAAGTGCACTTTAAACAACATACCAGTGAAACAGTGGTTCCCAACCTGGTATTCACATACTCCCAGGAACACTCAACAGGACCTTTAGGGGTAATTGAAAAAGAATGGAATAATGGCAGAAAAAGGCAGGTCATGCTCCAGAATGCCTTGCAAGACAGGAATGCCTTGCAAGGACTAGCAAGGCAGGAAGGGAGGTAGCTAGCTGGCTGTGAAAGCCCCACCAATAGCTAATTTTGGTCATCAATTCATGTATGAACCAGTAATTGAAAAGCAGCACAGTAAAAACAGTGTGGTTACTGGAGGTAGGCGGTTCGACCCTGTCAGCCCGCTTCTCCAGCGGCTGCATTGGCTGCCCATTCGTTTCCGGGCCCAATTCAAGGTGCTGGTATTGACCTTTAAAGCCCTATACTGCTCTGGGCCAGGGTATCTTAGAGATCGCCTACTCCCGTACAATCCGGCTCGCCCTCTCAGGTAATCAGAGAAGGCCTTTTTACAAGTGCCGCCGCCTAGGGAGGTACGTGGGGCGGCAGCAAGAAATAGGGCCTTCTCAGTAGTGGCACCAACGCTAAGAATGGCTCCCTCTCTTGAGACCTTTCGGCGAGGCCTGAAGACCCTCCTGTTTAAACTAGCCTTCTGAGTTCTCGGCCTTTTTAACATCTTTTAATATTTTTTACAGGCCTGATTCTTTTATGACTTGCTGCTGCTCTATGCTCTTTTTACCTATTTTTTATTCTGACTGCTGTTTTTTATGATGTGCTAATATGTTTTTATTTGTTTTTAAATTATGTTTTTAATCTGTTGTAAGCTGCCTTGAGTCCCTTTGGGGAGAAAGGCGGGGTAAAAATAAAGTTGTTATTATTATTATTATTATTATTATTATTATTATTATTATTATTATTATTATTATTAAAAAAGTTGAAACATAATATGGAAAGTGCTCAATCACCCAGAATTTCTCAGCACACTTCTGGTGCAAAACAGTGCAAAGGCAGAGTCTTCTGTTCTTCAAACAGATAAAAAGAAAAAAACACTGTGATAAATACATGAAGTCTGGGCTTTCATATAGAGGAGATGAGGGTTTGTATTATTAATTACAAACATTTTGCTAATAGGAAGGGTACAATTTATGGAAAAGGGCTGCCACGGGATATGCCAGTGAAAAAGGTTGGGAACCACTGCAGGAGAACCATGAATCAAATCCACCTTTAAGGTGTCTGGTGTGTTAAGCCAGAAGCTCTACGTACAACATACAACCCATAACACATAACTGGGAGTGTGCAATTCAATTCACAGCAGAGAGAAGCAGCTGCATATATTTGCAACCCTTTTTACTCAGAAGTACACCCACTGCTTTCCATGGGTGTTATTCTTAAGTAAGGGTGCATTGAATTGTAGCCTGCTTCAGATGGAAAGGAGGATTCCCATCCTGGTGTTTCAAAAAACAGACCTGCTTTGCAAGCATTTGCCAAGCAGAACCAGAACCAGGCTGCAGCAGAAGGAAGGAGAATAAAAGGTAACCAATTGCTTCTAAGGAGCTGTGCCTGCCTGCTGCTGGAGAAATCTGGCACCTGTCTGCCACTTGAGAAACCAAACTTTTCAGAGTTGAAAGGCTTTGCCCTCTGACTGACCCGGAGATAAGGCCAAGTGAGAATTGGAGCTTGATTACTTGGCAGAAATTTCACATACTATAGGCGAGTCTCTACAGTAAATGCATGTTGTGGCACAAGTTATGGAGCTACATGGATTCAACAATATGCAATACTTTGAAATGCTTTATGTCATGTAACACTCTCTTTCCCTCCCCCCCAAGCGAATGCATAGCTAGTAAGATAAATTGAAGCTTCCTGTAATACCTCCACTGTATATGCTGGATTTCTTTGTTAATGGCTTTGGGGGCGGTGTTATTGGAGAAACCGATTTCACTCTCTTGATTTTTTTGAAGCCCCTCATCACTTTCCAACGGCAATATCTGCAAGGAAAAAGTTTACATCAATGCTTTGATGCAAACAAGTAGGGCGCATTTGACTGAGCATTGTTACTGGTTGGGGTCATTTCAACCAGTACCAGTACATGTGGCCAGGCCTGCTTGGGCAGGCATCTGGGATCCTGGATCCCCAGAAGGGTTTGGTGCTGGACAGTCCCATCCCACAGGCAAACAAGGATGAAAGGAAGGAAGATGAGATTGCCCATCCTTTCCTCCACATTGGTCAATGGGGATTCCCCTTTCCCCATTGACTTACTCCACCCTATACAATTGCTTCCTCCTCCCTTTCTTCTCTGTTGGTCTGTGGGGTGTGGGTGCTTCTCCACAACCTCCTCGCTCCATTGCCTAGCAGGGAAGAGAGAAAAGAGGAACTACATGCACGCAATTCACACTCCTCTCCTCTCCACTGGGCAATGGGGCATTTTGCCTGCCCTTCCAGACTGGCAAGTTTTGCATAGTAACATGAGCACTGAACATTTAAACCTAAGTACTACTATTATGGGATGAGCTAGGCTCCACTCTTAGTCTTTCCTGTTCTTTTTAGTTGCTTGCTTAGTTGTGTTCTACCCTACAATAAAGAAACCTGCTTACTTGATTGCAATAAGTATGTTATTATGAGTAAAATTATTGCCTTCTGGCGCCCTATACAAAAGGCAGGTAAGAGAATAAGCAGGTTTGGGAAGGGAGGTTGGAAAGAAAGTGGTGGAGGGGGTGTCTTGGAGTGTCACATATTTTGACAGCACAGGGAGAGACCCTTTGGTCAATGGTACCCCAGGGCTATGCAATCTGGTGCCAACCCTGGTGCCAAGGAACGGGGCAGACAAATCAAGTGGATCATTTTACAATGAAAATCATAGGTGTTCTTTACTTTTCATGTTCACATTTCTCTTTCATCCAGGAAAATTCTCTATCAGCTCAAAGATATGGGTTTGTTCCTTGCCAGAAATCAGCCCACTGAGAGAATGATTGTATTCATCATCGCTGCTGCAATCCTTTGGTTTTCTTTCCCTTCCTGGTTATGAGGAGACTGATATCTGTGCATATGTGCATGCATTTCTCTTGGGTATGCCACCACAATTTACAGCTTACCAAACTGAACATGTTCACCCAGATGTCAATTGGAGCATGTCAGCTACTTACCAATCCTTCATTATTAGTTCCAGGAAGACTGCAAGAACAGGAAATACATCCAATCCCAGGTGGGCTGCATTTCATGCATAGCTCAGAGTACACATTCAACTTGGTGAATCACAAGTGGTTCAAGCCTGCCCTGAAGTAGGAGGGCTTTCATAAATGAACTCTACATCTGTACAATCATAGCCTTGTAAATCGGGTACTAATTCTTATGTTAAAAAGCCAAGATGGACTCCAACTTTCAGTGATAAATCATAAACCTAAAGGTTTACCTAAACCTGAAGAAGTAACCTTTAGGTGACTCTGATGATTAACTTTGAGCTGCAAGCATGCATTTGGGATAAAGACAAGATGTCCTCAATGCCAGTGCTTTACTGGAAAATATCCATTGAGCCTTTCTGAAGCTACAGCAGGCCTGTACAATTTGTAATCTATCAAGTTGAACACAATTCAGTGGCCATGCGTGGTGGATTTTCAGGTGTTGGTTACAACTTGTAGAAGCCTCAGGTAGAGCAAGAGACTGCAAAGAATTGTGCAGAAGTTGCAGAGATTCATGCAACCTTATTTCTCAGGAGATAGTTGTTACTGCTGGGTGACAGTTGTTTTTGCCACAACTCAATGAGCACATATTATCACATGAAACAATCACTTGCCAAAGGGACATGAGAAATGGGCAATTCTATTCCCCCCCGAGCTGCCACAAGTCCCTTGTGCCAGCTCCCAGATATCACAAACATGCCACAAGGCACATTCGTGATGATGTGGGAGGCGGGAGGCCAGTGCACAGACATGGCCACCTGTGGTGCCCAAACACGATGAGTATGTGCTGGACTGGGTAGGCTGGCACAGGGAGTTGGAGAGGAGGCAAAAGGGCAGGACGGGGGTGGGGAACAGGCATTCCTGGCAGGGGGAGGGTGGCCTGGGAGGCGGATTGGGCCCAGGTGGAGGGTGTGACTAGATGCAGCAGCAGAGACTGAATCCTAACCCCTGGCCCCAGCCTGAGCAGCCTGTATGGGCTGCTCGGATTTGCACCCGCAAAATCGTGGGCACAGATCTGAGTAGCCCCATAGTGCTGCCTGGGGCATATCTTGGGGTAAGGGAAATAAAATCCCACTATTCCGAGTTGCGCCCCAGCCCCAACCTACCTCATGCTGGATACAGGGCAGGTCTATCAGCCTACCTGTTCCAACATGAGTTAGGATTGCTCCATGATGAAATAAGTTCTTCTTTTGTTTTAACCAACTACCCTGCAACTCACACCTTTCTAGATCTGTTCCACATTTCAACTCCACCTGACTTCACTCCATCTGCTGTCTAGGCTGGAAAGACCAGATGCAGTAAGTATTCATTCTCTCTCTCACACACACACTCTCATATTCTCCCCCCCCCAGCCCAAGGGAAAGAGACACTTACTTTTTCCAGAAGTATAATAAAATGGGGAAGATAGAGATTATAGCACCATGATAAAGAGTCCTGTTCAGTACACCGTCAGCAATTAAAAGCCGGATTTGATTGTTCTGTACGTCTGTGAGGTTCACCTGACCACAGGAGAGAGGCCACGTCATAAAACTGATGGCAAGTATAACAATACACCATTAAAAAAGAACAAACAAATGAAAAGATATTTTCGCTTTGAGATTCTGCCTTCCAGCTAAGGGAGGCCTGCATGAGAAACTGTTTCTGGAGAAGGCAGACACAGAACACAAGAGCAGTCATTGAAGTCTTCATCCTTGCTGTGACTCATACTTTGCAATATTTCTAATAAGGGTAAAACTCATAGATTAAACTTTGCTTTTTCTTTTGTCTGCCAGGTGAGCTGTCTGCTCTGGGCACACCTGCATTCATTCTTAACCTTAAAAAAATTCATATTTCAAAATCAGTTGCAAAACTACTCTTGGGGATTGGGGGCAAGGTAGTATCATGGGTGCAGATCATGGGTGCAGGCCAAAAAGAATCAACTACAGCATATTTTTCTCTTCCCACAAAGCCCCCAAACGTTTTTTTCAGCACTTGCCACAAGACAGAAAAATGTATGCAGGTTCTAAGAGCAGTGCCAGTTCTTTCAAACCACCTCATCTGCTCTTAAAATGTTACATCTGTCTTCACTCTTTGTATCCCGCTTAATCTTAGCCGGTAAGCATAGCAGGTAGTTTAGAAGTAAAAAAAATGTTTAGAAGTAAAGAATGGAGATGTGCCTGGTCACTCTGGAGAAACATCTCAACAGGTAAACAGGCAAGTAACTAACTGCAAATTTGCTCTACCCAATTTGAGCCTTGAGCTATTCAGGTGACATGCAAATTCTTGTAATGAAAAGCTTGGCTGGAAACCAGAAGTACCTTTCAGAGGCCTTCCAGAGGCCCTCTGAGGCCCAGAGAGACTGTGCAGGGCTTCCCTGTGCCTTAGAAGACCTTCCAGATGCGACCAGAAGACTCTTCCAGTCACGTCCAGTAGGTACAGGGAGGGCCGACCCATGGATTTCGTTATCCGTGGGTTTTGGTATCTGCAGGGGGTCCAAAAACAGATCCCCATAGATCCCAAGGTCCAGCTGGAATAAGAAGTTCTATTTACTTCCACCATTTATATCTCCTGGAGATCAAATGTCAATGTCCAGTTCATGCAGCCATTCAAGGACAGAGTTACCTTCAAAGAAAAAGTCAGACCATGGGCCAGTATACGCCCTCAGTTTGCAGCCAGACACAATGTGGTACAGGAACAGGGCAGACTAAGGCCTACACCTCTTGATAAATGTTGCTGTTTTCCTCCTGCTAGGCCAGCCACGTCTTGTCATCTAAGTCCCTTTGAAAGAAGTCAAAGGCAGCACCTGAGTGTTCTTGCTGATGACATCACTGCTCCTGTTGCAGGGGAAGTTATGAAGCTCTGCTCCCCTCTCCTCTATTTTCCCTCACCTGCTCCTCTCTCCCAAGCATAAGCCCCAATATCTTCACTTGGAAATCCTATGGAGGACATGTGGTCCCATTGTTTTGGAAATCTGTGTTCCAATTCTTTTACCTTAAGTTTAGGTGGGATATCTGAATTCAGGAAGAGTTTGTTGATCATGGCCACTTTAGACCTCAGAAAGGCAATGTCTTTTTCTGTGTACAACCCAAGGGAGGCCAGCACGACCACTGAATCAGCCAAGTGAAAAAACCTGCAGCAGATACGAAAAGGCACCAGGTAGAAAACAGAAAGACAGACAGACATGGGGATGAATGAAAGCACATTGTGTTTCATCACAGTAACTATAAACCGGACATCAAAATTGGGCTCAGATTAGAAGCTGCAACATACAACTGCAGTGTGTTTCCTGGAACTTTGCAACTTTTTCTGGACATGGTTGTATCAATAAGAACATAAGAAGAGCCTGCTGGATCAGGCCAAAGGCCTATCTAGTCCAGCATCCTGTCCAGGTTGGTGGCCCACCAAGTGCTTCAGGGAGCACAAAAGAAGTCACCTGTATCTAAGTCCCTTAGAAATTCTTAGGACCTACGATAGCCACATCTCGTCAATTTCAGTGGTGCTTAGTCACAACTGACTTTCTTTGGATGCATCCCGGCGCCTAGGAAAAATGGGTACTGCTTCCCCAGGAACTTTCCCATGCTGAAAACAGCTATGCAAGCATAGCACGAGTCCCACTGTTGGTTACGTGGACTGGTGGGAAACCAGGCAGAAGCCAAGTGTCCCAGACAATTATCTGGAAGGCTTGAACACATGACTGGTGGATGCAGTCAGTTCAATGCTATGTTATTATGAACAGAACCTCCTGGCATTTTGAGAAGAGTGCCATACATGGTGCTGTTTACCACATAAGATACAGGCCACTCATCTCACAATGCAAGGGGAAAAGTAGATGTGATGGTGTAAGGCTTTGAATTCCTGTTCCCATACAAAATAGAAGCTGAAATGGACTTCACCATTAAAAGAAGAGCACAAAACAGTGCACAGTAGGGGAACCAACACAGTCTCACTCACTTCTCCACCTCAAGGTAAAAATAGAGATCGTTGACCAGGAAGTTGATCAAGATGATTCGGTTGGAAAATATCTTGCGCCTCACTTGCACCACTTCAAGGTCATCAGGACCATAACGCATGCCAGGGGCGTTAACCATGCGTGGCAGAGGTGAGCTGTGGGGTGGCATATCTAAAGAGGCAAAAGGGGAGGCTCCAATCAGATCACCCTCTGCAAACAGCTGATATTTACCAGAGGTAATACCAGATGCAATTCATGTGTTTGGCATAAGTCAGGTGCTCCGATGCTTAGGAGCATAGCCAGAGTGTCACTGAGGCCAAAGAGGCTAATCTGGACAGCAGCTTTGCAGAGCACATCAGCCCCAGTGCACCCCAAATCATACACTAACATAAAAACCAAAATCAGCCTCTACACTATTTATTCCTATAATTAATTATTTACAGGGCACTGTAATAATAATTATTTATTTTTATAATTATTTTAATAATAAATAATTATTTATTAATCATTGTATAGGGCACTTCACACAGAATGAGAGAACGGGTCTCTATGGCAGTGATTTTCAACGTTTTTCATCTCACGGCACACTGACAAGGCACTAAAATGGTCAAGGCACACCACCAGGTTTCTGACAACTGACAAGGCTCACCATGCTGCCAGTGGGGGGCTCACATCTCCCATTGGCCCTATTAATAAATGACTTTCCCCCAAATTTCTGTGGCACACCTGTGGACCACTCGTGGCACACTGGTGTGTCACGCCAAAGTGGTTGAAAATGGCTGCTCTATTGCATTACTAGCCACACATGGGAAGAAACCAACGAGGGAGATGAAAACGGAGGCAAGGGGAAGTAGGGGGAGGCCACTCAATTATTTTCATTTCATGCAGTTAAGCAAAGGGAAATGGGTGGAGCCTTTTTAGACATCAGGAGACCTTTGAGTTGCTAAGGAAAGTGGAGGAGTAAAGTCCACTAGCAGGGAAATAATATTCAGGTATATGAGCAGGCATATTGAAACTGTGGAACTCTAAAAATCAAAGCTTAAAGGTTGTGCTTCATCAAATCACATATGGCTGTCAAGGTTTTTGTATGCTATTTCTTTCCTTTCAAGGCTGAAAGTATTGGGGGGGGGGCAAGGAATCAATATACGTTGTGAGTATTGTTTATGAACACCATTGAATCTGCATCAAATGGCCATCTTCCCATGTCTCAAACAAGCACCAGCAGGAAATACACAGAGGGCCAAACTACACATAGCAACAAGCGGGTCACTGGCCCTGGCAGGCTTGGATTTTTTAAGCCAAAGGGAAACCTGATCCAAGTTGGGATTTGTGGTTTGAGAGACTTTAACCCTTTGCCCCATTGCAGTCCCTATCCAGATCTCTCCAACTAGTGCTAGTCACCCTAGGAGGGAAGGGCAAATAGTCACTATTTGTGGGGTGGGTTGAGGGGACTATACATTAGGATCAGGATTCCAGCCATGGCTGTCTGGCGGTCCAGCCATTCCAGCCATGCCAAGAATGGATTTCTTGTGGGAGGCAACAAAGACTCGGGACGCACTTTCCTTGTCGTTTTTCAGTTCCCGCTGGAGGAAATCTTCAAAGGGTCTGCGCTGCGACACGTAACTCATTGCTTTTCGGAACCTGCAGACACTTCTGATGAATCCACCAAGTACATGCCAGCACCTTTTCTGGAGAAAAGAAAATTGTCAGCCTGTGCGCAGCACAGTGTAGCTACATGAGAAAGAGAAACTGGGAATGCATTCGGACATGCAGAATGGGGAAACTGCATGTCAGAATGTCCTTCAATTTAAAACAAAACTTCTTGCACATTGAAAGCTAGTGTGAAAAGGAGAACAGTTTCAGTCTGGCATTCTGCCTGACATGTTCACTTTCCATATGTAACTGGTGTTGTACATGGAATTACATCTGAATAGGGAACCACCACCCCCCACCTGCAGTCTGTGGGGTGGTAGAGTCCTGGGGAAGACTTTACTGTGTGCTTTATCACATGTTTGAATGTTCTGTGACACTATGAGTTCTGGAGAGGAAACCATACAGAGATTGTTGAGAAGGGGCTGACAGAGTGTATTGGAATTGCAGAAGATATGGCGAGGAGCTAGGACAGGGGTGCTCAAACTTTCAACTTTAGGGATGCTGGACCTTTAACAAGTGTATAGAAGAGAGAATTTCAGAAGGTGCAACTTGTCATCCCACGGATGACAAGCTGCACCTGCTGAAATTATCTCTCCTACACAATTTTAAAGGTCCAGGATCCCTAAAGTTGAAAGTTTGAGCACCCCTGAGCTAGGATGTGGTGTCAGCAGTGGGGAATATACTTTGCTCTGGAGAATACAGGGTAAAGGCCTGGGCTTTCAGCAGAGAATGTGCTGCACAGCTGCAGCCACTAGAGGCAATGAGGTCTCTAGGGATATAAGAAGCACCTGATTTGGGGGGGGGGGGAGACAGACTCACTCACACACTGGCAAAATGGACTGACTTTTTGGCTAAACTGACCTACTGGCTTGTTGACTCACAGCTCTACCTACTGGACTGACTCTCTGGCTAACTGACTTTCTGACACACTAATTCATGGATTGGCAAACAAACAACAAACTGGCACCATGACTGATAGACTGGAGGATAGTGCTGGTGCTGGAGTACAGTGATAGTTTTTGCAGTCTGCTAGATCTTGCTGTGGTCAAGCTGGGGAACGAATTAGTTTAAAGTGGGCATAAGTTCTTTAGGCAAAGCTCAGAACAGGAGCTTGGCAGGACATGGAGTATGATTTAAACCTAGAACATCCTGGTGTTATAGGAGATTAGATTTTGTTGTTCAGACAGCAAATCTACATTATGAAATTATACAGGTGTTACCAAACTGCCACAGCATCCCCCCCCCCCCCAATCTCCAGGCCAGAATTTGCAGCCTTGTTTAGTGTGTAGAAGTAACTTCATTCCATGATTAAAGCTAAAAGGAAGGAGCAAATAAAATGTGAATGGGAGGGGGGAGAGAGAGGTCAGCCACATGTGAAATGGGAGGGTTTAGCTCCTGAACTACATGCCTGATCTACAAAATCAGATTCCTCCATCTTCTTTCTCTTTGTGATTGGAGCAGATCCAACTTGAAACAGATGGCTCTGCAGCTGTCACCATCTAGATTCCAGATCAATCCAATCAACAATAAAAAGTTCAGTAACTTCCCAGGAAATGCCTCCATTTCTTAGACAGGAACTCCCTCATCTTAATCAGCACAAGAGTGCTGGAAGTCACATGATAATCTCTTTAGCAACCTGTTTCCATCAGCATAGCCCAAATTTTTGCTGATTGCTGAAAATAAACTTCCAGTAACTTGAACCAGTCACGCACGTGCTAGTTCAGTGGTTCTCAAACTTTTTCGTACCAGGACCCATTTTTTAAAATGACACTCTATCAGGATCCACTTAGCTTTACAAAACTAAAAAAAAGTTATTTAGAAAGAAATAATATTTATTTATTTACAAGTATTGGTTTATTTATTTATTTGCAAAAAACCTTGATCAATTTCTTGTAATGAGGCAGCCCTAACAAATAGCCTCAAGCTTGTGGGGCTTAGTTATGTGACCAGCCTTCACCTGCTCCCACTGTCTGTCATTGAGAGACTTGGAAAAACACACCAGGAAAAAGATGTTCAAACACTTATCTCCCTATATTTACACAAGCTTGAAAACTGCAGGAGCTGAGCTCCTTTCAAGGCAATTGGCAGCTATCTGATTGAATAGCCTCAGGTCTTGAGACAATTAGTTATTTGATCTTTCCGTCACCTGTGTTTTCATTGGAGGCTCTCTGGGCCCTGACCCACAAAGTGGGTCCTGGCCCACAGTTTGAGAAATGCTGTGCTAGTTTATAGGTAAATCTCAGGCCAACTGAGCTAGCAGAACACAACTATATCCAATACAGTATAACCATATGACAGACAAACAAACTCAAACCTCCACAACATAGCCTTCACTCACCATCTTGTGTATCACAGAACCCCTCCTGGACCTTCTGCTAGATGACAAAATGGAAACATCACTCTCAGGATATAATCCTTGGAACTTTTTAAACCTGCCAGAGAGCAACAAAAAAGGAATACAGGTTGAGACTAATTATTCGCATGGGTTCTGATCCAACCACTCACATGGATGGCAAAAAACAAACTGCAGGTTGAGATTAATTATTCCCCTCCCTTCACCAATGCAAAGTGATCAACTTTCTTTCAAGTGCCCAGGGGGAAGGGAGGGGTCAACTGGGGAGAGAAGGCTTGATGGATTGTCAGCCAGCTGCCCTCTCTCTCCCTCATTAAGGGGGCTATTGTTAAAGGACTGTTCAGTTTTTTAAACTGATTTTAAAGGGGTGCATTTTTCCCCTTCTCCAGGTATCAGCACATTCCTTCTCATTTGCAGGGGCCATTTGTGTTGAGTCAAATCCGTGTATAAAAAGTTTGTGTATAAATAGGCTGATTATCACAGATAATGCTGCTTCCACTACACTGCTTCATCACCTCAATCTTTGGTCTGGGTTGACTGACAGTTACTGCAGCCAATGAGAGCACTATATTTCTGGTCAATCAGCACCAGTTTCCTGTCTTATAGTCAATGATCTCTCCTACACAATGGTTCTTACACATTTAGCACTGGGACCCACTTTTTAGAATGAGAATCTGTCGGGACCCACTGGAAGTGATGTCATGATGGGAAGTTACATCATCAAGTAGGAAAATTTTTAACAATCTTAGGCTGCAGTCTTACCCACACTTACCCAGGAGTAAGATCCAATGACTATCGTTGTTAAAAGAATATACATAGTAGCCTGTTAAAAGTACAGGTGTGTAACTTTTCCCCAAATGCAGTCACATACCATGGGAGCATCAAGTCTAATACATTAAAAATAAAATATTGAAATGAATGGGGACCCACCTGAAATTAGCTCATGACCCATCTAGTGGGTCCTGACCCACAGTTTGAGGGACACTGTCCTATAGGACTGTTTCAGACAGCACTTGGCTTTCCAGGAACAGATGCCCCACATTATTGCAACTGCATTTGTTAGCTAAGGCAACCAGGTTATTTCTCAACTAATCTGTAATCAGTCCTATCCAGGGCTGTGTGCACTGCACACACAAGTTAAAATTCTGCACTCAAGCAATAAAAAAATCTGCATGAGGAAACGCTGAATTAATCAATAATACCTTTATTGGCATATAGAAAAGCTGAATTTGTGACACATCACATGGCCTAATCAACTCCCTATGTTGGGCCAGCATGACTTCTGCTGCATCCCTTGGAAGAGTTTTGCATGTTGGAGGTCTCAGTGAAGTAGGAAGACATTCTCCTCCTTGCCCCAGGGAAGCCCCAACAGCTGCAATGGGGCAACTCAGACCCATGCCTGCCAAATAACTGGGGCAAGTCCATGTGGCCCCATGTTGGTGAGCTGGGTCCAGGAAGGAGGTTACGATATGGCGTGTGCCACTGTCATTGATCCCGCCCTCCCACCCCCGTTGCTGCCCTCCTTCTGCCCCATTACACCCCCTCCTTGCCCTCCCTTTCCCTCTCTCACTGCCTGGCATGCAACTTAATGAGTGTGGCACGTGCTGCTCCCTGTGCTAGTGCCGATGGGATGGGGCAGGCCTTCCCATCAGCACTACTACTGGCGTACTGGCATAACATGGTTTACAGAGTGTTTGTAACAGCCTGCTGGCACACAAGTGGGGCACACAAGATTGGGCCTGCAGTCTACAAAGAGCAGTTCCTGTTTAGCCTTCTTTTTCTACTCACCATCGCTCCTCCAAGATCTTCATGATACAGTTTTGGGCTGTCACCAACATGGGAACAGTGACCAACTTTGCCTTCTTAATCTCTTGCATGATAGGGTCTTCACACTGCAGCAGTTTCTCTGATGGGAAAGAAAAACTGTATCCATTTTCCTGTATCTAATCACTGAACTTGGTAACTTTGAATGAACACAAATCCTGCAAATGAACTATCCTGCCAATGATAAGTAAACTTTTACCACACATCAGGTGCACATAAATAATAAAATGGTAATTTGCATACTGACTAAGCAAAGACTGGAGTGCTACATTGACTTTTTGCCTATGAACAATTTTGGAGTTAAAAGATTATTCTGGGGGGCCAACAGGTTCCAAAAAAAAAAAACCTGTCTTTCAAAAAATCTTTTTGTACTGTTCAAAAAGTACAGTTCAAAACAGTACAGTTTTGTACTGTTCAAAACAGATAGTGCTGTTAGCTGCTATCTTACCATTACTTTTTCAGGTTTGTTTGGCTTTCTTTCGACTTCCCTACATGACCCTAATCAGTCAAGGACCACATCTAAAACACAATGTCAAGGTACCACTTAGCCAATCAAAATTGGTTACATAGCGATGTCAGTGAGACCAAACATTTCCCTCATAGCCACCCTAGAATGTGCACTGGAACATTCATTGATTCAAGCATGTATACGTACTTGGAGGAGCCAAGTGAATACATTGTCAGGCATTCAAATACATGTCAGAGCTGATGCTCCTGATTTTGTTGCACTGCAGTATTTTGGAAATTTCCCTTGCTATAGCAGAGCACAGCAAAACAGAGAGCATCAGCCTGGTTGCCAAGGCAACGGATATCTCTTTCCAGCCACTGGATATATTCTCACACCCTTTCAAATGGGGAGGGGTGCATTTTGAACAACATGAAAATATTTGGAAAACTGAGCCCATTCCTGTTCAGCTCAGGTTGAAGGGCACAGCTGACTGGAAATCAAGGGCCAAAATTCCAGGCACATGCAGAGCAGGAAAGATGACAGCAAGGACCAGGATGGCAGAAGCCAGAAGGTGCTGTTAGTGATGCAACTAGTTTGGTCATCAAGTACAAAGGAATTGAAATGCATGTTCTGGAATGGAATCTGGAATTAGAAACTGCACAGGAGCCAATCCACAGAGACAGCAAACAAATGCCCACTATCTCCCTCTAGTAGTCCACCACTGACAAAATTGTCCCTTTGGTCCTTCCTTTGCATGGGCCCTTTAAACAAAACAGGAAATGAATAGCATCTGGGGCTGCTCTCAACATTCTCCACATCTCCTCCTTTGTTTACAAAGCCTGCACAGAGGAAGAAAGTAAGGGGGCAAGGCTGCCTTTTTCTGAGCCTCAGAGTACAGCAATTTAGCCCCCTGCCTTCTCCTCTTGCTCCTTTAAATCATCAGCATGCAGAAAGGAGCAAAGGAAAAGCAACCGTCTTATCTCTGCCAGCTCCCTCTTTCCTATACACAGGCCCTTTAAACAAAGCAGGAAATGCAGAGGATACTGGAAGTGGCACCAGCATGTTCTGCATTTCCTGCTTTGTTTAAAAGGCTCATGCAGGGGAAGGAGCAAGGTAAGGGGTACATGGTTGGGGGATACAGTGGCATGGAGAATGGCACTGCTGGGATGCATCAGGCAGCCCAATAGCTTCAGCTGACCCTGAGACTGGATCAGTTCTAAATCAGGCTATGCACTAAGAATGCAGTCCAGAAGGAATGAGGGGTTGATAATGCAGCAGGCAGGCAGGCTGATAGATAAGGAAGCTGACTGACTGAGGGTATGATCCTAACCAACTTTCCAGTAATGACCTAGCCACAATGCAGCCCCAAGGTAAGGTAACAAACATGCCCTTACCTTGATGAGGCCCCCCTTGACTGCCTCCCCACTGCAGGATGCAGTGCACACCACATTGGCACAGCTATGTCAGTGCTGGAAAGTTGGTTAGGATTGTGTCCTAAGAGGGAGAGAAGCAATTAAGAAGGGAGAGGTGGAACAGGCAGGTTGTTGGGCAGAAATACCTTGATGGAAACCATTCAAATAAGAATAGTGTCCGACTACTTTCCAGGCAAGGACCCAGGTCTGTCCAAGAAGTATTGATAAGCAGACCATATCAGGAGGAACTAATGAACTACCTTGAGGGTGCAGCCAAGCTGAGACCTGGAAGAGCAATGCTGCCCCTTCTTCCTCTGCTTGCAGCTCAATATCCTAGTTGAATATGATCGGTAGAAAACAAGTAGAAATGCTTGTGGTTGGTAGGAAAGGGAACAAGCTGCCACACTTGGCAACCTAAGGGTATACTTGTGGTCTAAGATTGACCTGCTAGTGTTTATGGACCAGAGTAAAATGGAATGGGAATCTGGCCTGCCTACCAGGTGGGATAACGTTGTAGAAGTAAGTTCTGACACAGTCATTGATCCGAATACGCTGTGTCCTGAGGTTGCTGTCATTTTTTAACTCCTCCACAGCTAACCAGAACAAGAGCAGAGTTTCAGCATTGTTCATCTTGAGGAACTGCCTGAAGTAGTCCATCTGGATGGGGCTCTGCAGCACGTCTGATAATACTCTATAAAAAAAAAAGGCAAGCAGAGACCAGATAGCTGAGCGCATCCATTTTTCTGTGCAAGGTCCATATTTTTAGACACAGGAACTTATGTCACAGGTTGCAAATGAGAACAGGAAATTGGGACAAATAAACAGAATGAAGCTTTCCCTATCATCACAGTTTAATACTATGAGCCCAAAATGATTCTTTCAAAGAGCAGACCATCTGCAGAACTGCTGAATTCTGCAGTGTTTCGATCCCTGAAAATCTCCACTTTCATTTTGAATCTGGTTTCTAGACCTCATGAAAGTCTGTGTGGTGTAGTTGATGGAGTGTGAGATACCTAGCAGGAGAAATGGTTCAAGTCCCTCTTTCAGCTATAAAGTTCACCAGGTGAGCTTGGGCTGTTCTCTGCCTTTCCACCAAACAAACCTGACAGGATGAACTGGGATTTATAATACCAATATCTTTGTCCTGAGCTCTTTGGAAGTGGGGAAGGATACAAATGGAGACTCCTGCCCAGGCAGTGTCTGAAGAAAAGCTCCAGTTTCTATGAGACAGAGATAGCACCCAAATTTCCTTCTCAGCTTATTTTAGGTGTGCCTATCTATTTTGACATCTCCCTGCCTTCAAATTGCCTATAACGTGTCTGCCACTACTTTGGGCCAGACATTTCCAAGTGATGCAAAACACAAGTATTGTAGCATGCTAACTTAGCAAGCTCCTACAGAATAAAAGAATGAAACAACATTTGCTGGACTTATTCTAAGCCTAAAGAACTGCCTTCTTTGATGCAGCAGGGAAGGTATTCAAGATACCATATGGCTGGAGACAAAGATAAGAGTTTTTTTCCAGAAAACTGAAATTGGGCAAAAGAGAGGCATTGTGTCCTATGGCTTATGCACTAGTCATGTGTTCCATTGTCATCCTTGGTTTAGCAGTTTTTTTGCTTTTTTACAACAGCTTTAAACCCCGAGGATGTATATACAGGCTATAGGCAACAATGCCTCTGTTGTGACCCCCCTTTAATTTTGAAAAATCTATTGCCCCCAGCCTATGAATAGACCAGAAGGTGGTTTGGATATCATAAGATGGACAATTGCAGTGTTAGAAGGAGGAAGTACATAAGCAGCAAGAGATCTCTCTGTGACATGATGCTGTAATACCTGGGCTTTACTAGGGGCTTTCTCAAGCCGGGTCCCTTCCTCATGAAGGAGAAACTTGATCTGGTCCAGTGGAAGCTCCTTCTTATAGCAGCTGGCCGAGTGAACACCCCTGTAAAGAGAATGAAGCAGTATTTCTGAGTTAGTGTAAGCCGGAAATAGCTCTTAGAGTCCATCCTCAAGGATGACTCTCCCTGATTGGAAATTCAGAGGGTCTGAGGTTAAGCTTACATTTTCAACCCACTATGACAGGGCTTTTCAGTCTGGGGTGTCACGACACCCCAGCCAGAGAGCCCTGGCCACTTTCCCCTTAAGGGGGACAGGGGGGAGGCAGTGACGCAATCCCCAACTATTGCATTGCCAAGGGGGCTGCAGGGACTGGGATGAACTCACCAGTCCCTGCAGTAGCCTGTTGGGGATGCGAGGAGTCCTGCATGAGTGTCTGTAGGGCTCTCCACAGCTTAAAAAGTGAAAGCGCAGTGATCGCGCTCCACTTCTAGTTTTGCAGAAGTAAAGCATGATTGCTCCACTTTCACTTTTTAAGCTGTGGGGAGCCCTGCAGACACTCACAGAGGGCTCCCCGCACCCCTGACAGGCTGCTGCAGGGACTGGTGAGTATATCCCAGTCCCTGCAGTCCCATTAGCTGCTTCCCCCCCCGCCCCCGCAAGAACTTACTGCGGTTCAAACTCTCCCTGAGAGTTTGAAAACCGCTGCACCATGACAACAATTTTGCATGACCTTGTGCATTAGCAAGGACCAATTCCATTTAAGGTTGCCTGCAAGAAAACATTTCTTCTCTCTTGGTCATGTTTCCATGGTGTAGCTTGACATTTAAAAGCCATGGAGCTGCCACCACAGCAGAATTTTCACTGCTTGAGCCTCCATCTTAACTGACCTCTCTTATTCTCTCTGCTCACTTGTGAATCACACACTACTCTGCTTCTAAATCCACAAGAACCCATCGCCTGAGGGACATGTCCGGCAGTATTCTCTGAAGTTCTCACTGAGAAGTTCTATAGCCATCTTGGGTTTCAGTTCGGTCAGCTCCTCAAATGTCTTGTTGGTGTAGTCTATTGAAAAGAGAGCAGAGACTAAGCACAAGGAGAACACCTAGCACTTAGGCCCTGTGGTGCAAGAAGAGCGCAAGAAGAAGTCTGCCTGGGAATGTTTAGGTGTCTCTGTGTGACCGAGCATCATGTGCATGTACTTTGTGCATGTCACATCAGGCATGTGTTGAGGGCTCACTGGTCCTGCACTGCCATCAGGCCACAGGGATTTTGTTAAAAGCAATTGAGATAGGTCTGCACGCACACATGTCCATGCCCATGCCCATGAAAAGGCAGAGAGTTAACACCTAGAGATCACACAGAGGGAACTGAGGCCAGAGGAAGTCTAATGTAATGGCACCACCAGCAACAATGTGGTGCCAAAGGTCAACTTGAGGTAATGATTCAAGAGGGGTGCCCAGAACAGCAACTGTAGTTTTACTTTTTGAATTGATTGCCTTTCTTTCAGTGGGGCAGTTGATGTTCTGTGAAATGGAACAATTTCACAACTTCTTCAATAGAGAAGTCTAACCAAACTCTGATTCCCTGACAGTCAGACAGGTAAAATTGCTCTGAGTTTGTAGATTTGCCCAAAGTGACCATCTCTATGAGAACTTAAACTGGACTCTTAAGCAAGAAAATTAAACATTGTTCATGACTGAACCCTCAAGAAATCCTTACCGATCTTGTGCACAACAGGCTCCAGTTCCATATAAACAGACCCCCCTGCTTTCAGGTCCTGAGTGCCCAGTAATTCCCAGTGTTCTCCAGAGAGCAGATCAAAGTCTCTCATTCCAGCTAAGGCTTGGCTCAGATGCAGGGATGCAGTTATTCTCCTGATCAGACGGAGGTGTTCTCCCTTTTCATAAGGCTCCTCTTCATTGGGCTTTTTCTCCTTCCCCCCCTGAAATAACAGGCAGTATAAATAGTGTGTATGTGCATGGGTGCTCAACCCACTGAGTATCCAGGCTGAATCAAAATGGCTTGATACCAGGGACACCTGGAGTTCTGGCCCACACACAACCTCTTTTTTCTGTTTGCACTTTGTGAGAGTTAATTCCCTTCCTATGTAAATGCAACTGGATCTCCTGTGTCACAGGATCACCCCAGGCCCAGGAGAGGGCAGGTGATGGTTCCGGCTCCCCTAGGTTGTAGCCTTCTTTACTGTAGCCTTATAGTACTGAATGTGCCTCTTGCCCAGATTGCCAATTGCTGGGTATCAAACACCCTCACACAACATGCTGTCAGAGGCAGACCCCTTGAGCTGTACCTGTAATCTCACACTGACCCTAGAATAAGAAAGTACAGCTGACTGTCTTTGCTCCTGCTGCTGGAGCAGAATGACACACATTTTCACTTTCCCTGGCAGGGAACATAGGTGATGCCCAGCTGCCACCTTATGGGGGAACATGCAACACAGGGTGACAAGATGACATAACCATAAAAGAGAACAAGGCAAGGAAAAATGTAGGGCATCCAAGGAAAATGTAGGACATGTCAAAATAAAAGCTGAAAACATTTGTATATTGATTGCATGTGGTCAATTTAAACACTATTATTACTTATAATTAGACTTAAAACTATATTACAAATAATTTATTACATATAATTTATTAATTACAAGAATGCTATGCACTGCCTGCAGAGGCTGCTCACAGGGAAAAGGAGTTTAAGTTCTTTTCCAGCACACAAGGCTAAAAAAGAGGACATGTCCTGGAAAAAGAGGACATCTGGCCACCCTGACCCAACACCACACCCTAAATCAAGAAGGCCCTCTGTATCATGGAGATCTTCTCTCTTTCTTTCCCTATGTCCAACCCCAAGCTATACAATTGGCCAGCTGAGAGCAGCCTTCTCTGAGCACATCTGACATGGCCCTTTGTCAAGCTCTGACAAGCTTGGGGACACATAATGAGCCCCTCATTGGCTCTGTGGCTCCACCTTACCACATAAAACAGGAACATTTTGTCATCCTGCTGAAGGAATTCCTCGTAGAGAAAGCTGAGTATCTGAAAGGAGAGCAAGAACAGAGGCTGAAGTGGATGCTCTTTCCTTTTTCTTTCTTCAGTTTCGTTTTTGCTCCTATTTCTGCCCTTCCACCCTGAATTTGTATTTCTGTTCACTGTGCTCGGTGGCAACAGTACCCAAGACTCTAACTCTTCCAACATTCACACCAGTGAAGGAGTCTAGGGTGCAGCCCGGTGATGTGATGGCCAGCCAGCCACAACAGCTTTGAAAAATGGGTGCCAACTCCACCGATCCCCTTTGAATCCAGGGAGAGGAGAAGCTAAGGAGACATTCTCCCACTTCCACTTGCTGGGTTTGGGAGTGCCACAGGCATTCTCACAAAGAGGTTAGAAAGGGCCACAGACACTGGATACTTAGAATCCTCCCCCCCCAGGCAGTACAAACAGTCAGAGAAGCAGCCACAGCTGGCTTTACTAGATCCTGACTGCAATTCATGCATTTCCCCCCACAATACTGGTTGACATTTCAAGTATGTGTCATGATGTTAATCTTCACCTGACAGATTTCCTTCTGTGCCTTTAGTACCCAGGGTATGACATGCCCTGAAGGCAAGAGATTCTGCAAACTCTTGAGTGTTGTTAGTTTCAATGGGAGGTGCCAATTGCTGCTCTGAACCAGGTAGAGCTCACAGATCCTTTCACCCATCACATGGCGCAGGAGGATGTTCCCTTCACCAAGGGAGCACATCATCATGCTCAGAAAGTCCTCAAGGTCATGCCACAGGTCAAGGAGATGCACCTCCACTGAACAACTGCGGCGCAGCAAAAACTCCCGGAACGGACGCCCTGCACACTTCTCAGCTATGAGCACCCAAGGAAGGAATGCCAAGGACAAAGGGGAGGCGACCATCGTCCTGAGAGCAAGCATGGAAGGAAATGCAACCATGGGGGTGGAAGACCGCAGCTTCGTAACGATGCTCATCTCAGGGTAGTTGTTTGATGAAGGAGATTCCTGGAAGTCACTTGGGCTGCTTTTGAAGCTCGGTGACTCATTTGAAATGGTTGCCTCATCTATATCGCTGCTCTCTTCTGTCTCACCAGAACTTAGTCTTGAGGTCTGTTTTTCAGAGAACTGCTGCTTCTTGTCTGCTGGACTGCTGTTAGGTGACTTTTTCTTCTTCTGATGTCTGAACCCACCATCTTTGTGCTGCTGCTTCTTGCCTGCTGGGCTGCTGTTAGGTGACTTTATCTTCTTCTGGTGTCCAGACTCATCATCTTTGTGCTGCTGCTTCTTGTCTGCTGGGCCACTGTCAGGTAACTTGGTTTTCTTTTTGCGCTTCCCTCTTTTCTGAAGGCAAATGTTGCCCGTTATGTGATCCCAGACCTCCTTCTTGCTTTTCAAGCTGCAATAGGACAGGGCTGCAGGGCTGCTTTTCCTGATGCTCATTTGTAGTGGTGGTGACATCGGCCTCGGGAAGCCTGCCCTCCATAACCGTTCCTCATACTCCTCCAGCAGATGGAAGCATTTGGGATCATTCTCCATGCTTAGCTTGCAGTGAATGTAAAAGTTGGGGAGCCAGTAACTCTCAAGTTTGAACAGGGCTACTTTCTGCATCTCGCTCAGGATCTCCCTCCGAGTGCGGACCTGCGGGGGATGCCAGCCAGATATTTGCAAAAGTGATTCTAGAAAGAGACAGAAGAATTTGAGAAAAAGAGACTTTCATTCACTCATTTTGAGAAGTTAACAGTGGGGTCTTGCTGCTCACCAAGCTAGGCTTTAATATTTTGTTGGCTTTGAGGATTTTGCTGACCTCAGCTGCAAACAGACAGCACATTTTTCAGGTAGTGGAAGACAATATGAAAGAGCGGTTGCTGCCTGTGATATACACATACACTTTTTCCTGTATCCCTTCGGTTGATCACTACAGATTAAATAGATCTTGCAAGATTTTGCAGTACTTCCAAAGCCTGAAAATGGAACTCTCTGAACTTTTTCTAAAAAGCTATAATCCTGATAATCAGCTGAACAGGAAGAAGAGACGGATTCAGTCTTCCCCCCTACTAACCAGCCTACAGACAATATTTGCTTGGGAAGGGGGGGAAGGATTCCACGTACATGCAACTCAGTTTAATCTGCACTGAGTTAGAAGAGAACTATAATGTATACCAGATCTGAAATTTGGCATATAAAGGCAATTAGATGCAATGATGCAAATTCACCTACAAGTGTTTTAAATTTCCAAACCTGGGAAGAGAAGCAATTGGCATAAAATGTTGATTTGAGAATGAGACTTGCTTTAAGAAAATTAATGCTTAAATCCAAGTGCTCCTTCTTAACTGGGCTGTGAACCACAGTTTAAATTAATCTCACTAAGTATTACACTGGGATGTTTCAGATACACATGGAAGATTGGTCTAGCAACAACCATGAGCCAGGACGACTAAATGGAACCTCCATATTCAAGAGCAGTATGCTGGGGGTAACAGTGGGAGAGGGCTGTTGCGACCATGCCCTGCTTTGGGAGCTTCAGGAAGCATCTGGTTGGCCACTCTGGAAAACACACAGCAGGACTAGATGGTTTGATCCAGCAAGTATCTTTTTACGGTTTTTCTGGAAGCAGAAAGGCCCAGCGCCACCTATCATGCAGAGGTGTAATGAACAGCCTCTTCTGAAGCCAGTGGTTCTGCAGTGAATTAATAGAAAGAGGTACCAGGTAGCCTTCTCTGCATAAACAGGTACTTTGGGTTCATCAGAGTCTTTATTTCACTGATTTTCTTGTAGCACATAAGCTGCCCAATCCTGGCACACAATTAGGAGATTGTTGATCTAACCTCAGTATCTCTGAACTTGTGCATCTTACCAGTGGTTGTGTTACACAGAGTAACAACTGTGGAGCCCTCCTGAAGGTGAGTGGCCATCAATACCTGGATCAGGGATATATAAAGATCTTGCTGGGCTTCATCTGTTTCGTCAATTCCAAGTATCCTTTCCACAGCTAGCCAGAACTTAATCAGCTCTTCCCCTGAGGAAGCAACATAAGGTCAGAGCTGTTCAGTATTTAGACCAGCAATTTTCAACCACTGTGCTGTGGCACACTGGTGTGCTGCGAATGGTCCTCAGGTGTACCGTGGGAGTTTGTGGGAGGGCATTTATTAGTAGGGCCATTGGGAGGATATTATCCCCCACCAGCAGCATGGTGTGCTTTGTCAATTGTCAAAAGACTGATGACAATTTTAGCATCTTGTCAGTGTGCCACGTGATGAAAAAGATTGAAAATCGCTGATTTAGGCAATGCCACATCTATTCTCCACCTATTATCTGGCATAAGATATGTTCCCCAAAGATTTCCACTTTATGTGTAAATAAGAGTCAGCCCAATCGTACAAGAAATGCACTTTGTTATAACTGGAACTGAAAATCTGCTGAGGCCTCTTTTTATATTACATCTGTCTTCACATCTGAGAAAGATCAGTGCAAAAGTGAACTTTTAATTAGGCATTTAATCTACTAACAGAAGGAGCCAGGCAGATGTCAGGGGGTAAAGATAAATGAAACTATAAGAAGCTGCCTTGTTTTGACTCAGACCCCTGGTCCAGCTAGCTTAACATTGTCTACCCTAGGAATGTGGGTCTCCTGTGCCAGCAGACTGAATGTGGCCCCCAGAAGCTCTTTATCCAGCCCCTGTTATAATTGGGCTGTCCCAGAGCCACCCTTTCAGCAGCGCTGCTTCTGCCTAGGCATGTCTTTGCAGATCACCTCTCAGCTGTTGAGCTATGAAGCTACCTCAGCAGAAGTAGCACTGCTGAAAGGGTGGCCCGTGTGATAATTGGGATCTCCTGGTGTGATAACTGGGCTCTCTCATATCTTGAGAATATGATCAAGATTTGCAGCTTTTCTCTTCTGTCATTTGCAGCTAATGAGTTTCTATGTGAGAACAAAGTGCTTATTTCTGACCATCATCTGCATGACATCACTTCCTGCTTAATGATGTCACTTCCAGCCCTCAGCAGGCACCATGAATGCTATTCGACACACTGCATGAAACAAATTTGACACCCCAGGTTTACCGATTGGTTCCAGCACTCCAGGATTGCAGGAAGAACTCTTTCCTAGACTTGTTACTTGAGACTTTTTAACTGGGGATGTCAAGGACCACCCTGGGACCTTCTTCAGTCAAAGCACATGTCCTGCTTGTGGAGTTTTCATCTCAGAGGTCAAGGAGAGGAGTTCAACCCTGTGCAGCTCTTTGCCCATTTCTGGGAGCTGTACTTCCTGTCTTCTTACCTGCCATTCCTTGCATGAAGGCACGAAAACGCCACATGCCCCTGCTGCCCGCAATGCACTTCTCAAGAAGCCACTGATCAGCCTTTCTCCATCTCAGCATCTCCGCTGTCAAGCAGAAGTGAAGGCCAAGTCACTTGAGGAAACAGTGACATATATCTGCATCCTAGCCAGTCGACACTGAAGCAAATTCCTGCTTTCAACAGACCCTGCTAGCATTTTTGCCAAGAATTATATTGCTGTATTATTGAGAATATTTGTACTCAGCCTTTCAACAAAAGTAGTAGACAAAGATGTACCCACTCAGCCACACCTATACAGAAGAAGAATGCAGAACTGACATACAACTGATGATTTGACTGCCTGGCTGCTCCTTTGCTCCATTTCAGCACTGTAATGAGATAAGTTATGGTCCAGGCAGGATGTCCATTCCCAGGCATTTGAGGCTTTGTATTTGCAGAGCAGGACAGATTGAAGATATTGTACATTACCTGCTTCACTGTCAGCTTTATCAAAATCCTAGGGTAAGATTTTTGGAGCCTATTTTGGCTACCCTTCAAGGGGAGAACACACTTACGAAATTGTACTGGTTACTTTCTGATTGTGACCCATCGGTCACCTATAGTGTGGCGCTGTTTGCCAAAGCTGCCAGCACTATTCGTGCCAACTACCTGGTGGAAATAGCGGTAGATTGTAAAGGAGATTCCTTAATATGATGGGTGTATGTGCCTTTTGTGCTTGATTTTGACCTCATTTTATCATTTTATCACTGTTTGTATCTGATGTATTTTTGGATTTACATGTTTTATCTTATTGTGATGGCTATTAGCTAATACAATAAACAATCTTTGACTTTTGGTCCAGACAGGCTCCCAATACTATGCTTCTCCACTCCCGACCCCAACATTCCTTCCCAGGAATCACCAAATGTGTGTTCTGCTGGACCTTCTGCTGCCACTCCACATTCTCCCTACTTCAGATGTGTACCTGCATGCCACAGCTAACCCTGTGTACATAACGAATGGGACTCAAGACACAACTGTTTTGCCAAGCTTTAGAGCTGTGAAGCTGAGGAGATCCAATGTCTGCTGCTGGGATGTTGAATTTCTGTCAGCCTCTGAATACTTTTTAAATGGTTGATTTTGTTTTTATTCTAAATTGCATTTACACCGTTATACTCAACTCAACAAACCTTTATTAGGCATACAATTACATTGTTATACATTGGACCCTCAGTATCCATGGGGAACCATTCCAGGACACCCCCCTCCCCCCACAGATACCGAATTCCACACATAGTGAAATTCACGGGGGGGGGGGAGGGGCATGCCTTTCAGAAGCCTCTGGGAGGCTGTCTGAGACATGGGGAGGTTGTATGCAACCTCCCCGCATTTCGGAAAACCACCCAGAAATGACTAGAAGGCACTTCTGGTCACATCCCTCCAGCGTGGACTCAGGATCTGCATTGTCAAATCTGATACTGAGCCCGCAGATAAGGAGGGCCCACTGTATTCTTATTAACTGTCTTGGGACTAACAATGGAAGGTACCATAAAAATGAAAGAAAATCCATCAGTCAATCAGAGATTAGAGTCATAACCATGTTTTGTTGTTATGAGAGTGAGCCGTGAGACCAGCCCTCCTCCTCTTCTGTTCCTTCCCATCATTTGATCAAACCCTGATCAGAATCTGGTATGAGGACAAGGACCGTGGTTTGTTCTTACATCACCACTGGGCCATGGAGTCTTTCACCCCAATCCTGAGCTGCCTGCCAAAAGGTCAGCACTAAAGGCGCTCGAGTAGGGCGCAAGGCCCTGCATGAGCGCCCTGAATCCTGCGGAGCACAGCTCTGCGGATTTGCCTCTCTCCTTCCCCCCGACACGCCTCCCACCCTCCCCCGACACACCTCCTCCCTGCCCCTGTCCATGCCCCTGCCTCCCATTCTGCAGCCCGGCGGTCCAGGAGACCGCCGAGCCGCGGAACCTGGGCTACCACCTGGCGCTAGCCCAGCACCGGCTGGCACTGGGCTAGCACCAGCGGGAGCCCGGCAGTGAGCCCTGCAAATGTGCCTTACGGAGGCGTGCCACGGACCACGGGGTTGGGCTCTTTGTAATGCTAATTTTCTAGCAAATACACACACAGGGCATATTAGAAGCAAACAGCCTTTTAGTAAAAACCCAGAAAGCAATCTGTGTAGTTCCTGCAAGATTGCATCTCCAGTTAAAGCTAACTCCAGCCAGAAACACAGGCTCAATCTGCCCCTCCACCCTGTTTCTGTTAATTCAAACTGCAAACTCTTTTTTTGCCACTCCCTGTCCCTTCTCTTCAGTCGGAGGAATGTTGTTTTCTCCTACCTCTGATGCATATTCTGAAAGCTCAAGAAATAAGTCTAGCTATCCGACATCTCATTTCATTAGATCCCATTGGTCAGTGGTTTTCAGACTCTCAGGGAGAGTTTGAACTGCAGTAAGTTCTTGCGGGGGCGGGGGGGAGGCAGCGACGCCATCCCCAGGAGGGCTGCTAAGGGGGCTGCAGGGACTGGAATGCACTCGCCAGTCCCTGCAGCAGCCTTCCTGGGGTGCAGGGAGCCCTGCACAACCTTCTGCAAAACGAAGTGGAGCGTGATCACGGCACTTTCACTTTTTAAGCTGCGGGGAGCCCTGCAGACACTTGTGCAAGGCTCCCCACACCCCCGACAGGCTGCTGCAGGGACTGGTGAGTGTATCCCAGTCCCTGCAGCACTTATCCCAGTCCCAGCCCCCTTAGCAATGCGATCCTGGGGATCGCGTTGCTGCCTCCCCCCCCCCGCCCCTGCCTACGCTCCTTAAAGGGAAAGTTGCCAGGGTTCTCTGGCTGAGGTGTCACGACACCCCAGTTTGAAAAGCCCTGTCATTGGTGATACATTAGTCACTCACCCTGGGCTAACAGCCTCAAGTAGATGGCAAAAGGTTATCAGAAGTGTGGTACAGCAGTGTGGCATATTCGGTTTATCATCAATATTGCCATTGTTTGGTTCTCCATTTTTCATTTGCTATTTTGGTTCTTCCTCTCCTCCCTCCCTTCCTCTCTTATTTTGTCTGGTATCTATTTAAGATCTAACCAAGACCCTATCAAAAGCCTATATGTATTTGCATATATATGCATATACATGCAACATTGTTGAAGAAGAGTTTTTCTTTTAACATTTTCTCTCAATCCTCACCTGCCTCTGGAGACTGGATGAAACTAATGAGCTCCTTGGAGAGAAGATAGTGAAGGCACAAGTTGGTTTTGCAGAAGTAGGGCAGCCGATGCTTTTCCATCCAGTTCAACAAGCCTTTGTACTTGGATACCTGTTTGTCCCCAAATGGGCAATGAGAAACAATTTGTGTCTGATCAATGGCAGAGCTAGGTGGCACAGTTGTAAATCTTTGCTATCCTGGAATTCAAAGCCTTAGGAGACCTTCCTGGTTTATCTTTTTTTCCCCTTTTCTCAAAAAGAGAAGAAACAGGAGATGAGAGACACAGTGGCTTTCTTCAGTGACACCACCAGCAAGAGGGATTCACTCTGTATTCTATACTATGACACCACTTATTCTGTACACACTACCCAAATACAAGAGCAAAGACTAACCTAGATAGTTGTTTCCAAAAAAGGAAATAATTCCAATCGAATAATGCCTTTTCCCATTCTGGCACTCTTTGATACCTGAACACTGGACAGATCCTTCATTTTGACACATGGGCTGTGCTTGTACTCCTCTGAGAGAGGCAACTGAAAGCTGATTCACACAATTATAGTACTCATTAGTTGTGATTCAGCATGCACAGAGCAAGATGGTTGTGCAATGGCTTTTTCAGATAGGCCCAGATTTTGCTCTCATCACAGCCCAATAGAAATATGGCTTATTCAGCAGTACACAAGGCTCATGACAGTTTGTGCATATACCAGGTGAGCTTGTGTGAGATGTCAACCTGGGCTTCAGAATCAGCAGCTGTCTTGGTTCATAGAAATGATAGGCTAGATGCAGTTACCAAACCCATCACTGTTTTTCCAGACACATCAACTAAAAATGACAGGATAATGAATTCTGGATGAGAATGAGAGATTCCAAACAGCACCCCTTTTGCAGTTGCATAAATGGGAAGGGGTTCCTTTGGATGCTGATATGTTCTGGTAATACAGTTGCAAATTATAGTTCACATTGCAAAACTCAGCCTGCCTTCAAGTGCTATCAAGTGCCGAGGTGGTCATGAGCAAAAGCATCTCTCTGAACAGTCATCTTCACTTTGGCTTGGCTTGTGTTGAGCTGGCCTTCTTTACATTACCTATTTGGTGGACTGTTTGTTGAAGTGGAGACAGATTGCTTTAAGGTGCCTTCAGCAACACTTATGGCCCAATCCCAACAAGGCCTCTGCCAGCAGAACGCATGTTCTATCAGTGCTGCTATTGCAAAAGCGCCATAAAGCGTTTTGTGACAGTGCGAGGTCCAGCCGCACCAGTGGGAAGGCCAGAGGCTTTCCTACTGGCACCAGTGGTCATCAGGAGGCCCTCCAGAGCAGGGAAATCCGGTCCAAAAGTGTGAGAGGACAGGGAGGGAATTGAATGGGACAGTGATGGGGGCAGGGGAGGATGGATCAGGTTTGAGAGACAGGCAGGATTGGCAGTGCTATTGCATACTATATCCAAATCCCCTTCTCAGGCCTGATCCACCTGAATGGATAAACATAGATATGTGCCAGTGATATAGCTGGTGCAGGTCCAAGCTGTCCCACTGCAGCTACTGGGGCTTATCCAGGGGCAAGGGGACAAATGTCCCCTTTGCCTGAGGAGACCTCCAGCAGCCAAAACTCCCCTGCAGGATACAGTGCAGCCGGCTGCATCACCACATGGAGATTTATTTGGGATTGGGGTGTTAATCAAGTGTTCCCACTGCAAGCGAATATACAGATCACATTTCAACTGCACCACATTCCTGGGACTTTGAGCAGATAAAGGAAAATCCTGGAACGTACCTGGTTGCATGGTAACTCTGGCCAAAGATACCATTGGCGAGCACTGAACATGAAAATGGGTGTCTGGCCAAACACCTGCACAGAGAGCAGGAGAAAAGGCTTGGTTAGGACTGATGGTATTTAAGCCCAGTTCTAGGTTCTGCTGGGAAGCAGTAAAACAACCGTACATAGGTCAAGGCAGCAATGAAGAAGTACACTTGAGCACACCCATTGCAAGGGAGGCTTAAAAGTCCTTCTACCCCAGTAACCCCCATCACTGAGAATCATGCCAGTTCCTGAACTGCAGAGCCCCACCCTGGACTCTTGTAATGTGACAGAAATTGAGGAGTTGACCGATACACGGGGAGAGAGGGAGAGAGAGATTGCAGGATTGCTGGTGAAGGCATAAGAGAGACACTCACAGGAAGATTCAGGAATGTGTTGAAGAAGTCTGCAAATATTTCGTCTTGTAGCAGAACCGTCAAATGTTTGCTGGCAATCCGCTCTACAAAGAAGGGGAAAAGCATGAATGTGGTTACCAAGCTGAAAATGGAGGTTTGGAATTGATGTAACATTATTAATTGTTTTTTTTCACCTTCTTCATCATACAGTATATACACTTCTGCACACATATGCTTTCTTTCCAGGCATGACACATGCAGACCTCCAATTAAATTTGTGACTGATGCTATGACCCACAGTTCAGCCACATATTGGAACATGTGTCTAGGAGAGCTTCCAGCAACCTTGGACCTTCAGGGTAACATAGACCTCCCATATTGCACTTTTGCACTAAAATTGCACTAAAATATTGGGGGGGGAGGGTGATAGTGGATGGCATTAATCGATGCCTTTCATCAGGGAGCACCTGGGGAGCATGGACGGGGGGGGGGGAAGAAGCACACATGAGAAACAGTGATGTCACAACTATGTTCTCCAGAGATCAGAAACACACACACACCTGAATGACTGAAACAATGACAAATGTAAAACACTAGATAATCTATATCTTTCCCACTTGATATGTACTTAATCTGATCTAGAAAACAGCCCTTATAGTGAAAGTCTGGTACAATCATTACAATGACTCCAATGGAGAAAATTCTGTTTCAAAACCATTCCATGTTCCATTCCATTCCATTCTGTGTTCACCCCAATGAGCAACTCTATTATGTTTCACCTGTTCCTTCATGGCCTCTGCCAGGCTCAGACTAAGCCTTACAGGTTAAAAAAAAGTCACCTCCGGTTTAATGGGGAAAACGGATGTCATTTTTTTTTACCTATAAGGTGAAGTCTGAGCCCGGCAGAGGCTGCGGACAGACGTACGTGGCCTCCGCTGGGCTCAGAGGACCCTCTGGTGCAGAGCAGTGTACAAGGCCTCCCTGTACCCTGTAAAAAGGAGTGTATAATGTACATGTCTTGAAAACATCAGGCAGTGCATCTCACACAAAGGAGGGTGCTTCTTGCAGAGCCGTACTCCATTGAGGGTCCTGAAAGGCTCTTCCCCTAAAGCCTGCAGGAGCATACCTGGACCTCTGACCTGCCAGGGGAAGTAATCCAAAACTTGATATGACCTCTTGGAACTCCTTTCTGGGCACATGAGGCAAATTCATTCCCTTCTGTGTTTCCGGAGCTCAAAGCAGAGGGAAGGTGTGTCCACTGGGTAAAATGAGAGGTAGACCGTGCCTCCATGAGAGGCTCCACACCATTCTGGGACCTTATATTGAAAATCTTGATATGCACAAGTCTTCTACTACAAGGGGTAGTCTTCTTAATATGTGCCATATGGAGAAGCAAAAATGTGTACAGCAAAGTACTTATAAAGAAGGAAGGGTGTATTAGTTATACAATATTTTATTCTGTTGGTTCCATACATGTTCAGTAGCACAGATTATCCCGGGTTGTTGGAGCAAAGGATGGCCTCATGAATGACATCATAGTTGATGGGGGCATCAAAAAGAGTCCACATACCGAGTTCTCCTTCTCCATGCTCTCCCTGTATCCTGGGCCTGAGGTTACAATGACAAGGGGAAGCCACTTGAAGTAGAAATCCCATGTCTGCTGTTACAAGTACTTTGGACATAAGACTATGACCAGAAAAGAAAGTGTAGTGATGCCAGAGAAACCACAGAGGGCAAAATGAATGGGTGAGTACACTGTGGCTGAATTGTGCCACCTTTGAGCCTCTTATGAGTACTGCCTGCTTGGCTCCAGGGTCAGTGCATGCAGCACCCAATGTATCCTGTCCTCTTCTGGTCAATACAGAAGCAAGAACATGAGGCTAAGCCCAGAGTTACAACAGACCAGGAATGTAAGGTTGCACTAAGAACACCCAGTGGCGGAAATCCTGGCACCCAGCTGAGCTTTCCCCAGTTTTGCCTCCCACTCTGCTCAGTAGTTTCTTCTGCATCTCTTCCTCAACACATCACCTCTCTTTGCTCCCTAAATACTTTGGAAAGAGAACAGGATAAAAAGACAACAAACCAAGAAAGGATACACTCACTGGCCCTATTCATGTCGAGTGTGTATCTGGGCTCTTCACTATTGCTGTCTTTCAAGGCAGTCCGACAATGAGCATTCCGTTCTGTTGGGATGTGATCACAGAGGGATTGTTGCTCAAGGAGGTTCCAGATTCCATCAAAGCAGCTCTTCTCCATAAGGATGTAAGATGAGCCCTGCCAGATCAGGCCAAAGTTCCAGTTAGTCCAGCATTCAGTACCTACCAGGTGCCTCTGAGTAGCCCACGTGGAGAAAGGGAAGGCATACCCTGACATTGCAAGCAGCACCTCTGTATATCTGGAGATGGCATATAGACACTGTGACTAGTTGCCATTGATAGACTTCTCCATGAATTGGTCTAGCTTTGTCTTTTCGAAAGCCCAGGCTGTACTGTTCACAGTCAATCCCAAGCAAACAATGGTACTCTACATCAGGGGTCCCTACACTACAGCCTGCTGAGACCAGCGGCATTATAATTATGCGTTCTCCACCTTCCTCTTGATCCCTGCCCTAGCCTGCCACCATGGCCCTTCCTTCTCCTGCTAGATAAAGTGACTGCTGTGCTGGATCACTTTTGCTGGCAACCCAGAAGAAAGAGAGAGAGAGAGAGAGAGAGAGAGAGAGAGAGAGAGAGAGAGAGAGAGAGAGAGAGAGAAGAGCCTACAGCTGAAAATATTTTGCAAATATGTTTCTCCTGTTATAAACATGGAAGGTATACAAAATATATCTACTGTATTATTTTCTATCATTGACCTACTCGAGCCCACTACAAGAGCAAGGCTGAGAGTCTGGAGACCACTATTCTGCACACTTTCTCTTCCTAACTAGCAAACTTGTCATTTGTCCCAAAATGTTATAGTAACGTATAGAATCAGCAGCCATGTTGTAAAGCTTTTCCTGGGCCGTACCATTTCAGCTGCAGATGTGGAGGGGGGCTGCACTCTTGAAAGTCCTACCCATCTACCCCCAACAACAACATCCTTCCCTGAACATACAATCAGGGTTGGTTCCTGGGAAACCTAGTAAATACCAAATTAGCAGATACTGAATCATTGAAAATGGCGGAAATGGGGTTAGTTCCAGGGGACACTTTTCACCATACACTCTATGAACTTTACAAACCTGAATCCTAATTTGAAGTATATGGGGTTCGGTGATAGTGAGGGCTCACCAACATCTGATGATTCCTCTGCTGTGTTGGATAACCCTTGATGCATTGAAGGTTGTGGCGATGGTGATGGCGATTTCTCCATGCTGGCTATCCCTCGATTTGTTGAGAGCCTAACAATGGGATTAGAGATCCGGAGTGGTCAGGGGGTTGCTTCACCTGTCCTCCTCCTCCACCTGTCTCTTGGCTCCTTCCCTGGGCTTGCCCCAGGCGCAAAGCAACCCTCAGGTAGTCTTCCAGAGACCTTTCATCAGCCTCTCATCATCACCAGGGTTGTGAAGGTTCAGCTGGAGTCCTCAAGATGGTGCCCAAGATGGTGGGGCAAGTCTGGAAGGAGGCTGTATCCAGCGCAGAACTGTGGCCAGCAGCGGCTTAGCCAGAGGCAAAGGGAAACTTTCCCCCTTACCCCTGAGTAAGGGCTGCTGGCCCCAATGGGTCTCCTCGGACTTGCGCCACCTCCTGAGGTGGCACAAGTCTGAGGAGAGCGGAGCGGCTTGAAGCTGGTTCTTCCAGCCCCACCTCCGGCTCCCCAAGCGCCCACCCCTGGGGTTGCCCATCGGCCTCTCTCCCCCCACCCAGGAACACCTCCCTCCCTCCCCCAAGCCTACCTGTCACCCTTGCATCAGCTCATCCGAGCCAACCCAAGGAGCCTGGAGGAAGCCAGCGTGGACGCCTCCATCGGCCTCCACAGGCCGGTGCTTCTGGGAGCGCTGGCTTGACTTCCTCCCACGGAGGCACAAATGTGCTTTACGGCACGTTTTCGACCCTTCCAGGTCGGCCCAAAAGACTTGGGCCGGCCGAAGTCAAGGTTTGGATTGCACCCGTAGGTGACAATGCTGCCCTTTGCAGTTCAGCAAATTGAGTGTGATTTCAGCAAATTCAGCAAATCAGAGTGAATGGGGACCCATCTGAAATTGGCTCACAACCCACCTAGTGGGTCCTGACCCACAGTTTGAGAAACACTGCACAATACCTAAAAGGGGGCAGTACTTTATTTCTCACAGCAGGTGGCGCAAAGAGATTAAAAACCCGCCTCATACTAGCAGAGAAAGTGCAGCCTGGACTGGAGATGGCAGAGAGTGCAAAGGGGAGCAGAAAATCCAACCTCGGCGAATCATTAGACAGACAAGGGATTTCCTCCCCAAGTCGGGATTATTGTTGTTTATCAGCCCAGGCTCAGATGTTGCAATAACTCCCAATTTCAGCTCCACAGTCACTGACGTACAAGGATTAAGCATGGAGCTGGCATTGGGGGACGGGCCAATCCCCAATACCAGCAGCACCAAATACCCCCCCCCCCAACTTTTGTTGTCTGATATAGGGTGCAATCCTAAACAATTTTCCAGCCCTGGCATAGCTGTGCCAGAGGGGCGTGCGCTGCATCCTGCAATTGGGGGGACGGACGGACAGTCACAGGGGCCTTCTCAAGGTAAGGCAGCATTTGTTCCTTTACCTCAGAGTTGCATTGCCCTTACCTCAGTGCTGGTAAGTTGGTTAGGACTGCGCCTGTATGCGATGAATGCAGCCCAGCCTGATCACTAAGCCAGCCTTGCCACACCTTTGGCAGGGGTGGCGTGTGCCCTGGACTGCCTACACCCCCCTCCCCAAATGCTGCCTCTGCAGGTGAGCACAGCCCCACTGCTGAGTGGGGAGGGTGGGCTGGTGGCCCCTCTCCTTCCCTACACAGGGAAGCTGCATCCCTGCTCTGCACTGCTGCTCTTTGAGAGGAGTGGCTCCCAGCACCCCCTGCTCATTCCAAATAGAAATGAGGCTTGCTTTGTAAGCAAGGGGAAGCTGGGTGAGTGGGCATCAGATCACCTCTCCTGCCCTATGTGCTGCTTCAGAAGCACCATGGGGAGAAGAGATCTGAAGGCACAGCAGTCGTCGTCCCCTTCTCCTTCCTGCCATTCTTCCCCTCCCTGCTTTCTTATTGTCATCTACAGCATTTGCCTGTTTGGGTTTTTTTGCCTGTTTGCCAGACTTTGCACTTGCCTCCACCACTGTCAGCACCAAACAAAGCTTGGTACTCCAGCAATTTGGGTGCTAACTGCCACAGCACCTTTTCTTCCTGCGATGCCTAGTCCAGATTAGCCCGTGCTCTGCCTCCAGCTCACACTTCCAAGTGGGGTGGCCAGCTCCAATCAGCTGTCAATTTTAGTCCAATTTTAGGGGTGAGTGGTTGGCTGAGAAAATCATCAGAAACCCTCAGGGCCCCCTGAAAAAATGGCAGAAATTGCCCCCTACACATGCATACCATTTTCGCCACCTGAACATTTGATGGGAAAATGGGAGGGGCATTTGAGATCAGCTGCTGTGTCTTCAGTACAGGTTGTGTCTCGTTATCCACTGGGGTTCTATTTCGGAACCCTCAGTGGATAAAAAATCAGTGGAAAAAAAGCTTTAAAGACTGACTTCCAGGTTACTTGATTGCCCCAGAATGCATTGGTATAGACTCTATACTGCATTTAGCCACTAAATGGGGTGAATAATGGAATCGAGTGGAATGAAATTATAATTATTTGACAGCCCGAAAGTGGATTTTTGTGCTTTTTTCCTTGTTACAAGGCATTTAAAGGTGGACCTCGGTATCAGTGGTGAGTCAAACTAGTGGATACCGAATCAGTGGATACGGAAGTCCCACCTGTATAAAAATAAGCAGTTCAATAATAAAGGGGTTCAAGTATATTCAGCTTTATCATTTTGCTAGTGTAGGCATTTGGTCCTTGCAACACGACTGCAGTAGCCTGCTAAATGCAGGGTTACTGGGATGAGGCAATATAGGATTTCAGTTTCATTACTCCAGGAAGTGATAGAACAGCATTGATCACTCTGTTGTGGCCTTTTGGCTGGAACTTCCTAAGAGGGCATAGCCAGTCGAAAGTCTTTCTTCACAGGAGCAATGCTGCACATCCTGTGAAACTCCCCATTTCCAGCAGCAAGGTTTTGCCCTCCTTCCTGTCACTAGTTTTGGTCTCCTGATGTCATTCTGGAGTCACCACCTTTTAAAAAAAATTGGCCCTGCTCCTTTGCCTTTAACAGCAACCCCACAAAATACAGGGGGGTAAAGCTTTTCCATGCCACTGGCTAAAATTGTGTGTGAGGCTGCTGTTAAAACCACAGGAGCAGGACCAACCAAAATGTGGCAGCCCCACTTCTGTCTTAGCAATGAGATACAGAGTACCATAGACAGATAAGGTGAGAAAGCGCTTCCCATGTATCCTTGAACACCAGTATACCAGCCTGCAACAATTGTATCTTGCAGCATAGGGAGTCTCTCATTCTCTTCTCATTGACAAGGCTGGATTAACATTTTGAGAATCAACTTGAATTCACATTGAATTGATTCATTTGATGGAGAAGGGCTTCCATTAGCAGTATCTTGAGCCCCCTCTGAAAAGCTGTTCATGCCTCTAGCACAGTGATTTTTAATATTTTTCATCTCAAGGCACACTGACCTCTCTGTGGTCTTTGCCTCTTGTGACTTCACTTCCAGGAGACTCTTCTGGTTCTGCAGGTCTGTTTCTAGGGTAACTGTCTGTGATAACACAGGCCTACAAAATTGAGGGTCAGAAAAGTTTTTTCTAAACTTTATGGTGGTTTGATATGAATTTTGGCTGCTGATTCCAAAAATGGCATCCATTTTGCCCTATCATGTCTAGTGCAGGGCCTAACAGGGTGCAGGAGGTAGCAGTCGCACTGGGCAACAAGCTTTAGGGGGGCAACAAGCTGAGCTTGACACTAGTGGCCAAAATTGTGAAAAAATTTGGTATGCACAAATAATACCATCATGTTATATATCACTGGAAAGGTAATTTAATGCAGAATGCAATGAAACAAACCCAACTGGACTATCTGTAGTCTATCAAAAGTTATGGCCAATTAACCAGAAAATGAAAATGCAACTGCCTTATGGAACAAAAAGTGAATTCTTAAACTCAAAACTGACCCATGAGACTGATTGTTCTGAGAGCCAATGAGATGTTGTTATGATACACCATGGAACCAATAAGGTGTTAATATGAGTCAGCTCTCATTTCTATCTATCATAACACAGCTACTCCTGCTAACTGGTAAAGAGGCAATTTTTCAAGTGGTGCTCCTCTTATATTTAGCAGGGGTGAACAACCATCGCTCTACACCCCAGCACAGTGTCTGTAACCAATAAGGGGCACACTTTTTATTTATTTACTTAATTAAATTTGATTTTGTCATAGAAGGGGGGCTACAAAATCTTCTTTGATCCGAGGTCGCATATAGATGCCTTAGCTATGCCACTGGCTGGGGAGAGGTCACAGATCAAATGGGTGGTGAACAGCTGGGGGGGGAGGCAGGTTTCCCCCCAATTCACACTTTTTTAAAAGGCTGGGTGTGATGTCACTTCCGGTTGTGACATAACTTCCAGGGCATCATTTTGACGTCTGCACCAGGCTACACATTCATTAGCTATGCCACTGATCACATCCAGTTTTGGAGATATAGTATAGCCTCATTAGTGAATGGTTCAAGCAGCTTCCTCATGAGTTGTAACGCTTGGTGTAACGTTTAAGGTGTAACTTTTAAGGAAGCAAAATGTGTGTTGCCCTGTGTAATGAATTGTCTGTCTCTTTTCTTCCACCTGCTCCTTAGTGTTTTTTTAAAGCAGTTTTCAACTGCTGTGCTCCATAGTCCCACAGACACTTCCGGACCATTTGTGTCACATCAAAGTGCCACAGCAGTGGTTGAAATTCACTGCTCTAGCCATTTAGGATCAGAAGCCGGATCTTGCCAGGAAATTCCAAGCAAATGGCAGCTCTCATTTGAAACTGGCAGAAGCAAAGGGGCTGTGCATGCAGGAAAACCACAGAGAGCTGGCATGTTTCACTACCATTACTCCAGTTCCTGGTTGTTGCCAGGTAATGGGGTGGCAAGTGCGCATATAAATTCCCATCCCTTGTTTTCTTCAACTGCAGCTTTTCTATTGGTCCCTGCTGCTCCTGTATCTTTAGCAGGCAGCTTGATCTGCATTAGGCATGCGTTACCAATCAAAGATGGTCTTTCCATTTCCTGAAAAGCTTTATCTGAGGACTTCTGCAGAGCAAGGCACAGGATTCATTCTTCCTCTCTCATTCCATACAACTGAATGGAGGATTTTTACTCCACTTGTATGGAACAAGGGAAAGAGTTTAACAATCACAAAATCTCTCTTGGTGGCAGATGATAATCCCCCCCCCACCTCAGTCATGTTCCAAAGGTCTGGATAAAAGAGGCAAGTCATGTGCTGGTGGATTTAAGCGACTGGGAGCATTGAGAAACTGAAATACACACCCTGAAGCACGGAGAGTACATGCTAATAACCCAGCCTTCTGTTCTTGTTTGCTTCACCTACAATCTGCCCGGCTTACTACTTTGCAATTCCTATTTATTCTTCCTCTGTCCATGGGCTTCTGGACCAATCAAAGGAATGGGAAGGGCAGGGAGTGGATTGCCCTTGTAGTGTTTGGTTGAGATCCCACTACTGTATTGCATTATCCTGGCTCTGTTTGTGCCAGCACAGTTAGTTGTATCACACATGGACTGAAATACGGTGCTTGATGGGAGCAGAGAAAATCACAGAGCATCACCTCCCTGTGCCCTATTATTTTTTTGTCCTTCCACAAGACGCAGTTGTGTTCTCACTGTGCGATCCTTTTAGTTCAGGAAAAATTTGGACAAGTCTTCTGACCACTGGGCACACTTTAATTCAGCATAATTTTCAGCACTCCAGGAGCGGGGCAAGATGCACATTCATGCCCTTTTCCTAGGGGAGCAGAGGCCATTTGGAAAGTATAATTGGAACCAACCTATCGATGGGAGTTTTTGCTTCCCCACCTGCCCCCCCATCACTATACAAGCAAATAACAGCTAACAGGCAAATATCCCCTGCTTACAGGAAAAGAGGCACCTTTATAAGTGGCGCTCCTCTTATATTTAGCAGGGAGAGAATATGCCCCTTTTTACCCCAGCACAGCATCTTTTCTAGTGGCTGTTTACTGGTGTTCTTATGCATCTTTTTAGATTGTGAGCCCTTTCGGGACAAGAAGCCATTTAATTATTTGATTTTGACTGTAAACCGCCTTGTGAACTTTTTTGTTGGAAAGTGGTATATAAATACTGTTCTTAACAACAACAACAAGATGTTGGCAGTTGATGACAATGTGGGGCATTTGCAGGGAAGAACCAGTAGATGGTCAAAATGACTACCCTTTCCTCAACCTGTCAAATTCTCCTCTTATTTGCCCAATAGTACTTATTTCTGGTTTCAGAGCTGATGAGGGAAAATGGAGGCGAGGGGGACCAAAAGATGGCTGGACAAAGAAAATGAACAGGTGGGAGCAGGGCCTAGGAGAGGGGAGTAAAGGGGGTAATTTGTACTCAGGTCCCAGATCTGAAAGGGGGCCCTGGAGCCAGAGGAAGGGGCCCTGAGTCTTACATGTTCCAAGAGTTCAGCACAGCCAACTTACCTTCCCTGCACTTCCCTGTGTGCTTTCCATTTAACCAAAAGAAGCTATATGCGGAGGGAGAACCCTCCAGTAAAATGAACACCATGATGACGAGAAACTATGTGAATTATTTCTCCTTATCTGCATTGTTAATTCTTTCTCATCTGCATTATAAGCATAAACAAATATATTCAAATCAAATCCCTTTGGGAAGGGGCCCAAAAGACACTTATTTTCTTAAAAGTTAAAATTCCTCTCAAAGGCCCTGGGTGGGAGATGGACTAAGCCGCTCCTCCACCTACCAAATCTCCCTTTCCATTGCTCCATCCTACTTCCCCATTAATATCTCAAGGTAAACACAAGATGTTTGTTCAAAAGGTGTAGTTCTACTCCAAGTAGACACTTGTAATATGTGCAGCCTGCACCTCTGCCCGTTTACTCAAAGGTAAGCTCTGCTGAATTCAGTGGGTGTTTTCCCCTGAGGTACATGTGCTTAAAACTGGCACTGAGTGCACTGCTTGAGCCTCCTTTCCCTGCACTGTTTTCTGAGGCCAACAGTTCTACGTTGCCCTAGCCTCGACACATTGCTGACGCACGTCACAGCCAAGCCTATCTGTGCCAGATGGAGCGTCTTTTGGAAAAAAGAAAAAAAGAAGAAAGCCTTTCAGTGCAAGTCAGATAAACCGCTGACCTTCACTACATTCAAAAACCAATTTGGAAACAGCGATCATCTACCCCTGACCTGGCAGCTTCTTCAAAGCCAGCCCGGGACCTCTGCAGCTCTTTCAATATTTATTCATTATAAAAGCAAATTGAGCACGTAGGTCTCTGCACGGATTTCATCAACCTCAGTACCTGAAATCCAAAGGCTGCTAGCAAGTGCACAAGGTCAACGCAGGTTGCCCCTGTTCAAATTATTTCATGTAACCATCATCCAGACCTCTGCAATCAGAAGCCAGAAAAGGGCAGCTGATTAACCATCAGCAGAATGTGTAAGCTAGACTGCATTTTGGTAGACTGTGGTTGCATAATCCGTGGCTGCCACACCCACAAGTGTCCCTGCACCCAGAAAAACAGCACACCACAGAAAAAGACTCACAAGATAAACTTTGCTATGTGCAGAGGCCTTTTTTAAAAATCGGAATCCACAAAAAGCATTTGAATCTGCTGACTTTATAAACAGGTCCTGAGACCCAAATTGGGTGTTAAAAGGTGCATGTGCCTTGGCCTACTCATGTCTCCTTGGTCAATGATGCAGGACACATTTTACAGCAGCCCTGGAACTAGGGGTGCCAACTTCTCATTCCAAAAATATTTCTGTCCATTCTCCACATAGCGCCAGAAGGTGACTGATGTTGGGTTGGGATAGACAGAGACAGAGCAGGACATCCTGGCTTAAAAGTGGCATAGTTGAAAAGCTCATGGGCACAGCCTGGAACAACTGACCTAACAGACTTTACTGAACTGGCTACATGAGTTTTGCCCATCAGATCAGTAAAATACCAACCGCTTGGGACTAGAGCAGTCTCCAAACTGCAGTCTCCAGCATGCCAGGATTACTGTTCCAGGTGTGGTGGTGGTGACGCCTTACTGTTCTGCTCCACAGCCACTGTTTGTTGCACCCGATCTTTGCAGAGCCTCATGCTGGGGGTCTCTTATGCTGCATGTTGCCCCAGAAAGCTTGTGCCCCAGTTTCCAAGTGGAAGCAGTTCCCTGGTGCAAGGATCTGTGAAAACTGGGTGCAAAGAACAGTGGCTGTGGGGTGAAATGGTAAGGCTTTGCCACTGCCACTCTGGGAATAGTAATAGTGTGCTGGATCCAGCCCATGGCCATAGTTCGGAGGCCCATGGACTAGACTAACCATAAGGCAAGGCTCTTTGAGTCTCTGTACCTTTGTGGAAGATTCCTAGTGCAAAACACCTATACTATATCGCCTCCTTATACTGAGATGCTACAAAATTTTGTGCTGCCTAAGTGCTGCGGGACATGGTAGATAATGTCTGGCTTGGACCTTGGAAACTCAGATTCAAAGCCCTGTTCCGCCATGAGGCTCACACTGGGTGCTGCTCCTTCTCAGCTTCCCTTACAGGATTCTTTGTGCAAGGATAAAATGAGAGAGGGTGACCACACACATGACCCTGAGCATCTTGGAGGCTCCATGGGATTTTACAGACTAGGGATCTTAATCACAAGAAAGAAAAACTGGGCCAAATGGGAGGGAGTCTATGTTCCTGTATCTCCATGCATAACAGGGTTTATGGACAAGGCTCCAGCAACCCAAGTCCTTGAAAGGGGCCCCAGTCAGCCACCCTCTTCATTTTGCGTATCTGAGTATCAACAAGGTTTCACAGCTGTACATCCAAAATTATGTTTTAAAGGAGGGTCAGTGGGTTATGCAGGTCGGAGTGACGCATCAGGTGAGCCTGTTCTGTACAAGTGTGATTAACCAGAGTGTAACTGGAGCAAGAGAACAGAACATGAGTAAACAAGTTAAGGAACAGCACACTGTGGTTGCCTCCCAGAATCCCTCACTAGAGGGTGCTGTCTGATCTCACACTAGCAAAGCCGTCACACCTCCCCACCTCTCTTCACCATGTAAACAATATTTGAATAGCTCTAGGGGGGAGGGGAAACTGAGGGGGAGGCAAGATGAATACTGAACAGGGCAACACTCTTAAAAATCTACAACCAAAATCTTTTTCATTTGTCCCTTGACAAATTAACCAAAATCTTTTTTAATTTGTCTCTTGAGGTGCTTTTGTTCTGGCATGAGCAAACAGGAATTAAAAATCAATCAAGGAGGTAAAAAGCAGAGCCTCTTCGGAATGTCCTTTGGTTATGACCACTCCATGCAACAAATAATAGGTCTCATGTAAACAGCTCCTGATAGCCTGGATCAGCCAGGGACAGGGTTCCCTCTTCCTATAACATTATGTAGGATTCCAGGAGGTGCGGCCTGTCATACAGGAATGAGATAAGCTACACCTGTCAAAACTGCTTCTCCTATGAAAGGTGTAAGAGCCTCAATGTCTTCCACAGCATAAAGCTGGAATTATTTAGTTTTCCCACATTTTTATACCGCCCTTCCTCCAAGGAGCTCGGGATGGTGTACATAGTCCTTCCCCTCCTTTTGTCCTCACAACAATCCTGTGAGGTAGGTAAGGCTGAGAGTGAGTGACTGGCCCGAGGTCACCCAGGAAGGTCCATGGCTGAGTGAGAATTTGAACTTGGCTCTTTCAGGTCTAAGTCCAACTTCTGAGCTCCATCCTGGTTTTCAGAAGACTAAATTCCAAAAGGGACATGACCACACAGCTGCATGTTGTCCACACTAGTGGTGGTGAAGTGTCTTTTCCCTGCACTAGCTGGAGGGAAGCCTGACAGCTTGGATAGCAGAAGAGGCACTAGTTAACGCAAGCAAATGCAAGACTGATGCAGCTGTACCACTGTCAAAGCCCAGGACGTTGAAGTGACCAAATTTTCAGGTTACCTGTGTAAACAACTTCCCTCTCACTGTCCAGCTGCGTATAAATATAGAAATATAAGTAGGGTCTCCCAATGCTTTATTGTGAGCTCAAACAAGAAAAAAGATTGTAAAACACTTCACTTATTAAAGTGCTCTATGTGCAATTAAAAAAAATTCTTCTGTATGTAGGTGATACTATGCTCATGACTGCAGTCTGTTGAAAAAAGACTCATATTTGGACTATAAACACAACCAAATTAACCTGGAATATGGTCTCCAAACTAAGTTTTCTGGAGTATGTTTTGTGCCAGACAACCTCCAAGGCCACACTCATTAATCTGAAGTACAAATAATTAAAATAATTTGTTCTTTCCTTCTCTACATTGCCCCCAATCCAATTTCTCCCCTCGTTGGACAATTAGGTTCAAGCGACCAGATATGAACTTGTTTGAATAATAGTTTGTCTCTACTGTGAAATAAGCAACTACTGCAGATGGACCCAAAATCTGGAGCCGAACAAAGCAGGGTTTCATTCATTCTAAGGGCCAAGAGACTTGAAGGAGAGACAGGATGACTCCATTCCTAGGGGACTTGGGGTAAATGGAACAAGCTCAAGCAGACACACTGGTAGTTATGTAGTCATAAGAATTGCCTCGCACAATCAGACCAAGAGTCCATCTTGTCCAGCATCTATAGGCAAGAGATAACAACCCAGAATTAGATGTATATTTCCTCTGAAAAAGGGAGTTCCATTTAGTTCTTATAGCCATTGCAAGATCTAGGTTCCATGAATTTGAGTCAGGAGTATCAAACTCATTTCATACAGCAGCTCGAATAGTGATGTCTGCTAAGTACTGTTAAGCAATGTCATTAAGTAGAAAGTGATGTCATTAAACAGCCAGAAATAAGCACCTAGGAACTCATTAGCTGCAAATGACAAGAAAATATGCAAATCTTGATCACATATTTTCACAATATGGGAGAGCCCAATGTAGCACCATTTCAGTACCATTGCTTCCGCCACGTTGTCACTTAGCAGCTGAGAAATGCTCTGTGAAGTGATGCCTTGGCAGAAGTGGCACTGCTGGAAGGGCAGCCCAAATGATAACTGGGCTCTCCCAAAGCCTCAGCAGCATCCCCCTCTCTCAACCCTCTTGCTCTGCACATTCCCCCATAGTGTTCCTCGCCTTCTGAGGCCTCCTTCCATCTCTCCCTCCCAGAGCCACTGAGGGCTTCCCCAGGCCTCCTAATGCCTTATATGGCATTAAAAATATCACTTTTGGTTTTGTGAAAAAAGTGGACTTGACTTTTTTTGACCATAGGGCTCAGTCTGAGCCCAGCAAAGACCATGGACAGATGTGTGTGGCCTCCGCTGGGATCAGAAGACTCTCTGATGGAGTGCATGGAGGGCACATGTGGGGGGCCTCATGGACCTGATCTGTGGATAAGTGAATTGGTGGATATATACTTAGTGTCCCAAACCTATGTCACTGGGTCTGCTTGCATTTGAACCCTTCACCTGTGAGAAAAAATGCAATACCTCCCCACTTTTACAGTTCTGGTCAGAATCTGGGTACAAATCACTCTAGTGGATCAAACTAGACAGACCATTCCTCTTTTGCGGCTCCTCTAAGACATTTAAGGTATAGTACCTGCTCTCAGCTAAAAGCTTGAAAATGTACAGAGACCTCTAGAGTTCTCAAAGTAGGAGGTAAGAAGGGTTAACTCCGACCTTTTCAGTCTAGCTATTCAGCATGCCTTGAGAAGGCCAAGACAGTACAAATGTTCTGCTTTATTTCCCAATAAACTTATAACTCTAAACACACTTATTAGGGAGCAAGTGTCAATAAATGCAGACAATGTAAGTTACAATACATTTATTTCAGAACAAGCATGCATACGATTGTGCAGCAAACATGTGATTGGTGGGAAAGTCATAATTATATTGAACTGTGGAATTTGGTGCTAATGGAGTTATCACACAGGCAGTCTTATTTCTGACAATGACTTTCAGTATAGCTGTTTCATCACACTTGAAGGCTCCTAAGTGAACAATAGAAGTGCAATCCTAGACATGTCTATTCAGAAGCCCCATTGAGTTCCGTGGGACTTACTCCCAGGTAAAGGTTACCTAAAAGACACTCCACTGACTCTAATGAGATTTACTTCTGAACAAACACATATAGGATTAAGCTGCAAGACTTAGCATTTAGAATATCCTAAGAAGCTCATATCTCAATCACCTTTACAAGAGGTTAAGTGTCACAGATACATGCTTAGGGTTATGAGGTTATTTAATTTGTTAGAGAAAGAAGACAGGACATTTGGGTAGGCTCAAAAGCTACACTGAAGTTTAAAGCTTTCCTCTGCTTTCCTACAAGTTGAAGGAACTTTGACACTGCACGTTCCAAAAAGAGTTTCCTTTCCCTTTTAAGTACCAAAACATTGAGGTACTACAGCTACAAGATGCTCTTCAAATTCACTCTCTAAACTTTCTCTCTTTGAACACTGTGTATGTCCTGTTGAACAACAACCTCCTTGCTGCAGAAGATATAGCCAGAATGCCATATGTCCTTTGTCTGAACAGACATTTATAATGATCTTTAAGCATTCCATAATAATATGGTTTCTATAATGTGCCTGTTAGTTTACTCCATGCCACCATCCATGTAAGAGTTTCATTCCTAATACCACATGCTATATGTTGTGTCTCTACATAAATATGGTAAACACACAGTGTTACAAACTCAGAAGTTATTTGTCCTAAATCATAATTATCAACACAGTTCTAGTTAGATCTAGTTGATGAAAAGATCTCTGAGTGATGAAAAGACCACCAACAAATGCCCATCCTCCACACTCCCCATGGGTGAGAGACCAGCCTTCAAGATTTTGGGGAAGTTCTCTCCATGGATGCAGCTTTTATCTATGTATGGAGGGAGGTTTTCATTTACAAGAAGGGGAGACAGGTGAACTGGCCCACAACCAAAGGCCAGTTGATGGGGAGGTGAGGGCACCCTGGTGAGCCTCACCTGTACTGATGAGTCATTCTTTATATGCTTGTTTTCTTCAAGCAACGAATATGTATGTACAGAGGAGTGGGGTGCTTGGGGGAGGATATATGGATAAGGGAGTTGGGGAAAATCAGGTCAGAGATAACTATCACCTACTTGCTCTTCTTGCAAATGCCCTCACAGAACACGGAGAGAAGATTCTAAAATCCCACCTGTTTTAATCAGGAAATAAAATTCCTCTTTAATGGGATTGGGGGAGAGACTCCTACAAAAAAGTCCCACTTTCTTCTCCACTATGGGCTCCTTGATTAACTGGTCATTCATAACAACAATTTCACACAGAACTCTCCCCTTTCCAGAGCAAACCTGGCAACTGTGGCATCCAAAGGTATCTTTCTCACACCTTTGATTTCAAAGACCATTTCAGGCACTATGTCCTGCTCAGAGAGCAGGTCTGATTTGATCACACAGATAAGACACAGATGTGCAGCATTCCCAAGACAGTTTTGTCTTTAACTATTGTACTGGCTCCCTGTACATTGCGTTTACCAAGACAAAGCCACAGGTATGACTTTTCTTTGTATCCTCATTGCTTTTTAAAAAATTTTTTTTATTATTTTCCCAAAATAAAAACAAACAACAAATATAAAAAAACACACAACAAACACAAACTCAATACACAACACACACACACACACACAGTTGGAGGATGCAAGCAATCATATCAATATATCTAAATCAATACATATCTTCTAATCTTGTTCCTCTTCTAGTTTAGCCTCTTAATATCATTTATCTATCATATCATATCCTGTATAATATATCATGTATACAATATATTCATCTAAATGCCCTATCTTATACAACTACAACTTCATTTTCAACCAAGCATAGAATGGTCTCCATTGCTCTATCTGTGTCGGTTTGCGCTATTGATTCAAAATTTCTGTAAGCCTATCCATTTCCGCCACATTCATTATTTTCTCTATTAATTCATCTTTCATTGGAATTTTAATATCTTTCCAGTATCTAACATATAAAATCCTTGCAGCAGTTAATATCATAGTAACTAAATACACATCATTTTCTTTATCTACAATATCTAAGGTAATATTAAGCAAAATTAACTCTGGTTTCAGCGATATCGTAATTCCAACTATCTCTTGTATTGGATTCCTTACCATTTTCCAATATATTTGCATTTTTTTTTTACGTGTCCACCGCATATGATAAAATGTCCCTTCTACACATTTACACGTCCAACAATTTTTTGATATGTTCTGATTCATTTTTACCAGTTTTACTGGTGTCATGTACCATCTATAAAACATTTTAGATACATTTTCTTTAAAATTTGTTGCTCTAATAAATTTTATATTATATTTCCAAATATAATTTCCTAAATATAGGCACAGGCCTATGCCTGTCTACTCAGAAGCAAGTCCCACTGCATTCAGTAGCGCTTACTCCCAGGAATGTGTGTACAGGATTTTGGTTTTAGAAGCCTTTTGAAGAAACAGCCTATCCCTTACACAGAATTTAATTTTATTTAATTATTTGAGAGATTTGTATCCTGCCTTTCCCCATGCTGAAGCAAACACCCAAGGCGGCTTACAAAGTTCCATAGTAAAATGAGTTTATTACAATAATTGTTCTACGAACAGCTGGTAGAACCCTCCATAATCCTTTATGGAATCCTTTAATGTACACCTTCTCTCATTTTAGAGAAAACGGGGGGGGGGGGCCTGGGGTTTTTATCTCCTTCATACTATGAAGATCTGAACCAATGTCCCTCTTTGTTCATCAAGCTGACCTATAATTTCAGCACCATGAGTCGAGGTTTCTGGTGCTATGTCTTTCATTGTCACTATAATTTCCCTTGGTATTTGGTAACACAGTTGATTTTGCCCAAATAACTTCACTACCTTTTCCACTGTGTCAACTTTTGAATACTTCTTAAGCTATGTCCACAGAAGATCTTTGAATTTGGCCCCAAATTCAACCATGGATTTGGGACCCTGATGTTGTAGTGGTTTAAAACACTTCCTGAAATATCTGAAACTAATTTGAAATTTCTAAAAATCCTCCTCAAGTGTGGCCGAAGACCCCCACTTTTCTTCTGAGGGTCCAGCAACAGCCAACACAGGTACAAATATTTTTATTCTATTGTGAACACTCTCAGACTTCTGTACAAAATGTATGTTTTATTTTCTATAATTGATCTGCTCCAGCCCACATAAGAACAAGATTGAGTGACGTGGCCTGGGCAGTTGAACATCTGGGGACCCCTAACCAAGATAATCCCAACACATTCAAAGCTCCACAGTTCTACCATCTTTGAGCAGTTGGTGTACATTACCGTAACCAACAAACATCTGCCTTCTCTCTCTTGCTCAGTACAGTCTATAAAGAGCAAGGCCCATACAACAGGGCCTAGGAGAGGGGGGTAAAAGCCATAATTTGTACCCAGGCCCACAGTCAAAAAGGGGGCCCAGAAGTCAAAGGAGGGACCCAGAAATTTCTTCTTACATTTTCCTATTTACTCAGATTTGTTGTCTGTACAGGATGCTGGGGACACTACCACAAGTATGTAGCTGCAGCTACTGGCAAGCCACATATGCTGGGCCGAGGAATGCATACATGACACTCCTTGACACAGTGTCAAATCTGGGAGGAAACTGGCCTGCTACAGTAGCTCTTTGGCTTGTTGATCTGCTTGTCATGAAGGAGTGTACAGGAGCTCAGGGACACAGCTATTGGGCTACAATTGCCACAGAAGCAAGTTTTGGTACTCACAGGACACTTTCCATTCTAGTGTGAACTTAATATGATGCTAATTTTCTACATGATTTTCTGTATTTAAAAGATTTTAGAGAGACCTAGGAGTGTGTTTGGTTTTCTGTATTACTGTATTAGCTGCTGATGCTACATGGGTGGGTAAACCTGGGCTCCAAAGACTTTTCCAGCTGTCCCCCCTTTTCCAAAGACTTTCCAGCTGCCTCTACCTTCCCCCCACCCTGTTTTGCCCCTCCCTGCACCCATTCTATTCTGCTCACCCATCACTGCCTTCCTTTCACCACTCCCCCTTTGCAAAGGAGTCCAAAAGAAACTTTGTACCCCCTGATAAAGTTTTTCTCAAATTCTGCCATACAATGTATCAGTTTTTTTACCAACTCTACCAGTTCAGCTTTAACCTGTAATTTGAGGTTCTGTTTACAAACAAAGTTACCTCTGAATTCTGTTTCTTTACCAGAAGCATTCAGACACATGAGCCTCTGAACAAATACAGCTCAGATACAAGTCAACCACCTCAATTAGAAGTTGAACTAACCGGTAGAGATATATTTTGAACTCCCTTTGCCTTTGTACTTAAGTGGGTGTATCATCCTGCCTCTCTCTCTCTCTCTCTTTTTTTTAACTTGTATTTGTTCTATGCTCTATCAATGATAGGCCTACCCCCATAGCTGTACTGGCTAGACAACCACTGTTAGTAGAAGGAGATTAATTGCCTTGCTTGTATCTCAGGCTTCTGACCCATCTGAAGAGATTAACTATGATAGTAGAACCTTATTCAGGGAACTGAATGAGACTCAAGGACTTTTCACATGTCAAACTATACCTAGGCACATCCATGTACCAACATCATTAACCTGTAACTGGGTACACTTATTCACATGTTCAGTTCAGTGCAGGAACAATTTATGTACATTGTACTTGTTGTTGATCTGCAAAAAATGAATTCAGATACCCATTCAAGTTGCACACAGCTATACCTAGGAATAGGAATGGACATTTTTTGTGCATAGAATAACATGTGAACAGCCTTCAGTTTCTCAAAATGCCTAGTTAGAATCTGTCACCTTCTGAATTAAAAAAAAAAAAAATTGGATTAGCCTGGGTCTGCAAGAGCAAGCCAGTATCATTGTTCCCATATACCAAATACATGGCGAAGATAGAAAAATGTGACAGTTTGTAGTCAAGGCAAGCTCTGAATCAGTGGTCTTCCAGCCCATATACTTTTATTATTTAACCTACTGCAGATGTTCAGCATGGCCTACAATGGTTCTAATATGGAACCCAAACATAAGTTTTGTAGGAATTTTGAGGTGGACAAGTTTTCTCTTCAGATTCTGTTAGGGTAGTGGTTCCCAAACTGTGGGTCAGAACCTACTGGTGGTTGTGACCTGATTTTTGGTGGGTTGCCACAGGGTGGTGGAAAGATCAGATAACTAATTGTTCCAAATCCTGAGGCTGTTCAAAAATCAGATACTGTAGCTGCTAATTACTCTGCAAAGAGTTCAGCTCCTGCAGTTTGCAAGCATGTATAAATATAGAAAGATAAATGTTTGAGCATCTTTTTTCTGGTTATTCGTTATAAATAAAAAAAATCTTTCTAGATCTCCTTTTTAAAAAATCTGATAAACTTAAGAGGGTCCCGACTGAGTGTCATTTAAAAAAGTGGATCTCAGTATTTAAAAGTTTGGGGACCACTGTGTTAGGGCATGCCTAAAGGAAGAGTAAAATCTTGGGTCGACATCTGACAACTCGGGCATAAGGCAATCCTATAACAACTTTCCTCAGAGTAAACTCCATTGGACACAATGGGATTTACTTCTGAGTAGACATGCCTAGGATCAGGCTGTAAGTTTTATAGGATGTCAAAAACAAAATGGATGCCAACTTGACTGTCTAACATCACCCCTGGAAAGTCACAGCACATTCTTACTGCATTTTAATTGAGATGAAGAACAAGTGTATTATATAGCACTTCTTCCCTGGGGCATTTTACACAACACCAAACACTGTCCCAAAAGTGGTGCTGGAGCACTGCAGACAACACACAAATAAATGAAATAAGTACATCACATAAAGCCCATTTTAACACTGAGTACTGAATCTCCTAAGAGCACTTGAAGCAATAAAAAGTTTCAGATATTTGCAAAAAATTATTTTTTGAAAGGTGATGTAGAGTAAAAGGTCTAAGTCAAGAAGTTCATGGTTCCAGTTTCACTTTGGCAATGAACTCACAACCCATGCATCTCTTTCAGAGACCCATCTGCAAACTGATGTTCCTCACATAAGATCTACTAAAGTAATGTTTATAAGTGCACTGAACAGTTGTCATTTATGATCATAAGACATAGTTCTTCTTTTGCAGGTATCATTCTGGAATTTGCATTAGTCAAGAGTGAACATGTTTACCAGTTACCATAAGTCAGCTATTTTCAACCTTTTTCAACTCATGGCACACAGACAAGGGACTAAAACTGTCAAGGCACACCATCAAGTTTTGACAACTGACAAGGCACACCATGCTGCCAGTGTGAGGCTCACATCCCCCATTGGTCCTACTAATAAATGACCTTTCCCCAAATTCCTGAGGCACATCTGTGGACCACTTGTGGCACACCAGTGTGCCATGGCATGGTGTCTGAAAATGGCTGCCATAAGTACAGTAGCTGCTCATGTTAACTTTTTAAAAGGGGGATTGGAGAACAGTGTAGGGCTGCCCTTCCCCTACAACACTGCATTATATTTTTATGGCTTTGTTTCCATGTTCTCCCCCTCTAAGGATATACAGTATCTGTGTTTCAGCATTATAGCACAGCACACACTATAGAGGTGGCAAACTGCCACCCAAACTCACCCCAAATTTCACCACCTAACCCCCTGCTACCTTACCAATGTGCACATCACCATTCTCTTCCTCCTCCACCATTTTCAGAGGGGAAAATTCTGGGAGTGGATCCTTTCCACTCCCAGCAATCTCTCTGCTGGCTATTTCACAAGATATGCCAGCAGAGCTGGTGAAGGTCAGTCAGTTCTTCCCATCCTTCTTCCATGGAACATGGGCAAGAAGCAACTGGATGGAGTTGCAACTAGAAGCAAGAAGCAACTAGCTAATGAGCATGGGGTATCTCCTGCCAGTTTGTACCTCTCCCAGTCGGCCACTGGACTGTCCTGGCACATACAAAGAAAACTGTTCAAGCTTTTGTGCTATTGCTGCAGGATGCACAGCGCTAAGAGCAAATTGCCTCAGTTACCTGCTCCACTTATTAATGAAAGCTACAGCCAACCTCTGCTGTTCAACAAATACGCGTACCAAGATACACATATTATTGAACATTGGTTTGTCGCACTCGTATATTATAGTTTAAGATGTATAGTTAGAACATTAAACACAAAAACTGTACTTGTGTTGTACTTTTTTTTTTAAAAGATCACATATTTCATAAAGGACCTAGTAGGCCTTCCTGACAGCAGTAATGCCCAATGAATAGCCCCTCCCCCCAGCAATTGTGAAAATGGCTTACAAGCAGTCCCTTGCTTTCCTACTGTGAAACCCGTTTACAACTAGCAAGTGTGTTCCTTTTCAGTATAAGTGGGTGGCCTTTTTGGAGGGACAGCAGCATGTTTAAGATCCTTTTGCTCCCCTGTGGACGCTCTGACTGCTACGCACACAGAAAAAGTTATGCAAAGGCAGCTCCTGCTGTCAACACTCTGCAAAGGGCCCAGAACCGCTCCTGTACTCACTTTCCAGGAATTCTTCAAGGAGTCCATGGTGGAAGGGAACATCCTGATCTGCAAATCACACCACTCACTGGAGTTCACAATATACCTTGTATTGGCCCTGGAGACGTTTCTTCTGCCTTACAAACAGAAGAGGAAGGTAGCCCCCAAACACACACACAGGCCAGAAATACTTCAATAGGCTGGAAGCCGATACTGGACACACATACCCAGCACTGAGCAAGGGCACTGAAGAGTCAGGGCAGCTGCAACTAGAAGCACAATCCTTGCTGCAAAGTTGTGAAAGCCCATTGAATGGAACACTTAAGCTGCAATCCTATCCACACCTACCTAGGAGTAAGCCCCATTGACTATAATGGAACTTACTTCTGAGTAGGCATGCATAATAGGATTGGGCTCTTAGGCTGGAAAACCGGGGGGAGGGAAGAGACACTTAAACACTGATGGGTTTTACATTTGGGGTGGTGGGGAAAGTCCCGTTTTTACACGGACCTTGCTTGGTAATGCAGGACTAGTTCCAGTTCTCAAGAGCCGCACTTCTCCAGGGCAGCAAAGAAAGAAAGAAAAGGAGGACCATTTCCGCCCCCCCTCCTCCTCCAGTACATATGCCTTTACTCAAGAGTAAGCCCCCCCAGCTCAGTGTAACAGTTCACTCCTAGTACAGCCTGACCCCACCGCGGGCTAACTCCAAAGCCAGCCCCATCCTATGCCTGACTACTGAGAAGTAAGCCCCATTATAGTCAATAGGGCTTACTCCCCGGAAAATGTGGCTAGGAGTGCAGCCTCAGATCGCTGCCTACTCAGAAGTAAGTTTCATTATAGTCAATAGGGCTTACTCCCCGGAAAATGTGGCTAGGAGTGCAGCCTCAGAGCGCTGCCTACTCAGAAGTAAGTTTCATTATAGTCAATAGGGCTTACTCCCCGGAAAATGTGGCTAGGAGTGCAGCCTCAGATCGCTGCCTACTCAGAAGTAAGTTTCATTATAGTCAATAGGGCTTACTCCCCGGAAAATGTGGCTAGGAGTGCAGCCTCAGAGCGCTGCCTACTCAGAAGTAAGTTTCATTATATTCAATGGGGCTTACTCCCAGGTAAGTGTGGCTAGGAGTGCAGCCTTAGAGCCGTGCCTACTCAGATGTAAGCCCCATTATAGTCAATGGGGCTTACTCCCAGGAAAACGTGGCTAGGAGTGCAGCCACAGATCGCTGCCTACTCAGAAGTAAGTCTCATTATAGTAAATGGGGCTTACTCCCAGGTAAGTGTGGCTAGGAGCGCAGCCTTAAAGACCCATCCTGTGCCTGTCTACTCAGAAGTAAGACCCACTGGAGTCAATGGGGCTTCCTCCCAAGAAAGCGCGGCTAGCAGTGCACCCTTAGCCGCCCTCAGTAAGCCTGCCTATCTCGGACGCTGCTTCGTGGCTTCGCACGCCGCGCAGACCCGGAGGCGGCCTCAGCTGCCAGCGCCTGGGGCTCCCCTGCTCCCCGGGGGAGGCTGCGCTGTGCCGGCGACCCTCTCCCTCCCCGCAAAACCCGGCGAGCGCGCCTCCTCCCCTTCCCTTCGCCCAATGGCTGCGCGCCAGGAGCCTCGCATCAGCTGACCGTGCCGGGCAAGGCCAATCAGAGCGCGGGGGCACTGGCGCTGGGGAGCAGTTAAAGGAGGCGCCGAGCCGCAGTCCTCCTCTAGAGTCGAGCATGGGAGCTCCCCAGTGACACTCCGCAGCCAGAGAGCCAGCCCTCCCTCCCCGCCGGCCGCCCGCCCGCGCACCAGCTTCGGCTGCACAGGCATCTCCGCTCGCTCCGCAGCAGCCAAGGTAATGGATGCTCATCGGCGCGTGGGGGGCTCTCTCCGGTGGGGGGCGCGTGGTCCGCAGGCATGGGGGGGGGTCGCAGTGCCTGGAATGACTGCCAGCCTAATCCCGTGCATGTCTACTCAGAAGTAAGTCCCTGTACAATGAATGGGACTTTCCCCCAGGTCAGTGTGGATAGCACTGCAGCCTGCAGTCGCCTGCCTTTCCCCTGGAAGGGCAGAGTGGGTGGGAGGGCAAGAAGCCCTTGAGGAGATCTTGGGTGGGGGCGCGATCATGGATGTGATGCTACTTCATATGATCTGCTACGATGCTGTTCACAGGGGACTAGGGAAAGGGATCAGTGGTTCAGAAACTCTTTAAGTTATGCGTGGTCCATCTGTTTGATGCTGTGCGTGCGGAGTCTCACACAAAGCTGTTTGGGAAGCATTTGTACCGAGTTGTAACGTGATCAGTTTTTTCTCCTCCAAAGATATGCCACCTAAGCAGATCTGGTTTAATTCCTGTTTCTTATCGACCCTGGCTGCATCAAGCACAAAGGTTTCTCTGTGTGTGTGCGTGTGTGTGAGAGAAATTTTCTCTTTCCTTGTGGGTCCTAAGGGTGTGTGTGTGTGTGTGTGAGAGAGAGAGAGAGAGAGAGAGAGAGAGAGATTCTCTCTTTCATTGTGGGTCCTAATGGGTGTGTGTGTGTGAGAGAGAGAGAGAGATTCCCTCTTCCCTTGTGGGTCCTTTGGGGCATATATAAACAGGTTTTCCTAGCCCTGATCTATGTGGCTGCCTTGTAATTTGGGAGCGTATGTATCATTGCAGAAGGAAACTCTTATAAAGCAAGGACTGGTAAGAGAACATGGGTTCATCAGGAGCATCTCCTACCCTTTTTTTCTTTCTGCTTTCCACGTTTCAAGGGAATGGAAATCTCCAGTCTGGTTGCCGTTTATATCTGCAGGATCCATAAAAACAAGAGGGCAGTTGCCCTGGGGAGTTGATGGAGTGGTCTTCTACCAAATGGGATGCAGGGGAGAGATCCCTACATGGAGAGGAGGGGGCAGGGATCACATTTCATCACTCCAGAGAAAAGAAAACACCCCCTCCTCTGAGGGTTGGCAATGGAGGCAAGAGTGAGAATATGAGCCTATGCATTCCCTCTCCCTGGCCAGGCATTATTAGAGAGATCAATGTGAGCAGTCTTTGGAGGGCTTGTTTAACTGAGTGCAAGAGGTTGTGTGTGTGTGTATTTTGTATATTAAATAATTGTAGATCTGTTAGAAAAAAAATTGGAAGTAATAGCTTTATTAGGACCAATTACTGTCACAGGGTAGTTCATTATATTTTTAAGACCTTTTAAAAACTACACCTATACCTTCTGGGAGTTATAAGACAGCTGTGATTGGCTGCAACTCTCTGATAGTGTACACAGTGTGAAAAATTTGGTTTTGTTTTTGTAAAATGGCCCATAAGAAGTAGCATTCAAGAAATGAACCTAACTGAAAGTATCCAGACATCTCAAGATGCAGGTTGTGGCAGATCTGCTTCTGTTTCTAGGAAGGAGGCAAGATGAGAGTTGAGGCAACAGTATTGCAACATCTGATGGATACCTTAAGTCTTCATGTTGGTCAGCATATCCTGGGGGCAGTTGGCAAAGAAACTTATTCGTAGTTCAGCTTTGAGATGGTGCATTTAAAAGCAAAAACATATGAAAACTTGTACAATATTCATGTTGCCTGTGGCTTGAGTGAGAGAAAGGAATGGATGATCCACACTTCAGTGGAAATATTACTGGTGAGATATTTGATACCTTTGTTTGCCATTGGGTGCTTCTAGCTAATTGTTGATTGTATTGAGAGTAATTGTTATAAAACAGACTGCCTCTTATGCCTGGCATGCTGATAAAAGCTCACCTTGTCCAATATAAAGGGAATGAACAATATGAAACAGAGTCTACCTTGTTGAAGAAGATGATCATTGTCAGGTTCTCTGTTCATTTTAAGTAATAGTTCACAATAGTATATGTGGATCAGTTACTGAATTCTGCTACTATAAGAGAATTCAGTTTGCTACAGAGTATACATTTGACAGGGATACCAGAGGCCCTTAACTCCCTGATGAATGTAGCTGTGTAATAAACATGTTTGTTATGTAAAACATGCTGTATATATGTACACCTAAAATAAGATGTCAGCACATTAACTGTTGTGTGTGAAGTGACAGCTATCAGGAAGTTTTTAAAATGCAAGCTGATGCAGCTGATGCAAACCTTTCCATTTATTATGTTAGTATCAATTGGGGGAAGTTGAATGAATGAAGGAGGCAGAGAAAAAGGAATACAGAAGATCTCAGTGAAACAGTCTTAAGGAAAAATTTTGGTTGAACAGTTTACCTTGCTGTTTCACACAAAGGAGCCAACTTGCTAGGCAGCTAATATACAGAAATCCAATTATGTATATTTGAAAGGATGCTGAGTTTCAAAATTAACTTTTTAGCTATTGGAAAGATGCAATTTAACCAAGACTGTTCTAGATCTAGACTAAAGAAAGCCTTAATGGAGGTATTGCCTAAACTGCTAGAACCCACCAGAATAGGAGATACTTCATCCTAGACTAGGACAGTCAGAGCACCTTAATGTTTTCTATTCATTACTCACTATTTTCTTGCTTGCTAGGTATAGATGGCTCCTTTTCCCTTGAGTATAGTGAGTTTTTGCAATGCCATGTGGGGGAAAAATGTGGTATTTCTGGAGTGGAAAACAAACTCTGAATGTTAGAAAGCCATCCTTTCTCCCACCTATACTGTCCAGGGTAAATTCAGTAGGAGAAAGTATATTGTGCTGTGTATGCTTCAACCACACTTGATAACACGAGAAAGTTTAATGGTGGATATGAACAGATTTTTGAAATGCTCCTTTAAACAAAAAGTGTCAGTCATGAAATCAAGTATATCATGTTACTGTTTGAAAATTGCATGATGGGATCTTGGATACTAAAAATAGTGTAGATGGTGGTGCCAGGGTGCAGCAAGATGGTGCAGAGATTTTAACATGTGGCTAAACTGCATCATTTGAAAGAATCTGGAGATCACAGGCACAGAAGGAATTTATTGAAATTGTACCTCCAGGAAGAGGACCATTGCATATCATTTATGCTGATAAAAAAAGTGTGTAGACTGACCATCACCTGTTTACCACTGACTTTATTGTTATGGCTACCATGCATATTCTACCTTTTCACTTCCTTCCCCCTACTGTCTTTTTCCCATCTGCCCTTCATATGAGAACTTGGTGTATGTCTCCCACTGGCTAATTTAGAATATAAATAGGCCATTGAGGGCAGCCCAGTGTATTTATCCTGGTGAACCTAACTATTTGCACTGACTTTTCTTTCGTTTTTCAGGCATGATTCAAAAGTGCTGGTTATTACATAGTAGCAAAGGGACTGTCATTAGGACTGATGAAGTATGTGCAGAGGGAGGGCTTGTACATTGCCAAGACCTGTGTGTGGTCCCATATAAGATCTGAGAGCAGGGGCAAGCCACCCACAGGTGGACAGATTTTATTGCAGTATTTTACAGTGGAGTGCTGTACTTTTGACTGGTAACCATTCACTTACATGGGGGAAAAAAGAGTGTCCCATTGGGGTGAAGGTGGCACCTGCACCCCAGTATTTCAGAAGGATGCTCATGCCTATCTTCCTAGCTCCATCCTGGTTGTTTGTTCATCACACTACAGCGTGATGGAATATTGGAACCTAGCTATTTATTAAGGATCTATACAACCTGGGATCAGGTGTCTTGGGAAGTTAAGTTGATGACACTGGCTAGGCCTTCTTCATCATGGTTCCTATCCTCTGGAACTCATTAGGGTTGGGGACCAAGTTGGGGACCACCTGAGTCCATCTCTATCTGTCTCTAGGACACAGGTGAAAACTTTCCTGTTTGGATAGGCTTTAAAATTGTTTACTAGTTTGATAGGTGTACTCTTCCATCTTAAAATTACAATGTTTTTCTCTTCTCTTTATTGTATATAACCTGAAGCAATTGACTGATTTCCTAAATATTTTTTCCATTTGGCCCAGGTGGTGTGGTGGTGGTGGTGGGGTGTGTGTGTGGGGTGGGGATTGCGTTTTCTGCAATTATGTAGTATGAGTTTGTTGCAGTAATGACTGCATTCAGTGGACTAATGATATTTTTCTCCCCAATGGTCAGTAAAAACCATCTAAACATGACAGACAAACAGTCTACTGTTGTCTTCAGAACAACCCAGATTTTCTGATGGAAGCCCTCTGTTCCTAATATTGGGAACCAGAGTAACAACCCAATTAATACCAGAAGTGCCAGTAAGGACTTCAATGTCCTTCTGTAACTGTGCCTCAAGTTCAGTCTTGGAATACACACATCATCTCAAACTCTTAATCCTCAACAGCATTATTACTTGGCCATCGGTTATGTATACCATCTTGACATAAAGTAACCTAAAACTGATTGACACAACTGTGATCATGCAATAGGTCGAGTGAATAATCACATGTGTATTAGCGATCAAGGACTTTTTTTATTGCATAACAGTAACTAGGCAATAAATAAGAGCTCAAAAGTTGCCAATTAGTGGTCCAGGCAGAGCCTGATTTTCAGTAAGGGAAACTCTCCATGGATTTCGGGGGGAAATATGATAACTTGTATCAGCTGCAGACTTTGCCCATGGACTCTAATCAGGTGTGAGAACTTATATGGTAAACTAGGCTAGCACAATCTCTCTGGGTTACCAGAGAGAAAAGGTCACAACAGTCACAGTGTCCCCATTTAGTGGGTGGGAAGATCTCATTTGGAAGTTTTCATGGATTCCTCCCTCTCTTCCTCACCAGCATACAGGACTTTGGTAACAGTGTCTGCAGTCATGGCCACCTCAGCGAGCTCCCACTTGAGCAAAGCTATAAAGCAAATGTACATGAAGCTGCCTCAGGGCGACAAGGTGCAAGCTATGTACATATGGATTGATGGAACTGGAGAATTTCTTCGGTGTAAAACCCGCACACTGGAACGTGAGCCTAAGAACCTTGAAGGTAAGCAGGTTGGGTTGTGGAATGTTTCATCCTAAGAAGATGGCACATGCTGAGACTGTGGCGGTGGTGCTGTGTTGTCCTTTCCTGGTCAAGCACTACCAAGCCTGTTGTTCTGCTGAGTCAACCAAACAAGCTTCTCTCTCAGAACTTGATCTGTTCCATTGGGCAGGAGATGGACAAAGCCATGGAGCAAAGAAATTGTACCTGGGAATACTTACTAAAAGCCTGCAGCTAAACTTGACTGGTTAGTTATGTGAAAATTGGAATCCCATCCCACTGCCTTTTTGCCCTGACTGCCCCCTTAGGACTGTTGAGTTGCAATGCTCCAGTGACAGTAGAAGCCACAGCTGACAGCATTCTTGCTTTCTTTGCTACTCTGTCAGCACAATCCTAACTTGGCTGGAACAGGCAGGTCGGTTGGCCTGCACAACACAAGTTTGGGGCTGGCTGAGGCTCGGCCTGAGGCAAGGGGAAATAATTCCCCTTACCTATGTTGCACTGCAGCAGCTCCAACGGTGCTATTCGGATCTGTGCCACCTAAAGAGGTGGCGCTAATCCAAGCAGCCTGGAGTTGCCCCTGGCTGCCCAGGAAAGGAGTTGGGATCTAGCATAAGTGCTGGATCCTGGCCCTGCCTCCCACTCCGACACCTCCCCACAGGAGCACCCACGACCTTCCCTCTCCCACCCCGAAACACCTCCTCCCCATGCCCCCCAGACCCCTGCACCGGCCTGAAAAGGCCAGTGTGCCTGGAGCCTGCATTGGCATGAGGAGGCTGGCACATGTCCCTGCGTTGGCCTCTCCAACTCCATAGTGGGCAGAAACATGTCTGACGGTACATTTGCAACAGTCCTGGGCTGGTGTAAGGGACCTGTAATGGTCCAATGGTGTGTTAGGATTGCTCCCTTAGAGTCAGTCCCAAGTCTTTCCATATCTGTTCTTTTCTGCGATTCATGTATTACTTCACTGCCTTCTGAGCCCATTTCAGTCAGACACCTTGCCTCTCCGCCCCCTTTTGGTCCCTAGTTTCTGGGACGTCATAACGAGAAGAGCAAGTGGTGTTTTCCCTCTCAGATCCTTTGAAAAGCTGTATGGTTTGGGCAAACACCACCTCCTTGGCCCCCATACCTGTTAAAAACAGCTCAGTGCTGCCTCCTGGCTCAGCTTCTCTGCTCCCAGACCCCACCCATGTACCAGAGTGTTTTTTAAATTTCAAGTTAAATAGCCCTGTTGTAGCTACTGCACTGATTCATGTAAACAATGGATTGGCAAGGGAGATGGTTATATAAAACCTCTTGCACAATGTGAATGGGTGCAGAGCTGTAATTTTGACACAGCCCATGTATTGTCTGTCTTCAAGAATAACAGCTTCTGATATGCCGCCATTCATTCCTGACTTGGGGTAGGTAGTGGGGGAAAATACACCACAACAATCAACAGCCTAAAGACTTTGTTGTGCATCCCTTGGAGCAGAACTGCCACCCTAACACAATCAATACCATTAGGATTTTTTCACTTGTTGCCATGGAGCTGGCCAGAGATGGTTATGAAACCAATATAGCATGTATGGCTAATTAGAAGTATTTAGTGGAGTGTTTTGTTTGTTCCAAGGAAGTGGCTGGCACAGCTTGGTTAAATCTCTTTACCACCTCAAGCATATGAAAGGGATCAATCCACTGGGCAGGATTACCTGCTATAAGAATGCCAATTCAAATATGCTCACATTTACTCTACTCTTCTCCCTCTGCCCCAACTCTGTTTGAGGATACCTGGGTGCCCACTGCTCTCAAAACAAAAACTTTGAACAAGAAATGCATATCCCTCACAACTTTGTATTGCTCAAATCTTGCTTTGAATTTTAAAAATCCTGGTGTTTTTGGTTGTTTGGGTTTTCTGCAAGCACTGTAATTGCTTGCAAATAATAAAAAATAGTGAGGAGGCAAGATCTGGAAAATTGCAAGATGGTAGAGAAGGGAGAGGCACAAAATCTCTATTTCAGGTTCTTTGCAAAAGCAAGTTTTTCAGCAACCATGAGGATGAGAAACCTACATTTTTTAAAAGCATATGAATTGCGTCTATTGTGGATCTTAGTTCCTGCTGCATGGCAGATTGCACTTGACATATTCTCTGTTTGATCTGCTGTTGGTGTGAAATAGGGGTGCCTCTCTGCAAATTCTCACAGGTGCCTACCTGGAATGGCCATCATTGAAGAGATATTCGATAGTGGGCTTCTACTTTTTCTGCTTTGGGGGACCAGTAGAATCTGCTGTCACATCTGCTATAAACTTGATGGGGAAGCTTTTGGCCTTTAGCAGAACTTCAGCATGTCTCCACTGAATCCCCTTGCTTGATTGCATTTGGTAAACACCAGAGGCATCCATTAAAAACAAAACCTGCCTTCCTGCAACACTTATTTGAGAACATGGTCAACCCTGATTGCAAGTTTCTTTTGGAATATAACTTTCTGGTGAGGAAGAGGAGTCCATACTTCATAGCAGCAATATAGTCAATTCACAGATGAATTGTTTGTTGTTCTAAGGCTGTATGTCTTTCTGTTTCCAGATCTACCAGAGTGGAATTTTGATGGCTCCAGCACCTTTCAGTCAGAGGGTTCTAACAGCGACATGTACCTTGTGCCATCTGCTATGTTCCGGGACCCTTTCCGCAAAGACCCCAACAAACTGGTTCTCTGCGAGGTCTTAAAGTACAACCGCAAATCTGCAGGTATGTTCCAAGCCCACTCTTTGTCCTCCTAATCTGATAGGCCTGGGACGTGCCAGGGTGACCCTTGGGAAGAATGAAGATTAAGTTAGGCTGGTGGCTTATTAAGTGCACAACCCATCAGTATGGCATGAGGCACCTTGGTAAACCAGGCCTAAAAGATGATGTAGCATTTAATCTTGAAATAGGATACCAATTCATGGAAGTTAAAGTTGGGTGTCAAAAGCTGATCACCATGATTTCTAAATGGAACCTCAATGTATAGTGCTGTACTAGTGTACAATGTATAGATGCTGCACTAGTACTGTATAGTACTGTATAGTACTGTATAGTACAGTACTGTATAGTGCTGTACTGAATCCCTGGTCTGATTCAGCAAAGGCACTTCTCAGGTTCTCTTATGAGATAATCAGCATTTTGAAATCACTTATCAGAAACAATAGGCTTACTTTTACCAAATCAAGAGTGAGCATTGTGTGTGTGTATGTGCTTTTTAAGACCAAGTGTCTTATCTTATCACTTCCAGTGCTTCCTTCTCACCCTACTTGGTTTATTTTGTGTGCTTAGCACAATTAGGCAGGTCTTTTGTTTCCTTAGAGGGAAATGTTTATAAGATTTTCCTTGGAAGGAGTTTCCATTTTTCCTTAGAGACATTAGGACTTGCTGCACTGGCAGCCATACACACAAGGGCCCATTATGACACCACCCTCCCAGACACTGGAAGCAGTTGATCATTAAGTTGCTTCTTAGAGGCTGCGGTCAGACAGACAAGGACACCTTGGGGAAAGATGGTGTCTCTCCTATCAATCTTCACAATAAAAATTTAGGGCCATTGTTTCAGACTCTCTCATTCCTGCTTTTTGAAGCACTCCCCCCCTCTAACCCCATCCTCAGTGAGAAGTGGTTAATGAGAAGATGGCAACCAACTACCATTTTCCAAAAGGCAACTTACCCTCATATATAGTCCTCCAATAAGCTGTCAGCTATGCTGCATGGCAGTCCTACTTCCTGCATGGTGACAATGTCACCACTTCCTGCACATGAGCAAAAGTTTGCAGAAGTAAAGCATGGTAAACTTCTCCCCACCACTTGGCAGGATAATAAAGGTAATGACATATCAAGTGGTTGCATATACCTCATAGTATGTTCCCATTTGGTAAATGGCCATCTGTATTTACCAACTTTGAAGAACCTGTGAATGGCATTGCTGCATTGTGTATGTCCAGAGATGGGAAGTTTATTTGCACACTCTGGCTGTTCATTAATCTGGTTTAAAAGTTTATGAGATGAATTCACGGCATAGAATTACTCTACTCTTGTTAACAACTGCACATCACTATGGATGCTACTTGTTGCATTTATAAGATTCTGGATAAGATGCATTAGCTGAGCCCCCAGATCTTCCATCAGATGCTCTGGTGTAGTATGCCCTATCATACTCTTGCAAGTAAACAAGCAGCAAGTAAACTCTTGCTGCTTCTCATGCAACATATTGAACAGACCCATTCTGCCACCCCTCTTAACCACTACCTCACCTTCTGTAAGAGATGTTGAAGACATAATTCATCGGCATCTCTACTATTATTGTAGTAGCCACAGTGATGATCCTGCTTCCAAGGTGAATTTTCTAAACTTCTCTCAGCATGTTGCTTGTCTGTAAGGCTAAAATCCCAGCCTAGCCATACATTTACTAAGTAGCCTTGGACAGCCTTATCTCCCAGATTCCATTGTATGTAACATGAGGATAGTGATCTGCTCTACAACCAAGAGCTCCCCTCTTCTGGGAAGCCCTTATGAAACTCCCAGTCTTCATTCCCACTTCTACAAAGTCTAAATGTAGCTGCATTTTGTTGGCTGAAACAGGACCACCACCTGAAGCAACACTCAAATTTTTCACATATCCCCCCCTAATGCACACTCGCTGCCTCCTTTCTCCTCTACTGCTCAGCCAATTCTTCAAAACAGGCTGAGAGCAGACTATTCACTTCCACTGTTCTCCCACCCAGCCTGGATTTAAAGAAGTAGCCAAGCTGTGGAGGAGGGAAGAGGCAGTAGTGATGAGAGTGGGTATGCATGAGTAATTGGAAAGCCAACTGGAGCAGGACTGGAGCACGCACACACACCTAAATTAGCTTTTCCTGTACTGCTGCATGATCACTTGCGCCAGTGGCACTGGAGAAATTGGTTTGGAGCCACTGCTTTCCCAATCCTGGTTTTGCTCAAATGAGAACAGCATTGGATCAGCAGCAGGGTGAAGCAGCAGCTGGGTAGCTGGCTGACGGAAGTGGCAAGCAGGTGCAGAGCATGACATCCCACCTGCAAGACTGCCACTTTCCCTAAGCCACCACTCAAAGTAGTTGCTTCACCTAGGTAGCTTCACCATTAGTAGGTGTGCAGTCATCCTTGCCTTTCCCACTGAAAGATTTAAGAATGTCAATTCTTTTAACCTGCTCTTTCTGTTTAGCATGTATACTTGATGGTGTGGTACAAGTAATTGTTGACTTACCTAATTTTCTTTCTCCAGAAACAAATCTAAGACATAGCTGTAAAAGGATTATGGACATGGTAGCTAACCAGAGCCCTTGGTTTGGTATGGAGCAGGAATATACCCTTCTGGGAACAGATGGACATCCATTTGGTTGGCCTTCCAATGGCTTTCCCGGGCCACAAGGTGAGATTGCAAGAATGACATTCATTTACAGGCTTGACACTTAGGGTATGGGGTGTACCTTTGGCAGCTGTTGCTTTCTCCTTCCTGAATTAATCAGATGGGTGCATGTAATTGGGGAATTGTGTAGTGAACAGTGCTATGTAGCCAGCTCCATGTGCATGTGGTTGGGGGGCAGAGAGGAAGAGATGTAAAGAAATGAGCAAATATTTTCATAAGGAATGTGGAAAAGGGATGCATTGAAAATATTAGCAAAAATAGTGGCTTGTTTTGGCTTGGCATGCCATCAAACATATGAACCAAATGAAATCTCTACTGATGAGTATCTTAAAATACATGAAATGCCCATTAATTTTTCTTGTTGCTGTAGGGCCTTACTATTGTGGAGTTGGAGCAGATAAAGCCTATGGAAGAGACATTGTGGAAGCTCATTATCGAGCCTGCCTATATGCTGGAGTAAACATTGGAGGCACAAATGCAGAAGTTATGCCAGCACAGGTAGACACTTGAGTAAAAATATTACAGCTCATGTTGGGCTCTCTGCACTGGACCTCTTCAGTTATTTAGTGTATAAGGACATGAAGGTTGTGAACAGCATCTTGCAGAGTGGTTTTGATCCCTCCAGTCCTTACTGAGTCTGTTCTCTCTGCTCTTCCAGTGGGAATTCCAAGTGGGCCCTTGCGAAGGGATTGAGATGGGTGATCACCTCTGGATTGCTCGATTCATCCTCCATAGAGTCTGTGAAGATTTTGGTGTCATTGTGTCTTTTGATCCCAAGCCCATCCCTGGGAACTGGAATGGAGCTGGTTGCCACACTAACTTCAGCACCAAGTCTATGAGAGAGGATGGAGGTCTCAAGTAAGTGGTCCTTTAAACTTGGAAGGCTTTGTTTAGGGGGCAATAAAAATAAGAGGAAGAGGGCCACAGTATTCCTTTAGGGCTAAAACTGGACTGGGCTTGCTCTGAAAAAATATTTTAGTGCAGTCAAAACACTGAATTCAACGTGTTGAATTCTATCTTAATGCCAATTAACACAAGAAAAGCAGCCTGGCTCTGTTCTGAAACTTGGTGACCCAACAAGCAAAGACCTGCCTAGCTTGTCAAAATAGCCTTATCCAGGTATTATGTACCCAGATACAGCAGAAATGGGAGTGTGCTTGTAGCTGTGCCTTCTAGCATCTACACACACTAGCAATATCAATGGGCTTGGATTTTGTCTGAGGACATTGTTCATCCCAGAGATACTTTCTCTCCAAGATTTGAAGATTTGACTGAATCTGGGGACACTGGTGGGGGGCATGATTCTACTTACATTACAGTCTACCCTAGCACCCTCATTCTGCCTCATCTGAAAATCCAGCCCTTGCATTAAAGCATCAATTTTTGGATTGTATAAGGACTTTGGTCAATGAAGGCTGCTCTCCTACCAAGGCAAGGCTAGTTCCTTGAGTGTTTCAAAATAGTGTAACAATGCAGTCATTTAAGTCCAGAAAGAAGTGTGCCAACAGAGCAAGATTATGCAAAATAGTGAGGAAGATGTGCTGATAAGCCTTTTTGGGGGGAGGGGGGAGGTTGGAGTATGAATGATCTTTCTAGATTACTGTCTAGCTTTCAAGATCAAAGAGAGAGTGTTTCATCTGTCAGGGGTCAGATTTGTCAGGATCCCAAGGGACCCTATGAAGTTTTAGCCCTTGCACTGGTCATATTACTACTCATGCCTTTCATAGGCGTTGCAATCAGATATGGAAAACAAATTATGATTCTGCAATTGATATTTTTGTATAGTAAAATCCCACCATAATGCATCTCACAAGGCAAATTCAGTTAAAATGCTATTGGCTCTCTAGCACCCCCCTAACAATATTGTAGTACTGAACTATGGATAAGTCTACCTGCAAACAAGAAATGATAGTGTATATAGTGCTACACTTGTCACATGCATGTTCTTTTTGCATAATTGGCCTATCGGATCTTGTGGGGGCACAGAAAAATGAAAGAACGTAGCAGAGGGCACAGAATCCAATTTCTGGAAAGCCTCCGCTTTTACGTATAATGCACACACTCTTACAAGCCTCTTTACAATGGGGGGGGATTGTCTTTTTATTTTTTAAATAGTGAAAGCTGGAGTTCTTAAACTTGAGATGAAAAACTGTAAATATCAGCTCTATTTTTCTGTGCTTGCGTAGAATCTCAACATACACACAGCCCTGCATATGTAGTCCCAATAGTAGCAATGTGTGAGGTTAAGGAAAAAGCGGATTCTTTATCTGAGCAGCAGTTCAGAGATTTAGAGCCCTCTGAAAAGAGTCAACATTCTGCCTTCTCTGCTTTCCCCAGGTACATTGAAGAAGCTATTGAGAAACTGGGCAAGCGTCACCAATACCACATCCGTGCCTACGACCCCAAAGGGGGGCTGGATAACGCCAGGCGTTTGACCGGTTTCCACGAGACATCAAACATCCATGAGTTTTCTGCCGGCGTGGCCAACCGTGGTGCCAGCATCCGCATCCCAAGGAATGTGGGCCAAGAGAAGAAGGGCTACTTTGAAGACCGCAGACCCTCTGCCAATTGTGACCCTTATGCTGTGACCGAGGCACTAGTCCGTACTTGTCTTCTCAGTGAAACTGGAGATGAGCCCTTTGAGTACAAGAACTAAGGGGACTTGGTCCCACAGGCACTTGCCCTCTTTCCCCTTCTGTATTTTCTCTGTTCTAGATGTTAATTCTGAGGGCATGAGATATGTTTGTGCCACTCTTCAAACTTGCCCTCTATTCTTCTTATGGAAGGGGAAAGTTTTAGTCTCTTTCAGTGTTCATTCTGTCATTTGAGGGGCAAGGAAGAGAAAGGAGTGGGCATTAGAGGAAACCTGAGTTAACCACTATTTTGTCTAATTCATTTGTACGTGTCTTGACAGGGTTTGGTAGCTTCCAGCAACAGACGGAACAATAGGGTGGGTGGATGTGTAGGGCCTCCTTGTCTTTTCCTTTTCCCTAATTTGCCCTCCATGAACAAGGGATATGTGTGCACATTGGCTGCACATCACTTGTCCAATGGCATTTCAATGTGAGGAGTTCCTGTTGGATTGTACCCGAGACTGCCAATAGGAAAATTTTAACTCATAGCAGTACAATACATAATATTCCAAATCACAAGCAAAATCTCTCAAGGACAGAAGGAAGTCCTAATAGCCTCACATGTGGGATGCAGGGGTACTGTTGGGTGTCATCCTTCTTACTAGTTTTAGTGCTTATGGGCATTCTTGAAACTGATGGTCAGTTTTTTCCCCCACCCCAAGTCAAAACTTCTGTTAAAGATTTTTTAAAAGCTGTTGAATTCTTTGATCTGTTCTTGGAAGCTGTCTTATTTACTGTTTCTAACACAGAGTGAAGTAGTATTTTTATACTTAAATGTCTAAAAATAAAAGAAGTTGTTTTTTGTTTGTTTGTAAAAAAGGTCCACTAAATCAGCCATTTGCAGAAGGGCTGAATTTGCTGCAGGTGGTAGGTGGTGGTGAGACTCTGATATGGGAGAGGAGAAAAGGCTTGAGAGAAGAGAGAGAGAAGAGCTGCAGTTTTCATTTTCAAGAGCAGCTTTGATAGTTCATTATGGACAAGGGGCTATCCGTTTACAAGCTTGTAAGTTAAATAGGTATTAATTTTTTAATTTAAACTGAAGACCCTGGGCTGTCTGGGCAGGGCCGTATATGGCTGGCTGCGGCAACAAAGGGGCGTCTGTGTTTTCAATAAGAGTTGGCTGGTCAACTTTAACCATGATCTTGATGACAAGCATTTGGCAGGGAAGGAGCACATTATGAATATTTTGGGTAGGATTTGCATGTCAACTAAAGCAGGGCTTTTGATAAAAGAATAAGAGGAAAAATGGGTTTTTAGGTTTCAAATAACACATTTTTAGGGGTTTCTAAAATTGTACAGTTTTACAGAGACCACTGCTGTTCCTGTAGGTACATCCTGGCACTTGAAAATGCCACTTCTGCCAGGAATTCCATTACTAAACATAGTTGCCCTTGGAGGTTAAGCTAGCAGGTTCAAACGTTCCGGGATTTTGTACTTTGGTATCTTGTGTGGTGCCAATGATGTTCCGCTACATTTGGACTGCAGAATAGGTGTTTTGTAATAAAAAAAAATCAAACCCAGTTCTAATCTTTGTCTGTCCTTTCACTGTCTTTTTTTGGGTGAATCAGTACCATGAACACTGAAGCATATGTGGGAACCTGGTTTGGGTGTATAAAAGGACCAGTTTGTTGTTCAGTCTGGCATTCAACTGGTCAAGCATTCTGGTTCAAGTAGCAGGCAGCCAGATCCCAAGAAGCTCATAAAAGAACATGAAAGGATAATCTTCCCTTTGTTTCTGTCCCCAGCATCTGTATTCAGAGATACTGCCCCACCTCTGTACTTGTACTTAGTAGCTTAATTTACTGTTAAGATTTTTTATTAATATTTATATACTGCTTTTCAACAAAAATGTTCAAAAAGCAGTTTACAGAGGAAACCAGATAATCTTTCATGAGTCTATCTAATCTGGTTGTATACCTATCTCAAGTTAGACACTATCATCACATCTTAAAAACAGAGTATTCCATAGTTGCCCATCAGATGTAGTAACTATAATTATACAGGATATTCTAAATATGTCCTTGCCATAGATTTACATTATGATAGGCTGAGAGCTGCATGGTAGTTCCTCCCTCCCCATCTTTTTTCTTAAGCCAAAATGTTAAAACTTTTGAATAAAGGAAAGGAGTCATATCTCGAAAACAGCCTGTGCTTGATAGCAGGCCACGCTTTTGCTTCTGACTTGAGCAGTTCTGAAACTGTGTGCCTCGTGACCAAGAGTTGTAAGTTATGTTTTCACAGCAAGCAGCCACACTTTGAAATGGCAGTGGGAGAGAAATGTGTGTACACACACAATATCTAAAATCTCACTCCATTTGAGAGCATTCTCACTTGTACAACATTGCTCAAATTGATTTGTTTTAAATTTTTTTTTTTTAAACCTTAATCTAAGAGCCTTTCTGATGCATGGCTGTGGTAGAAGGAGCTGTAGTCCTCAAAGTTCTAACCTTTTTGGTTTGGTTGGTTGCCTAATGGTGAATTGTCATGACTCGCATATTTCCATCTCAATTCTGTTTGCATCCCATGCAGACTCTTATCTTTCTATGAAGGCTGAGCCTCAAGCCCTGCCCTCAGTATCATGGCAGGTTCCTGGGGTTCAGAGAGGAGTGCCAGCTTTGAGCTACCAGGGGCTGTGGGCCAAACCTCTTTCCATTGTGAATCTTGCCTAAATGGTACATTGATTTAGGGGTTGGCCTGAATAGATGCGTTTTCTGAGTCCTGCCTGACCTCTGTCAGAAAGTTACCCCTTGATCAATACATCTTTTCTCATGTAGATAGAATGAAGCAGCAGAACTTCAAGGGCTAGGATGGGGAAAATAAACTTCCAGAAAAACTTGAGACCCAGAATCTCCTTTTTTAAAATATTAAGGCTTCTCCTACATTGTAGGCTGCTCACTATAGGAACGACTCTTTGGGTGCAATCCTAACCCCTTATGTCAGTCGTTTCCAGCACTGGCATAGTGGTGCCAGTGGGACAAGCGCTGCATCCTTCAGTTGGGTGTCACTCACAGAGGCCTCAAAGTAAGGGAATGTTTGTTCTCTTACCTTGGAGCTGCATTGCCTTTATGTCAGTGCTGGAAAGCACTGATATAAGGGGTTAGGATTGCACCCTTTGTCTTTAGGGTCAGAATTATGCAGATCAACCCTTGTATATTTATTTACATAATTTCAGTAACCAGAATAGGAGCCCCAGCTGTTCTCTCCATATCACTAATACTGTACTCACTTTAAGGTTTGGTCACTGCTGGGCCTGTTGTTACTGAATCCAGCTTCTTCTGCTGGAGTTAAAGGATAAGGAATGTACCCTATTTTACATTAAGAGATTTCATAGAGTCCTTACAACACTCCTCTTGCCAAGCTATACAACACCAAAGGCTCTTACTGGCACGTCTTTGGAAACTCTTATGATCAGTTTACTTCTTCTTAAACATAAGGATGTTTGACTTCACAATGGAGCTGACTGCTACTTATATAAGAGCTGCGACTAAACTATTTGGCAACATTTCAAGTTGGATAAGCAAATGGGCACAACTGCAAAAAAATAAAAATACATCACTAAGGGAAAACAGGGGCAGTGATTTGCTGGGGTTAGCAGAAAACAAAGATTGTCCATAGTAAGAGGGAGAGCATATGCAATGACTCTGAGGGAACCACCACAGTCAAGAGGTAATTTACAATCCAAACCTGCTGGCTGAATGCATATCCCACCTTCAGAAGTACCCAGATCCTGGCATAGCATGATGTTGGCAAGCACAAGGCAGTCTGGCAGCAAGGCCGCCATCTGTCAGGTCAGATAAGGCAGTGGATGGGGGCAGGCATTGGTGGGAATGGTGGGAACAGGCATTTCGGGAAGGAGCACGGACAGGAAGGAGTGGATTTGATGGCAATAGTGCACACCAGCTTACCCTCACCTTTTAAAACCTTCCAGCAACTTTCCTCTCCAATGACATATGCCACCAAAATAGGTGGCATATGTCCAAGGACACACATTGGTAGAACAGCCGACCAGGAGTTAAGTACGGATGAAGATAATGAAATGCAAAAATGGTTGCTAAATGGTCACATTATTTCAAAGTGTGAAATAACTTTAAAAGTATGCTTATATTAGAAGGAAAGGCTGGGAGCCCAATTTAACTGTTTTGGGATTCCCCAAGGAAGAGAGGGATACGATTGTATACATACCTACCAGTGACATGCAGGTAAGGAGGCACAACCTACCCAGACCTCACCCAACAAGTATAAAAACAAAGCCCAAGGACCCAACAAGTTAAAAAAAATTTCTTGCCTTTCCATGCTGCTTCTTTCTTTCCAGCACAACCAGTGAGATTAAGCAGCACACACACACCTGTTACAATACTCAGTTTAGCAGCCAGCAGCTATAATCCTGGCTGGCTTCCAATGAAAAACAGGCAGAGTTCCCATGACAGCAATCTCAGTGGAGGCAGCAAGAAGAGTTGCCTCCACTCTGTTAAAAAAAAAAAAAAGCCACTGAAAAAGCAGGGAGCCTGTGCAATAGAGCAGGTCTGTAAAGTACCAGAAGAAGCAGCTTTTCAATTGCCTCAGGAGGTGTGTTGTTGAGCTCTCCCTAGCTCTGAATGGGGGAAGAAGAGGTGAGTTTTTTTAATAATTTATTTCCAGAGGAAGGGGGGAAAGAGGGAGTGTGTGTTTCAGAAACTGAGCTTAATGTATTTATTTCCAGAAGGGGGTGGGGTGGAAGAGAGTGTATGTGTTACAGAGACTGAACTGAGGGGGGAGAAGAAGTGCAGCTGAATATATGACCTATCTCCTTGTTTCTATTTGTGGTGTTCGAACGGTGATAGCTCGTTCATACATTCATCACATGATGGTGCATTTCTCAAGCAATGAAGATGTGTATGAGCAACTTGTTTATAGTTATGTTATATGACATGTTATAGTTATGTCATATAGTTATGTCATACACATGTGTATGAACAACTTGTTTATAGTTATATGACATGTTATAGTTATGTTATATGACATATGTTATATGACAAGCTGACGGAACATACCAAGATCCAGGTCTACAGAGCTTGCGTCCTGAGTACACTTCTGTACTGCAGCGAGTCATGGACTCTTCGCTCACAACAGGAGAGGAAACTGAACACTTTCCACATGCGCTGCCTCCGATGCATCCTCGGCATCACCTGGCAGGACAAAGTTCCAAACAACACAGTCCTGGAACGAGCTGGAATCCCTAGCATGTATGCACTGCTGAAACAGAGACGCCTGCGTTGGCTCGGTCATGTTGTGAGAATGGCTGATCGCCGGAAAGAATCTCCTCTATGGTGAACTTGTGCAAGGAAAGCACCCTACAGGTAGACCACAGCTGCAATACAAGGACATCTGCAAGAGGGATCTGAAGGCCTTAGGAGTGGACCTCAACAGGTGGGAAACCCTGGCCTCTGAGCGGCCCGCTTGGAGGCAGGCCCTCTTGGAGGCCCGCTTGGAGGCAGGCTGTGCAGCATGACCTTTCCCAGTTTGAAGAGACACTTGGCCAACAGACTGAGGCAAAGAGGCAAAGTAAGAAGGCCCATAGCCAGGGAGACAGACCAGGGACAGACTGCACTTGCTCCCGGTGTGGAAGGGACTGTCACTCCCGAATCGGCCTTTTCAGCCACACTAGACGCTGTTCCAGAACCACCTCTCAGAGCACGATACCATAGTCTTTTGAGACTGAAGGTTGCCAACATTATATGACACGCCACACAGAACATGCTGGTCATCAGTGGCGTCACTAGGGTTCGCATCACCCGGTGCGGGATGCCAGTGCATCAGCCTCCATGCAGTGGGTGGGCCAACACCCCAGGTGGTGGGCATTGTGATGTACCATCACTCCGCCCCCAGAACAAAGATAGAACACATTCTGCATGAAATTACGTATTGATTGATATATAACATAATGGTATTATTCTTCCATATTGTGATTTTAGTGATTTTGGTCACTTGTGGTGTCACACACACCCCCCTCCCGGATGTCAACTTACTAACACCTTATTGCAGCAGTTCTCAAACTTTTAGCACTGGGACCCACTTTTTAGAATGACAATCTGTCCAAGACCCACTAGAAGTGATGTCTTAGTGGAAGTGACATCATCAGGCAAATGAAAATAAATAAGTATAAATTAAAGTAAAACAAATAAATAAGCAGAAGCCAGCCCTGGTCCACCAAGTGAATTTCCTCTGTGGCCTGCCTGCAATAACACCCCCCCCCTCCAAAATCAGTCAGCTTTTCAGCCCTACCCAGTGCCCAGTTCAATTTAAGAACTTCTGTTTAACCAGATCACTGTCAGGATCCCCCTGGCTCTGCAAGTCTCGAAAAGGTTCACCTTATCAGCAGAAGCCTCTGTTTTGATCCTTTTTAGTGAGGGGGGGAGGGGGAGGCTGCCTTCTGAAGCACTTGTTTAGCTGCAGGTGCATAGGATCAGGACCATTCTGGTAGCCTTGCACACTCCTTCACTTGATCTTCCAAACCAGCCAAGGCATGTTTGCTTACTTGTGAGTAAACGTGACCCTGAGGCTTATTTTCGCTTTCCATAGGGCTCAATACATTCATCTGCTTGGAGGGAGGGACTTCCTTCTCAGGTGTTTTTGAGGGCTGCATTCATTGGATCAGGACCATTCTGGTGTCCTTGGATTCCTCTTGGCCTGTCCTTTCTGATAGACTAAGGCAAGTTTGCCTACTCATGAGCAGACATGCAATACAGCTCACTTTCACTTTCCATAGGGATCCATGCATTTTTTGTTCTCCAGTTTTTTGGCCGTATCTTTTGATAGAAAGGAGATATTTCACTCGGTTTTTTCGCATTGCATTCTGCTCTAAATTCCACACCCAATGGTATATAATATGATGGGGTTACTCCTAATCACTGCAATTTTAGCATGTCATCCCCCAGTGCGTGTCACACACACCCCCGTGCGTGTCACCCAGTGCGGTCCGTACCCCCCGCACCCACTAGCGACACCACTGCTGGTCATTGCTGTGTCAAGAGCAAATATACTGTACTGTTAAATATCCTACGCTTTCAAGTCCTAACACTTGGCTTTTGTTGTGAAAAAAAAAAAAAAGGCTGAAGCTTGTGCTTGATTTCAGCTTGATCTCCTGTGTCTGATTACGCTGCAAGCATTTTCCAAATAGTTCAGGCAAAACTGGATTTGTTGTTGTTATGAGTGTGGCTGAGGATTCTTGAAGTACAAGCAGTGCTACCACAAAAGGATTAGGTTCTTGTCAGGGAATGTTAATTTTAAGTGTTGCCACTCATCATGTAACCTGCTTAGGTAGGCAGTGTTACATTTGCTGCTGTAAATTATGGATGTTAGGCACACTGGAGACTAGAGTCAAGAAACAAAGTGTTTAACCACCATGTAAGTCCTACAAGAGTGTAATGGCAGCTATTTGCATGTTAACTTCTTCCTGCAGCCTTTTTACAACTACGTTGTTAGATTCCCTGGAATACTGTTTACTGAAGGGCAGAATACATATTTTAAAAAAAAGTATTTCCCCTTGTGCAATATTCCATTGTATATATCTCAAAGTTCATAGAACTGTATCAAAATGCACAAAAATATAATCAACAAAGTTAAAGGTTTTAAATCAATTTTCATATTGTACTTCGTTTGTTTCCTGTTGCTAACACACCCTTTAAACATTTCCTTCCTTCATCTCAACATGTTACAAAATCTATCCATTGTTTATTATAAGACTATGGCTGCAATCCTAACCACACTTTCCTGAGAGTAAGCCCCATTGAACAAAATAGGACTTACTTCTGAGTAGACCTGTTTAGGATTGTGCCCTATGGCCCTGATCCTAACTAACTTTCCTGCACTGACACAGCTGTGCCAATGAAGCATGTGCTGCATCCTGCAGTTGGGTGGCAGTCATGGAGGCCTCCTCAAGGTAAGGAAATGTTTGTTCCCTTACCTCGGAGCAGCATTGCCTTTACCTCAGTGCTTGAATGTTGGCTAGGATTGCACTCTATGCTTCCTTACCCAATAATGGAATAACTTAGTAACTTCAGATAGCTTAGATCAGTGGTTCTCACACTTTTAGCACTGGGACCCACTTTTTAGAATGATAATCTGTCGGGACCCACCGGAAGTGATGTCCTGATCAGAAGTGACATCATCAAGCAGGGAAATTTTTAACAATCCAACCCACACTGACCCAGGAGTAAAAAGCATCTTCATAGTAGCCTGTTCAAAGTACATATCTGTCACATTTCCTCAAATGCAGTCACATACCAAGGTCCCATCAAGTCTAATATATGAAAAAATTGAAATGAATGGAGATACACCTGAAATTGGCTCGTAACCCGCCTAGTGGGTCCCGACCCACAGTTTGAGAAACATTGGCTTAGATAGTCCATATTACTTAAATATGCTCTGAAGTACATATTGTTCTTCTCTTTCAATACAATATGGGCACCATTTTCTTTCCACATCTTAATGATAGAATCTCCACTTTCCTCCAGAAATATACAATCAGTATTCTAGTTGCCAGCATTAATGGCCCAATCCTGTCACTGGATTTATGGCAGACAACACTGCCCTGCTGCTGTAAATGATCTGCTGACCATGTGTGAAGTGTGCCCCCACCAGCCGTTTCTGAGCAGCTGCTGCCACAAAGCAGAGGCGTTGGAGGCCTGCAGTTGTGGCCATTAGCCTGAATTGGAGCAGGTAAGCCAAAGTAGAGGGTGGGCTGTGGGCGGAGAAGGGAAGTAATAGAGCATTTCAGGGGAGGAACCAAGGCAGTTTGAGGACCGGGTGGGTCCGCACCAGATCCTATCCCTTCTTTTCAAACCTCTGAGCCCCTTTTCTCTCCTTGGACTTACGCCATCAAAATGGTTGGTGTATGACCGAGACCCATAGGCAGCCTGTTGGCTTATGTGGAGATAAGTTAAAAAGTTTGCCTTCAGGTTACACACCCCCAACCACAATATGCAGCACATGCCTTTTTGGTGTGGCTGCCTGCTGTTGTGTGGCAGAGGACAGGGCCTCTGAGAGGAATTTTATCAGGGGATACAGAATTTCTTTTGGGCCTCTTCCCAAAGAGGGAGGGGTGAAAAACAGTGGCAGGTGGCAGTGGGGTGAGTAGAACGGGTGCAAAACAGGCAGGGGGAAAGTGACATCAGCCGGAGTAGTCTTTGGAGCTCAGGTCTACCAGTCTTCCCAATGCAGAGCTCAGGTCTACCTGCATGCCTAGCTTTGGCAGCTAGATACAGTAATACAGAAAATCAAACACACTCCTAAGTCTTTCTAAAATATTTCAAATATAGAAAATCATTGCAGGAGATTAATATCACTGTATTTAGGCTCACACTAGAATGGGAAGTGTGCTGTGTACACCAAAACCGATTTCTGCAGTAGCTACAGTCCTGCAGCTGTGTCCCTGAGCTCCTCTACACTCCTTCATGGTTAGCAAATCCACAAACCAAAGAGCTACTGTAGCAGGTCGGTCTCCTCCCAGATGTGACGCTAAGGATGTATGCATTCCTGCGTCTGGTGCGTATGGCTTGTGGCAGTAGTTGTGAGCCTACAGTAAAGTCCCCAGCTTTCCACATGGGCTGGGTGTGGAGTCTGGGTGAGATTGGAAAATGTAAGATCCCAGGAAATTTCTAGGCCCCTCCTTTGGCTCCTGGGCCCCCTTCCTGACCTGGGTACAAATTACTTCCTTTACCCCCCCCTCCTAGCCCCTGGCAGAGGATAGGATTGGCCAATGAAATTTTTTTTTAACCAAGTTCATCCCACTGGTGTACCTAGGGGGGGCAGATGGGGCGAATGAGCCTTCCAGGGGTGCCTCCTCAAGCCTCCCCTCCGCCGCCCGCCTGCCTACCTACCCGCCTTTTTCTTTAAAGGGAGAGAAGCCGGCTGGCTTCTGTCCCTTTAAGAAAGCCTCCTCCGACAGAGGAGGGGCGCCCAGGAGCACTCCTGGAGAGGCAGCAACTCAGCACTGGGCTGGGTCGCCCCCCCACCTCCTCCTTTATAAGGAGGAGAGGGCAGGGGCGCCCTAGAGCATTAGTGCGACTCCTGTTGTGCTGATGCTCTGACCTGGGCACCTCGCCCTCTCGCTGGCTCTGGAGGCCTCCGGAGGCAGCGAGTGCATGTCCTAGAGCATTAGCGGACGCTCTGGGCTTCCGGGACCCTGATGGAGGCTTCCACACTGCTTCTAAGTGGCGCGGAGGTCTCTTTTGGAGTGGTCTGGGGCTGCTGGAAGGAGCACTGCAGACAGGTGGGCTGCCAGCAGCCCCAAACCGCTCCCAAGGAGAACTCCATGCCACTTATAAGCAGCGCAGAAGCCTCCTTCGGGGCCTTGGCTGCCTCCTTCATTCCCCCTTTTTTCCAAAGGGGGAATGAAGGAGGTAGCCGGACGGAAGTAATTGTGGTGACGATGGTGTCACCTCAGTTACTTCTGGGTCATGGGTGGGAGGGCGGAAAAGGGTTGGGGGACAAACGGTGTGGGGGGCGGAAAACTGGGGGTTGTCCCAGGCGCCAGGACCCCCAGGTACACCACTGGTTCATCCTGGTAAATTCTTCCACTACAGAATCTGAAGACACTACCGCCCCAACCACGGCTAGCTTCAGAGTCTGAGACACTGTGCCAAATGCTGCCCCTCATCCCTGGTGATATGGCAGCCTCCTCCTCCCTGGATTGGGAAAAGGTAGGAGGATAGAGCCGAAGAGGAAGTGAGGAAAAGAATGGATCGCAATGCTCACAATTCTCCTCTACTTCCCCTCCTGCCCCATCTCTCTTTTTCTTTACCAATCCAGAGGAAGAGGAGGAGCAGAAGCAGTATAGGTAAGTATGTAGACAGAGGTGCACTCCACCAATCTGCGGCTTGGAGTGACAGCTACAGGTGACCTCACGGATGGGCTGGCCCATATTTGCAGTTAAAGGCCTAGCTATGCAGACATATCCACCAAATGGGCATTGCATGTGCTCTGCCACAGTGATGGGCAACCTAGCAAGCAGGCTGCATGACTGGCACTCCTTTATCAGCAGATTGCAATATTGAAATTAGGCACGAAAACTAACCTTGAATACCATAGGAGAATCTGACAACCCTGGCAACAGTTTAAAAAAAAAATCTCACAGGCTAAACACAGAATGCTGATGATAGGCTGTATACGTGGGACGCCCACCACTATCATGTCTTACACAGCCAGCAAACCGAAGATGAATTGGTACAGACTTACAGCCCAATCCTAGGCATGTCTACTCAGAAGTAAGTCCCACAGTGTTCAAGGAGACTTACTCTCAGGAACGTGTGGCTAGGATTGCAGCCTTATTTGTTGTTTTTAATTTCCAGGGACAGGGAAAACATAAGGAGAGCCCTGCTGAGTCAGGCCCAGGGTCCATCTAGTCCAGCTTCCTGTATCTCACAGCGGCCCCCCAGATGCCTCAGGGAGCACATAAGACCACAAGATCATGGTGACCAGATGTCATAACCACAAAAGAAAATTGTCTCCAATTCCCACATTGAAAAATGTAGGACATCCAAGGAAAATGTAGGACATGACAACATAAAAGCTAAAAATACTTTTATATTGATTTCATGCGGTCGGTTTAAGCACTATTCTTACTTATTATTAGATTTAAAACTATATTACAAATAATTTATTACATATAATTTATTAGTTACAAGAAGGCTATGCGCTGCCTGCACGGGCTTCTCATAGGGAAAAGGAGGACATTTAAGTTCTTTTTCAGGACATGAGGCTAAAATAGAGGACATGTCCTGAGAAAAGAGGATGCCTCGTCACCCTGCATGAGATACTTGCATCTTGCTGCCACTCCCCTGCATCTGGCATTCTATTTACCCTCACACTGCCCAATGAAGACACCAGACTGCACTTGGATTTAACTTGGGCCACTTTTATTAAACACAAGTAACCCACAAGTTTTTAACACAGGGTACCTACTGAATACACCTTCCCTCTTTTGCCAGTCTGGGGTCAGCCATCCACAGCCAATTTGGCTGACAGAAAAAAAATTCCTACGTGGCCCTCATGATGAGCAACCAGCTAATCTCACACTTTACATACCCATCATGGTTCGTAGCCTATGATTGAGTTTTCCTCCAGAAATTTGTCCAATCTCCTTTTAAAGGCATCTAGACCAGATGCCATCACCATATCCTGCGGCAAGTGTTCTACAGACTAATTACACACTGGGTAAAGAAGTATTTTATTTTGTCTGTTCTAACTCTTCTGACACTCAATTTTAGTGGGTGTCCCCTAGTTCTGGTGTTGTGTAAGAGGGAAAAGAGCATCCCTCTATTCACTCTTATCGATCTCTTGCATAATTTTGTATATCTCAGTCATGTGCCCCCTCAGATGCCTCTTTTCTACATTGAAAAGTGTCAAATGTCTTTTCTCAAAAGAGATACGCCCTAGCCCAGTAATCATTTTGGTTGCTCTGTACCTTTTCTAGTTCCACTATGTCCTTTTTAAGATGTGGTGACCAGAACTGAACGTAATACTTCAGGTGTGGCCGTACCATCAATTTGTACAATTGCATTATAATATTAGCTGTTTTATTCTGATTCCCCCCCCCCCAAATATGCATTACTTTACACTTACTTACATTGAAACGCACCTGACATTTTGTGGCCTATTCTCCCAGTTTGGAGAGATCCTTCTGGAGCTCTTCACAATCCTTTCTAGTCTTCACCACTCGAAAAAGTTTGTGTCATTCACAAACTTAGCCACCTCGCTGCTTAACCCTGTCTCCAGGTCATTTATAAACTGGTTGAAAGCACCGGTCCCAGGACAGATCCTTGAAGCACACCGCCTTTCACCTGTGTCCATTGTAAAAACAGCCTATTGATACCCACTCTCTATTTCCTGGTTCTCAGCCAGTTCTTAGTCCTTAATAAGAGGACCTGCTGTCATATTCCCTGACTAAGAAATTTCCTTGTTCCAGAGGCCAACAAGCAAATATTTTATGTAAGGTTGACATAAAGTGAAATTTTCACCCCACACTCCCAAATATAAACTCCCAGATTATTTGGTATGGTTTCTATTTTGCAGTCCCAGGATTATTATAGCTACTAACAGGCTCTGCTGTAAGTGATATCCACAACAGTTCTGTGAGAGTCCAGCAATCTCTAACAAATATTTCTTAACTAATAATTCAAAATTATACTGGTCTTCTTCTACTCCCCGTACTTACTACGCAAATCTTGTGGTTACAGTCCTTAGCCATATGCTTCCATGGGATAAAAGGCCCACTTTGTCAGATACATGCCATCTAAGACTGTGGGTGGAAGCCCACAAACACACGTCACAATTAATTTGGCAAACTTAAGGATATCTCATGGTCCATGGGATGAACTCATCTGAAATTCAAACAACAAAGACTTATTCTAAGCATGATGATCAACAGCATCTTAACCAGCTGTCAAGGCCTTACAAAAAAAAAAAAAGGAATTCTCTTGAGGGATCTGATGATTCTCATGGGATTTGATTCTTGAGAGCACCCCTAGATGAGAGTATGCAAAGGGATTCCTATGAATATTTTTATTCAGCAATATCTCTCCCCCCACCCCCACCTTCATTGTTCATAAGAGTTTCCCTTTTTTCCTGCCACCAACACGAGTCTAAGTTCAATGAACATTGGGATCATGTATCCTGCAAAGGCCATGTGCTGTTCTGCTGTCCCATTCTGTGACACCCCCCCCCCCAAATCTGATCACTCCTGAACAAACAACTCCAATTAGGATAGAGTTCAAATAAGATGAAGCATTAGCATATTTTCTCTATTCACACTGGCCTAACCAGCCTGGCACAACCGGGTAATTCTGCTTTCATAAGCCCCATTATGTAACGTCCACCTTGAGCAGGGCCACTGCCAACTTGGAATTCAAGATTGGAGGGGTGGGAGGGAAGGGAGCAGGAAAATGAACGTCTGCCTCCTGTCAAAAACTGTTCATGCAAGCAATTCCAGCAATTAAGTGTCTGTACACGGAGATCTTTATGGCTTGTGCTGTATGGCTTATTCTCTCTCAGCATCTCACTCAGGACAGCTTCCACATATTCAGCCAGCTGCCCATGCAGTATAATCCCAGCACATGGGGACATGAGTGAACAACATGACCACAATTGTAGGAGTCTTTCCAATGCAATCAGCACCCCATCAGTAGAAAAGGTGTCAATCGGGGAGGAGAGAACCATGAGATCATCTCCCCCCATGGTTGTGTCCTTCCTATGCAGTTCTTAGTGATGTAAAGTCATGTGACAGAAAACAGCTCCCAAGTGGCTGCAGCTGCATACAAAGAGGGATTGGATCTGCTTGCTACTGCTATCGAGTGGTTTATGTCACATGGCAATTCTTGGTTTGGCTCAGGCAGAAGAAGAGGATCTAGGCACAAGAAACCTAGGTTGCTAACCAGCTGAAATTGCATTGATGCCACCATATGACTGTGCACTATCAGGGCCAAAACAGAGTTGCTGCTGAAGACTCCTGCTGAAGGATCCAATGGCTCCTGAACTTGGGGCTTTCCCTGGGGTAAGGGGATGAAAGCTTCCTTCCCCCCGAGGAGACATCTGGTAGCTGCCATGGGGCTGTAGGATACAGTGGTAACTACTTTGGCATCGCCGTGGCCACTTTTAGGATTGGGCTGCCTGAAACCTTGTAAACTCTAGATTTTGTCAAACTGCACCCATGAGAAACCAGATTTGGCCAATTGCCATGTCTAAGAGTGTGTTGTGGCTTTGCCCTTTACCCTCCAGCTTCTGTGCTGCCTCCACAAAAACCCAGTAAATTCTCCATGGACAGACCACTGTGTGTCTATGTGTCTCCGTTATGCTCCCTCACAGCTTCTAGAAGGAAGCTTGGATGCTTACCAATGGCATCCTCAACTCCCCTTAGGCCTGCACTACTTCTGCCCCATCACAATTTTTTCTGGACTAGGGACTGATATGGGGCTGATTGCAACTGAGCAGATCCACTTGTGAATGCTTGCACATAAGAACTGGAATGGATTTGAGGTGGCAAATATTCAGACAAAAATGTCTGGTACCTGGGCAGAGCCTGAGGACAGAGCCAACTGGATCTAGGGAGATAAACCCACACAAAAGGGTACAGAGTGTTCTCTCCCAAAGGCACAGAGTTCCATTACTTTGTGTTTGTCTTATGGTGCCACATCTGGTCGTAGGCCACAGGCAGGCAGACAAGGTAGCGGTGATTATGTCCATTCCTCCTCCTCTTTCCTCTGCCTGTGGCTGGATACCGAGTAAATGAAGAACAATGACACCTCTTCCATTTCATTGCACTCATGCTACCAAATGACCAATCTCATTCTCTCCAACTGCTCCCATTTATTAGGGACAGTTCCGGTGGGAAATCACAAGTACTTTCCAATGAAAAATCATTGTCCTCGTTTTGTCTTTTGGAACTATTTGAAGGTGACTTTTGAAAAGTGCAAGTGTGAATTGCTTGCATTACCATTCTGCAGGTTTCAGTTTCCTTCCCAATGTCTATAGAAATATCTGAGTGAAAGGTAGGATCTCAACTCTAATGCACATGGCATATAAATCGATCAGCACCAGCACACAAAAGACTGCAGGTGGGGGCTCACATGACTAAGGGCACAATCCTAACCAGGTCTACTCAGAAGTAAGTCCTATTTTGTTCAATGGGGCTTACTCTCAGGAAAGTGTAGTTAGGATTGCAAGCCTAAATGTGCTTTCTATCAAAGTGCTTTCCCCCAACAGGCATGTAGCTGAGGGGGAATGGACTGGGAGTGGAGCTCTGGGACTTCTACAGCAGGAGAGATGTCAGTGCAGTTTGCTGGGGTCCTGGGGCAAAGTCCTGCATCATCACCTGATGCTGCAGTGGGTGTTACTATTGTTGGGAAGGGAAGAGGGGGAGGTAGCAGAATGAACAGCGAAAGGCCCCCTTCCCATGGTAAAAGGATATTTCCCGTCACCCAGGTTAACTGCTACCAATAAAACACACCAGAGGAGAGGAGGCTTCCTTAAGGTTTTAAAAGAAATACTTTCCTTACAATTCATAGTAGATTTATATGCATCTTCTGATTATGACCAAAGGGTCTAGCACTTGGGAACAGGAAACCCTAAAGCTGTTTCCTTTGTGTGCAAGAATGATGAGGATGGTCTGCAAGGCAAGGAGACTTAGCACAGGACATCCTTCTCGTTGGAGAAAAAGAGCAAATGTGGAGAAGGAAAATGTGAAGAAAGGGCAGGAAGGAAATAGAGTTAAGAATTAAGAGTCAAGGAAATAGAGTCACCTTACAAGAACCACACAGATGGACAGGTAGATCGTTTCAGGTGACTGGACAGTACAGTGCCCTCCAGAGTCCTGTAGGCACAATGCACCCAAATTCCAAAAACTACTACCAAAGGCACTAAGGGGCTTTAAGATGGCCTGGCTAGGTGAACACTCCAATGAGCGTGGGCCTTGGTCAGGGTCCAATTTGACCTGATCAGACCAGCCATTGGGCAAGTTGGCTGATTCAGCCACAACAGGACCCATGCGTTGGTGGGGTCCCATGCTGCCATTCCAGCATGGCATTGGCCAGGCCAAGCGTGATGAGAGGACATGCCTCTGCTGACAAATCCTCCTGCCTGGCCTTGCCTCCATACAGCCCAAGATGGACTCCCCAGAAGCTGTTGGCGGTGAGATCATCACATCACAGCCAACTATTTCTGGGTGCCACACTTCATGTGGCAGAACCAACAATTCTTGGTTTGCCATGGCTAGAGTCACCGTGGCTGCATGGTGAGTGGTGGGGCAGTAAGGGGAGGGTGGGGGCCCTGTGTAAATGCTCCACGTTGGGCCCCACTGCTCCTGGGACCAGTGCTCTCCTGACACCACCCTGGAAGAACCTCATCGGTCCTGCTAATGGATTCTAGCAAGTAAAAGCCATTTTAAATGGGTCTTCACCATGTGTCCATGTCACTTTTTCCTTCACAGCCTCTACAACTTAAGGCTGGTTTTTTATGATTAGAAACAAAGTGGTAATGAGGGAGAGAAGGGCTTTCCTTCAGTTGAACCCACAAACCCCTTCCTTACATAAAGAATTTCATCAGCACACTGAGAAATTGCAGTGATGATGCTTCTTGACTTCTTCCATATTCTGCTCTCTCTTTCCTCTGCCATTTCCAGTCTCATACCGATGATAGCTCACTTCTCTTATTCATGCTTGTTATAGCTTGGGGGACCTCTTACATGTTACCTAAGATGCAAAGGAGATACTTTTTCTACATGCCACTTCTAGAAAAAGCAGTTCCCACACAGTGTGGTTCACATGTAAAGGATATCTACATCTGAACATTTGATTGGATTGATTTAAATGAAAAGTGGCATGACCAGCAAGGTCTTGTGGCATGCCAGGACAGGAGCTGGAGGGCCCATGCATTATGGCACAGAGGCACACTTGCACACACCCTATCTCAGTAGTCCAGATGCAAAACCACTCAAAGTTGGTAGCAGCTTGCCTTCCCCCCTATGCCCCAGTGCCACCTCAATTCCCCCAATGTTGCCTCTGGGAGGGCATGTGAACATGCACTCCACCACCCCTTTAAATCTACAGCCGTGCTGCTTCGTGCTGCTTCTGTTTGGGACGGAAGTGGTGTAGTCTGGGTTCCCAACTTGTTCTGCTACTGCCCATATCAAACAGAAGCACTGGACCAGGCAGGTTGTCAGTCACACTCCTCATAAACAAAGGGAGGGGATGGGCTCCAAATACCTGCCCCTGCCTATCCGTTGCTTTCCAGCACTGACATAAGGCCAATGTAGCTCTGAGGTAAAGAAACAAACATTCCCTTACTTTGAGGAGGCCTCTGTGAGTGATGCCCAACTGCAGGATGCAGCACATGTCCTATTGGCACCACTATGCCAGTGCTGGAAAGCACTGACATAAGGGGTTAGGATTGCGCCCCAACTGAAGCAGTTGCTTCAGGCAACAGATTGGTGGGGAAGGTGCCCATTTCTGTCCACATGCTTCTCTCCACTGCCCCCCCTTCTTCGATTAGAAAAGGATATGGGAAACAGTGAGAAAAAGAAAGGTGGGGAGGGGAATGCCAAGCCAGAACACTGGAGAGTGGGAGGAGCAGAGGCTGGCACATTCTTGGGTAAGGGGGGCAGCATTTGGCCTGCTGCCTCAGGTGCCAGGAGGTCTTGGGCTGACCCTGGTATTCACCACTGTCTTCAAAGAACAGGAGTCTCCAGTAGGTCCATTGGTGTAATCCTCAGTTCTGCCTTTATTCCTTGCAACAGTGTAAGACTTAATGACAGGCAATCAGTTTTTAGGAGTAATGAGAGTTCTCACAACAGACTCACAGGAAGATAGCCTGAAGTGACCTAAATCAAAGGCAAAAAGGAAGTGCTCCATTACTTGGCAACCAAAGGGCTGAGCGTGTTTCCCCATCTCCTTACAAAGCAGAGGATGATTAATGTTTGTGATGATAGAAATCAATGGAATGAAGGCTCTTCTGTGCACAACCATCTGAATCACTGCCAATGCACCGAGCTGTCCACAGTCAGCTGATTTAGCCCAATGGTTTTTTTCTCCTGACTTGCCTCATGTTACTGATCGCTGAACATCTTCCACTCTGTCTGCATAGCCCTTGTTGTTTTCAAGTTAAATCACTGCTTAAAGCTTGACTCATCTTCATAAAACACACTGACTGTGCACAACAGTTTTCCTCCATGGAAAAAAACCTATTTAAAAAGAGAGGTAAAAACAAAAAAGGCGAAGTCAGAGTAAAGCCGTGAGTAAAGGGTTCAGGAAGTACCGTAAGTGCATTAACTCTAAATGTGGTTCTCCTCTCTGAGCTCAGGTCTTAGAAGCCAGCTATACATGGAAAGTTGACTGGCTGGCTCCCCATGATGTCACTAGAAATTTCCCCCATTCCAGTTCTGCACTTTTAAGAGTTTCCTTTTTTATAATCAGATTAATAGATAAATAAAAGCAGGGATGTACACACAATGCTTTTAAAAACAAAGGGAACAGCAAGACAGAGGGCTGAGCCATTGATTCGTGGCATATATGCCTGTCCATTCAGCAGCAAAGCTGGAATACAATGAGTTTATAATAGAGATGCTTTCTTCTCTGGAAAGAGGAAAAATATAATTCCATATCCTCTAAGGCAGTTTACAACAATAAAACTAATTAAAATATATCATTAAAATATATAAAATCTTGTAACACAACTCAGAATATCAGTAACATCAACCAACAGTAGCTACAGAAAACAACTGGCTACATCAATAAAATGAAAAGTACATAAGACAAAGAGAAATGACAGCGTTATCCCTCAAAAGTTTAGTCAAAGCTGAATAGGATTGTTTTAACCCGGCTCCTAAAAACTGTCAAGTCCAGGTAAGTATGCTGGGCATGGGGAATTTCACAACTAGAGTGCCAACCCCAAGAAGGCTCCTTTCATGGTTGCCACTCACCAGATGTTGAAGGTTAGGAACACCTGAAGAAAGGCATAAAAGGAGGTCTTAAAGGACAGGGAGGTGTTCAGGGAGAACACAATCCTCCAGATATCCCAGTTCCAGTTTGTTTAACTGCAGATGTGACCTGACCATATGCCTCTAACTGGGTGATATGTTGCATTTCCTGCAGGTTAAGAGGATTTCTCTCTCTCTCATCACACACACACACAAGCACAAGCACATGCACATGCACGCGCACGCGCACACACACACACACACACACACACACACACACACACACACAGATGAGCAGGAGTATGAGTTTGTCCCTTTTTTAAAAATAAAAAAGGTACCACCTCAAATGCATTCATATCCTACTTCACGTGTACAGGGACTGAGCCTTAAGAGTAAAAACAGGTTCCAGGGTTGAGCTTTTCCTTCAATTAAGGTCTGCTCTTTTGGCTTTACAAATGTTGACATATACGTAGTCTCCTTTAAAGGTATCTTATGATAACATATGCACATGCTAGATCACTGTTACTCCTTCCAGCCATGAGTAGGATACATTAGGGATGCACACTGTAAAAATATTGACTCTGAAAAACCTGACCAGCCAGAAGTAATGCTGAGATACATGGTCATTTAATAACGCGAATCATGTGAGACTTGATATGAAGTGTAAATACATAGTGTGGGTGGAATTTTAAAATGTCTAAGTGTGCTGAAGTCTTTTTGAAAATCCCTCATTAGGTGTCCGGAATCTGAAAAATCCTTTTCAACAAGATTACTTTAATGTGGCATAATGGGTTTATCTGCTTTTCTGGAACAGTTCATAAATTATGTGAAGGCAAGAGGAAATATATTACAATGGAAACAAGGTACATACAAATACATCTTTAAAGAGAACTTGCCGCTCATTTTTCCTCAAGCAGACTCAGCCTAGCTTACGCTACCTTCACAAAGGAGTTGACAGATATACTGACTAGTAGTCTTAGTATACTAGCTTCAACTCTCTCTCTCTCTCTCTCACACACACACACACACACACACACACACAGAGTTTGGGTGGGATATCAATTTTTTTTAATTTAAGTATTCTATGTACATTCATTCATATAAACATTTGTCACTTCACCTTGTTTTAAACACACACTCAGGACTGAGTTGAGGAAACAAGTTCTGCATGTTTTCAGCAAATGATGGTGATGCAGCATGGCACTGATTGGCTGATATCTGTTGCCTCACAAACTCATTTCCCTCTCCCCTCTAAGGGTACTTTCTCAATTTAACTATTAGTAGCAGCTCTGGGAGGGAGAGAAAGGTGGATTAATGAGGTCACCAATACCAGCCAATAAGGGCCATGCTCAAACATTATCAACTGAAAATAAGCAGAACTGGGTTTTCCCTTAGTTCAAACGTGAAGAGAATATTATTCAGATGAACAGAATGCAGTGGAGGAACTTGCACAATGAACACATTGTTCAAATTTATATATATTTGCACACAATCATCAGAGATTTTCTTCTTTTATGAGTCTATAGAATTTTCTGCAGGAGTCAAAATCCACATCTCTTTGAAAAAGTTATCATATACAATCCCTAATAGTAGTAAGAATTAACAGCTATACATTTTTACCAAATTTAAGTAAGAAGTAGGAAAAGGGTTTGTATTTAGACATATAGCGTTCTGAAATAGTCCCATTAGGATGATCCTAGGAATGAAAAAGAAACTTGGTGGTTTCAAGGTAAGATATGAACCTTCATGAAAGACATGCTGCATCTCTTATAGCCTAATCCTGATCATGTTTTATGATTTTACTTAAGGAACATCTGATCTTAATTCTATGATTGCATCCTTAATGTGGTGTCAGATGCCTCTGTTAATGACTTGCAAGGATCAAGTTTAAACCAAGGGCTGCCCAGAATAAAAAAAGAAAAAGACAGAGCCTAGCTATTTTGTAAGCTTACACAGATTTGAACCACTTTAAGGTTACAATCTTCTATAGAGAGGTGTTGAAAATGGTGTGTTTTACTCAGAAGTAAGTCCACCGTGCAATGGCGTGGCTAATGAACGTGTAGCCCAGTGCGGAGTTCCAAATGATGCCTTGGATGTGATGTCACAACTGGAAGTGACATCACACTCGGGCTTTTTAAAAAGTGCGAATTGGGGGGGAGAAACCTGCCTGTCCTCCCCAGAAACTTCACCATGTACTTGCTCTGCTGCCTCCCCCCAGCCAGTGGCATAGCTAAGGCGTCTACCTGCTACCTGGGGTCAAAGAAGATTCTGTAGCACCCACCCCCCAACAAAATCAAATTTAATTAACTAAATATATAAAACGTTTGCCCCTTATTGGTTAGAGACACTGTTCTGGAGTGAAGAGGGACAGTTATTTTCCCACCGCTAAATATAAGAGCAGCAACACTTGAAAGCACCTCTTTACCCAGTTAGCAGGGATAATTGTATTATGATACAAGGAAGTGAGAGCTGACACATATTAACACCTTATTGGTTCCATGCTGTATTCATAATAACATCTCATTGGCTCTCAGTCTCATAAGTCAGTTTTGAGTTAAAGAAATCCACTTTTTGTTCCTTAAGGAAGTTGCGTTTTCATTTTCTGGTTAATTGGCCATAATGTTTGATAGAATACAGACATTCTAATGTGGTTTGCTTCATTGCATTCTGCATTAAATTACCTTTCCAATGATATATACCATGATGGAATTATTTGTACATGAAGGAATTATTTGTACATACCAAGATTTTCACAATTTTGGCGACTAGTGTGGCCCCCCACAAGTGGTCAGCTTGTTGTCCCCCTAAAGCTTGTTGCCTGATGCAATAGCTACTCCCTGCACTCCCTTAGCTACGCCACAGCCACTGTGTTCAGTAAGAGTTGGGGTGTAATCCTATCTTAAGCACCAGAAACAACTTCTTACACACATACCTGGGAATAAGTCCCAATGAACTCAAATATGCTTACTTTAAGTAGACATGCATTGGATTGTGCTGCAAATGTCATGACTTCCAGCAAAGAATCCTATTGGGTAAGATGTCAAGAGATCCTGATAAAGGGCCCTAGTCCCTGCCCCAAATGATAATTCCTGATGTGCCCTGGGAAACGTTAATGACTGTTACATCAATTTATATCTGTTATTAAGATATTTGCTGAAAATGTTACAAGCAACTCAAGGGCACACACATGCAGGCTGAGTTCAGAATGTGGCATTCTACTGAGTAACAGAGTATGTAAAATGAATAGATACAACAGAACAGTAGATTGGAGAGGGTATGAGAATTTCACTAAATAAAATGGGCTAGCCCTGTGCCAGCAGTTAAGTTGTCTTAGATGGATGGTTAAATGCGGTCTGCTTTTTCAAGAGAAGGAACTGATGTAACACCAAGTACAGGTGTCCTTCCATAGTATATCATTTGAGTTCTTCCCCTTGCAGAGATTGTAACGTTATCCCACTTTATAGCAAGAAAGAGGCTGTTTCCATGGTAACCTGCTTCTGCTGCAGCAATCCAATAATCTCTAAGGCTTGTGAGGCAAGAAACAGTTAATTCTAGTTTTCAGCTGCTTCTCTTGCTGTTGTGTCAGCAGAAAAAATGGATCACTAAAGATCCTTGGTCTTAATACTCAGGCCTAAAGACCTTAGCAACAGGCTAACTGGCAACTCCCACCTTGGCTACTATTAGAAGCTAGTGAAAACATGAAGGTTCAGCACATTCTTCTCTCTCTCTCTCTCTCTCTCTCACACACACACACACACACACACACACACACACACACTAGTGTCTCCCTCAGTGTTCACATAGTGTCTTCTCCAGCATGGACCTGAGATATTTTTTTCCAACTGATGCATTTTGTCACAAGGAAATTTGCAACCCAATCCCAAGCATATTTACTCAGAAGTCCCATTATTTTCAGTGGGTCTTACTCCCAAGTAAGTATGAACAGGATTGTAGCTTTAAACTTTTTAATGAAAAAGAGATAACAAAACATTGGCAAAGAAACAGGGCTTGGAACGTTTTGGAAGAAAATGGATCCTTCCCCCTCCACGATTTCCTGTTTCTTTTTACATAAGAAAAGCCCTGCTGGATTAGGCCAAAAGCTCACCTAGTCCACCATTTTACTGGACTTTATAGGCTGTTCCTTTTCTCCTTTCCCATCCCTTAAAAAAACAAATTACTTATTTTTTCTCATTTTCTCCCCACAGATAGGAGAAAACAGTTATTCTTTTACAGCGTATCTGCTTCATTTTGTGTGGACAGATGCATGGGGTGTGTGGAGAGGGATGCATGCCACACGCTGAGATCAGAAAGACACATCCCATCCATTGTGAAACAGCCAACTCTATGAAAGTTCAGACAAGCCCTTTAGAGAATGTAGACAGGGATCTTCAAAGAGTTTTCCAGAGGAAAATTCCATTGTACATTCCCAATGCCAGCATTTTCCTGGCTAACTAGTGATTGCTTCCTGGCTTCCTTTGGGACTCCTGCAGCTGGCCATATATTGAAGAGAGCCATGTTCTTGCTGATGTCACAGCTCCCCATTGCTTCACATCTGGAAGGGAAGTGTTTGGGAACAAACATACTGGGCATTTTCCTCATAGCTCCTCTGGGACTTACTTGATCTCATTTCTTTATTGAAAGAAGAGTTCTACAGTATCCATCATTCCCTCCCCCCATCCCCTGTTTTCACTTCAAGCTGGTTTTGAGTCTACAAAAAACAAGAACATTAGCAAAGAGAGGCTTGGCTAGAACTTTTCCATCAATTGACTGAGAAACAAAAAGTACTCTTTCCTCTGCATCCAGTTTATGGACCCCAGATTAAAATCCCCTGCCTTAGACACACAGTCTTTTCACTCCACAAAAAAGGAGGGGGGGGGAATCAGCTCCTGGTTTCTTCTATCTTCCCTACCCCCATTCTAGTTCAAAAAATAAATGTCTTCTTTAAAAAAAAAAAAAAAAGGAAAGGGAAAAAAACACACCTTTCCAGCATAGTGGCAAAAACTATTTGTTCATGTCATCTTTAAGTGAAGTAGTTCAATAAAGGCATGGATGAATGGCTGATCCAACCACTTCCCTTGTCCAAGTATGCCCTGCCCTCTGTCCCTGACACCCGCAAACATCCAACACACACCTCTTTGACTTTTCCACAGCCTCAGTGGGTCAGGAGAAATAGAGCAGGCTAGTCAATAGTAAAAGCAACTAATTTGCAATTAGCACTGAGCATTCCTCCCAAAAGCTTCAAAAGAAAGAAATGCAGTCAGCAACTGCTTTCAACAGATATGTTTTTGTTCTGATTTACTTGATTGCCTCAGCAAAAACTACTGTAAAGTGACATGATCAACAATTACAGATTTTGGATTCACCATAAGTAGAAACTATTAAAAATGCTGCTCTGATTTTAATTTGAGTTCTACTGTGACTGATGTAGTTTCCAATCCAGTTTATACCATTGAAGGTTTGATAAATCTGGCTTGCTACCATTTTTTTCTCTTTTTTTGAGTAGGAAAATTTATTATGATTAACATGGAAGGGTTGCCACCTGAATTCTGGTAACTGGGAGATGCCTGGGGCAGAGGCCAGAGTGGTGGAAGTAGGAAATGGCCTCCAGCAGGGTGGGGTGAGTCTGAAGACAGAACCTAGCACAAAAGCAATCTATTCATTTAAGGTGCACAGCTTAAGAAGGAAAAAAAACCCAGAAAGGCAGAAGGGGAAAAACAACTGACCTTGCATTTCTGGGAACTGGCCCAAAAGCAGTTGGCAGCTGGCAACCCTATTCATGTTACAGCGCTGATTTGCAAAGTGGGGTGAAGCAAGTTACTAATGGGCCTAATTTATTACAGCAAGGGCCTAAGTCTTGTGCACATGTACTTGAGAGTTATATCTCACTCTGTTCAGTAGGATTTCAACCCAATCTACACTTTATACAGAGCTAGGTAGTAAACAGAAGAGGTAGAATTCTGGTCAAAGCGTCCATGTCAGATTGCAGGTCTATTTCAGGAAGCTTCCCCATGCAAATAAATAAAAGAAATAAGCCCACTGAAGAAACAGTTTCACACAGACCTCTCCCCAGTTTACAGATATGCAAGATGATATTTGCATGGGGAACGGATTCAAAAATATGACTTCTCTCTTACAGTCTGAAATGGAACAGTCTAGAATTCAACAACCCTCAGCACCCTACCTTACACTGTGTAATTTGTGCACTGGAACTTCAATCCTATGCACACTTACCTGAGAGTAAGCCCCACTGACCATAATAGAATTTATTTCTGAGTAGACATGCATAGGGCTGTAAGTTACTTCCAAGTAAACATGGATATTCATGTATTAATCATAACTCGGAAATATCATGAGTGAAAGAAGTGTCACTAGAACACTTAAAAAAGCTTGAGCAGCTGGGAAAGTGAAACATTTTTTTTAGGTAGGTCCTGATGCTAAAAAGTTTGAGAAGCACTGATTTAAGTCAAATCCTTAAATTATTTGCTAACTGCAATTGTTTATTTCAGAGTTCTGGAGGAGGGACTTGAAACAAAATGTCATATCTCTCGAACCTGAAGGCCAATTTGCTCAAGTAGACCAATTGCCTCTCCTTGCCCATCCCACACCTCTCAGTGTTTTGTTGCTGTTTTTTCCCCTAGTTGATGGCTCAACATTCCATGGCTTCTTGGCAGGAAGGGGGGTACTTCTTGGGGGCATTCCTGTTTAGGTCCCCCACTTATTTTAAATTATCTGCTTCCAGATAGGGAATGCCCTGGATATACATAAAAAGTGTTACCTTATCAGTGGCTGGCCCTGTCTTGTGTACAAACTTAGAAGCATTCAATCACAGGAGAGCTCAATCCTGAGCTGCTACCACCGGCACTCCGCTGGCGGTTAGTGTCACAAATGTGCCACAAAGCATTTTTTGTGGCCGTCAACGCCAGCCCAGTACCAGAGGTACCTCAGTGCCAGCTGGCGCTAGGCTAGCATCTGTGGATCAGCAGTGCTCCACTGCTAAACAGTCGTGCAGACTGCAGGGAGACGGAGAAGTGAGTGGAGGGAGGTGGGGAGGAGGCATTCCGGGGCAGGGGGAGGGTGGGGAGAGGGTGGAGAGGAGGCATGCTGTCAGGAGGGAGGAGGGACCAGTGGAGCTCTGCTCCGCTCCGCCGTATCCAGAGCCTCTGTGCTGGGCTGTGAGGCCTGACACAGAGGCTCTTGATTCTACGGCAGCCCAAGGGCTGCCACAGAATCAAGTAGCTCCATTGTTGGGCTACTTCCTTTACCCAGGGGAAGGGGACAAAAGTCCCATTCCCCACGGAAGCCACCAGTGGCTGCCCTGTTGCACACAGGATGCCATGGCAGCTATTTTGGTGCTGCGCTAGTCCCGGAGCAAGGGCAGCTCAGGAATGGGCTGTGAGTTCGGTATTACTACATAGATTCTAGCTCAGATTCTACAGAGGCTGGCAAATAATATTTCAGATCTCATTCTGGTTCAGGAAAAGAAAAATCAAAATTTTGGTTTAGTTGTGGCTCATGTTCACCTTGACTTTCTGATTTAAGCCATTTCTACTGAAGATTGCAACAGGGATCACATGTGTACACCTGTGGGCTGTTCAGAAGTGGGTTAAAGAGCCTTGACCCTCCAGTGGATTGGAAATTCGTGCAGTCTGGAAGTCAGATCACTTTCAGTAGCCTCCCACTATGCCCCAATTTAATTAATAACCTGAATTGCTCTCTTTAAATACCACATTACCAAAAAGAACTTTAATCTCTGTCCTAAACAAAGTCTCCTCATCAGAGTAAACTCTTATTTTAGCCCGTTCATGGGAGAGAGCTGCTACACTGTTCTGTTTTTCCTGGCACAGAGCTCTTGCAACAACCACCACTGAGTGTCACAACTCCGAGGAAATACACCTCCAAATGACCCATTTCGGACTTTCTAGCATGTGGAAAATTTTCTCTTGACTGGTAAACGTGTTGTGAAGTGGGCTGCTAAATGATCACTGCGTTCTTGGAGATAAGGTGTGTTGACAGAAGACTGGCTTTAATTGGCCTCCCCCCATTTTTTCTGGTACCTCCCTCAAAGTTCTTAATTAGGAAGGGGAAAAGTCAAGGGAAACAAGAAGGAGAAAGAAGAAAATCAAATAGGTAGAACAGTGAGAGGAATATAGAATAAGAGAGATATCTTCCAGAGGAGAAAGCATGCAGATGCAAGCCCTCAGGAGTACAGTGTGAAAGAGATACACACTGTGGGCCAATTAAAAATATATGTATAAGTGATAGCCAATAAACTAAAGCAACCAATCTCTGCCTCAAGGAACTTACACTACAATTAACATCTTTTTATACATGAGTTATTTGTCAGGTTTGAGCATTGTATAAATAGTATGTGAATATCTTACTATTGTTAATATGGAAGGTGCATTTGTAATGCGAATGAGCATTCAGGCCAACACAGGTCTTACCTTTGCCTTTCAAGTTGAAGAAAGAACTGTTTTAATCTTCTTATGTGAAAGTGACCCCTGTCAGTTACAGGTGGGATAAGATATAGCCTGTGGACTGCACTTTTTTAAAGTGTAAGTGTGGTCTGCAGGCTCTGGTTACATCTTCACAAATTCCATCTTCCTCTCCTTCTTTAAAGTATGCTTCTCTATATAACAATTTTTTTCCCCAAGTTAAATTAAGGTAAGAGAATTGTGTGACATTTTCCTATGAATTTATATCTGCATCTGCCTTTAAGAAAAAAGTTTGTTTAAAAATCAACTATCACAAAAGTTCTATGTGAACTTAATCTAACTCTCCTGATCCTGGTGCTGTTTCAAGAGTGCCTTCTACTCAAACTTACCTGTCAAATTCCTGGGCCTGAATTATGGGTGAGGTCCCATCAAGTCTTACTTGGCACAGGGTAACCAATGGCTGATCTACCAACAAAGTAAATATTAGCTCAAGCTGTGCTGGTGTTACAAGAAAAGAAAGAGAAAGGCAAGCAAATGGTATATGAGGAAGCAGACACAATGACCTGTTGTACAAATTAATTATTTTTGTTGTAGAATGCATTAACACATTCTGGAAAACCTGGGAACCACAGAGTTGTTTTTGCAATCTCTGCATCCCAGGCAATACTGATGCCAGAGCTGCTGTGTTACCATCCTTTGTTCAACTGGTTCAACTGGAGCTAAGGATCAGGGATGACTGGCTGATGTTTTCTCAACAGATCTAATGACTGGAGAAATTTACTGAATTCACATACAGTTGTGGGAGTCTAAGAAAGATCAATGCTCTGCAGGGGGGCAGGGTGGGACAGGGAAAAGAAATTAAGGAACTCCTCATGAGGGCTGGCCTTATAAACTGCCTATGGTATGATTGAATCTAATTTTCACTTTCTCAAAACACGTCAACTACAATTCACCAGATGGCTGCCAGCTCCTCAAAATAAGGGCTTGTGTTTTTTACTGTGTCACTCAGTGGAATACCATGAAGATTCATGCAAATGCATGTACAGTAGTAGGTTATCTCATTTCCACAGATTTCCCCAAGCAGATTGTAGAACAGGTATATAGCAGACTGCCATTGTGTCCAATCATTTATGATGAATAACCTCCAAGTTGAGTAAAGGAAACCTTCCTGGTGATCAGTCTCTCTCTATTCTCCTCAATAAACTACTGTGGAAACTATCTGAAATCACTACAGCTGTAGGAGGCATTATTAGAACATGCAGTGATGCAGTAAAACAGGCCTTGCAGTGGATCAGCCCACTCTGGTAAATGATTACAGCCCACACCTGCCCACTCTGGATAAGGGGCAAGACCAACTCAGTAGCAGCATGAATCAAATCATGTTTTTCAAACATACTAAGGTTTTTGTGGCTGGATGAGTTGAAAACATAATTTAAAATGTTGCTCAAGTCTTTAAGCCATGGATTAAAACACATTATAGGATTTAGCCCAATGTTTCACTTTCAACTGTGGAAAGCATCTTCAGGGGGTTACAAAGAATTTGTACCCTCTCATCTGTTAGCTGGCCACCAGTTTAACTGCCAGCTCCTGCTTGAATTTTTAATGTTTTAAATTCAAATCATGTTTACCCAGAAGCAAGTTCCATTTATTTAATGTATTCCATTTATTTAATAATTCCATTTATTTAATGCACTTACTTCCAAGTCAGTTTGATTAAGCTTGTAGTCCAAAGCTGGCAACCTGATGACACTTGGAGCTCTCTATCAATGAACTTTTACAGACAGGCAGCCTAATCCTGAGCTGCCCGATGTGTGAGGCCACAGCAGTGTCGAAAATGGCTGCTGCTGCATCCTGCATGCTCAGCGGGTAGCACCGACGGCTCCTAGGGAGAAGGCGACTTTCGTACCCTTCCCCCAGTAAGGCAAGTAGCCCCAATGGGGCTACTTGATTCTACAGTGACCCAAGGGTCAGCGTAGAATTAAGAGCCTCTGAGACGGGCAGGCGACCCAACACAGAGGCTCGGGATCCGGTGGAGCAAAGCTCCACTGGTCCTGCCTCCCTCCAGCCCGGTTCCCTCCCCCAGCATGCCTTCTCCCCGTCCTCCCTCTATCTCCCCTCGCCCCAGAATGCCTCCGCCGCGCTTCCCTCCTCACCCCACCTAACTCTCCGCTGTCTGGCAGTCTGCACGATCGCCGAGTGGCGGAGCACCAGTGTTCCACCAGTGCTAGCCCAGTGCCAGCCAATGCTGAATTAGCACCGGTGCTTCACCGGAGCTGAGGGCCACAAACATGCCTGATGGCACATTTGTGCAGTGTGTGCAGATGGTGAGCCAGTGTGCTCTGCATAGGATTGGGCCCTAAATGCCTTATAAGACCCTAGACAAAATTTTGTATGTTTAAGTTTCAAAATCTTACCTAAAATTTTCTCAAGATAGTAGTCAAACTGGATCCTGTCTTTTTCCTAAATTCATTATAAAGCTTAAAACAAAAAACACTGCATGATCAAATTTCACTTTTTTTTTTGTTATGTTTCATAACCTAATATAGGTACTTGTTTTAGGGGGCACCAACATTATCAAAATCCTTCTATTAATTGTAGTAATATTTCTCCCATTATTTACACTGAAAGTAGATTGACAACATGAGCTACTGAGCAGTCATCCAATTTAAGTTCCCAAATTCCAGGCGTAAACAGAACAGGTTTGTTCACCTGATGGCAACACACACGGGTTGGCCAGGCTAAGCTCTGGCTGAGGGCCCATGCCCATCAGAGGGTGCACCAGGCCAGGCCAATCACTAAACCCTCAGTCCCAGTGAAAGAGGTAGTGTCCAATGCACCATCAAGGGTCAAGTGGAGAGCACCACGGGAGGCCATGTGCAGCACTATGACCAGGTCATAGGGAGGCAAGCCTACTACTGCCACAGTGCGGGGGGGGGGGGGCACTCTTGCCTCCTGGGCAAATTGGCAGTGTAGAATTGATTTGGTAGAATGGTAAACGGATTATTCCAGTGATGTAGCTGCTGCTCTCTCATGGCCTCGTTTCACACAACCATGCAGAAGTGATCATACCAGTATCCAGGGGTTGCGTTGGGGACAAGGTGGCTTTAGTACGCATTGTCTATCATGACAGAGATGGCCCAAGGTGATCCGCCTGATGCAGCCCCAACCCTCCACTGCCCCAAGCCTCCAAAGAATTGCATGAAAAATAGAGATCCAGCCCCTACCTCCTCACATTGCTCCCTCCCATGCAATTCCTTTCAATTAGACAAGAAATACAGGGCACACTGCAAGCTTGCAGTGGTGGTAGCAGCAGCAATCCATTTTTCTGTGGATTGCTGCATATATTCCTTTGAAACAAATCAGGAAGTGCACTTTTTGATTCATTTAAAGAGGTTGTTCAAAGAAGGAGTGAAGTAGGGTTAGGGAAATAGATTGCTGCATTCTGATCCAGATCAGAACAAGCTGTCCACAGTAGGCTGGAGGAGGGCAGTGATGAACTCAGAATGAAGGGCACTGCATTGTTTGCTTCATGGGCCAGCTGAGTATCATTAACCCATAAGCTCCTGCACATGGGGGGGGCACAATCACATATTTCTCTTAACATATCTCTCATTTCACATTCTGCCCCTGCTTTAAATCTTTTTATGATCAGAAAAATGAGTTTCCAAGATGAGCAATTCAACTACAAACAGCAAAAAAGATTTTAAAAAGTACCAAAAGGGAACTAGGTCATGAAGTCGACAAGTCTGGGGAAGAGGAAGCATGCAGTTTAGTGGGGCCTGCCACAGTCACATGTGGAAGTTGTCTTCCAACTTCCAGCCATGTGCATGCATGGCTGGCAAAGAGGGTGCCTATAAATGAGAATTCCAGGAACCCTCTGGACACAGGATACACTGCACCAAATGCAGTAAACAAGATTCAACAGCTGGCTTGTAAGTAACAAGATCAGTTCCGCATATTAGCTGTTCTCTGTACATAGATCTTTTCTGTGCGATGGCCTTCAAGGTGCTGGAATGCTCCATCGGCCTGGACAAGATATGCAAAGCATCCAGGGCTGTGCTGAAATGAATTGCAAACCAAGTCACAGAGGGCAAATTGGGGAAAGCCTGCCTGTAGTTATAAAACATCCTTATAGTGAAATCAAATTCTGTGCTCCAACTGTGGGGGGAAAGATTGGGGTCATTAATTAATCCATAGGCCCCATCCCCAACCCCCCTTCATTTCAGGCAAATATTACACTGTTGGAGCCTTCTAAAAAACAGTAGCTATGTTCACCAAAGGTGGGGGGGCAGGTCCCTTCATCACCCAGTGGGTGATGGGCAGCCTAGTCCTAAACTTCCTGGCACTGCAAGTTACAGTGGATTGGGCTCTTAGTTGAGTCTTGCCTCCTATGACTAGCATCTCTGCAAGGTCTCAAGCACAGGCCATCCTACTCCTACCGCCCAAGGCCCTTTATGCTAAAAGCATCAGGGACGGAACCTGGAAGCTTAATGCAACAAAAGATGCACTCAATGACTACCACTGTGTTGTGGGCCCAGCCGTTCAATGCTGATGCCCAATGCTGCTGGTTTCTAGTTCTGTCTCTTCTACCACTCTAACCCTTCTCCTTCTGATCCTGATAGAGTTCTGGAACAACCCCATGTGATTTTAAGAGGAACTGCCTGTATTGTAATGTCTTGGAAGCCAAAATGGTTGCCTTTCAGACCAGCAGGTCATGTGTGAGAGCCATGAGCAGGGTCTGTTTCATGGATCGTTAACATGGAATTACCAACCGAACTCTGGCCAAGCAGTGACTGCATGGTAAAGAAAGCTGCATGTGATGACAAGCTTTTCAACATCACAGCTGTTGGGGGAGGGAGTGGCAATGGATGCCTTGCATCCTGCATCTTCCTGCTTCCTCTTCTGGTTGGGAGCCCATCGAGCCCCTTCAAAATAGCTGTCCAATCCTCTGCCTGCTCACGGAAAACAAGAAAGCAACCTGGGCAAAAAGAGTTGATGCATGATGATTCAGAGCCTACCCAGCATGCTCTGCTTATCCTATTTATTTCAATCAGGCCAGCTTGGAGGAATAAGGCAGTGCCAACTCTCAAGGTAAGGGGGCAGGGTAGGGGCAGATTGTCATGCCTTTCCTTGCCTGCTTGGCTGCTTTTCTAGCTGAGGATCAAAGTTAACCAGTCTGCAGAAGAACTGCCATGTGCTTTCTAGAAGGAACTGTGTTAGGTCCTTTGGTCTCAGAGATCCTTTCCTGCCTCCCAGTTCTGACTGAATGTCTTTGACTACATCATGCCCTCTCCAGCTGCCTGTTGGCCTGTATACTGTCACATGGTTGAAGTTACATTAGCAGGGACTGAGCACTACAGGTAGAAAAAACAAAGAAAGCATCTTCAGGAAAAAAAATATTAAAGAAAAATAGAGGCAGAGATGGGTGAGGCCAAGCCTCCACATAGCAGATAAGCACCTTATCAGGTGTGACCTTTTCCTGGCAAGGCTCCTTGTGTTCATCAGATGAGTGGCAGGCAGACATTCAATCAGTGCAGCTTTCTCTTATTATCATCTTCTAGCTAACAAAACCCTATTCAATTTCTACATAGCAAACAGTGCTTAAAGTCAAAGATGTCCTGCCAGAAAATAGAAAGGAAACCCTGCACTGTACACAGCTGAGGATCAAACTCACTCCTGAGCTTGGGATCTCACCACCAGCAGACCATCCTATCTCAGAATAAAAGGTTGAGCCCTTGAGTCTAAGGAGTGGGTTTCTAGTCCCTTATAGATGCATGGAGTTATGGCAAGTTGATAGGTGGGCTCCATAGCAAGTCCTCACCTAACATATATTCATTTTAAGTCATGTCATTATAAAGTTGATGAGAAAAAAAATTTGATTTCGGACCTGAAGCCCCCAAATCAAACTGACATCTCTTATTAGCTAAACACAGCAGTAATTAATCACTTTGGGTCCCCAGTGGCCCTTATTCTGATTTCATCAGCAGGCAGGGAAAACTTTGTGCTCCTTTGGATTAACTTGAGTCTACATCTTTGGTTCCCAGATAAACACGTTGTTGCCTGTTGCATTAAGAGAAAATGCCACAAGTGTTTTTCAGAAGCATCTCGTACAATTTGTGAGAAGAGATTCTGAGTAGAGGAATCTTGACAATGCTGTGGGGGGGGGGTCACTTTGACCCTTCCTGGCTAGAAGCCTGCTTGTAAACTTTATTGAAGCAGTTTCCTGTGTTGGTGATGACACTTCAGCAACTTGTACTGCGATCCACTTACTGTGGTTGCAGTTGGTTTTCTGATGACTCATGCAGAACCTCCACGAGCCTCCTAGTAACGCCCACTGCGAACATTTCCTTGGTAACACATTCCCAACATCAACATACTTAATAACCTCTGGTCAGAAATAGCTGCCTGGCTGTGGAGCAACTATTTTCTTCCCCATCCCGCTCCTGTGGCTAGCTCGATGCAAGTTAATAATAATAATAAATAATAAAACTTTATTTCTATCCCGCCCTTCTCCCCAAAGGGACCCAGGGCGGCTAACAACATATAAAACAGATTAAAACATAATTTCACAAACAGATAAAAACACATTAAAAAACACATTAGCAGAACCCATAAAAACAGTAGTCAGATAAAAGTCAGAATAAAAGAGCATAAAACAGCAGTACTTAGAGGAATCAAGCCTGTAGAAAGCAACTAAAAGATGCATAAAAGATGTTAAAAAGGCCATGAAGTCAGAAGCCTTGATTAAACAACAAGGTCTTCAGGCCTCGCCGAAAAGTCTCCAGAGAGGGAGCCATTCTCAAGTCAAGGGGAAGGGAGTTCCACAACGTTGGTGCCACTACTGAGAAGGCCCTATTTCTTGCCGCCGCCCCACGTACCTCCTTAGGCAGCGGCACTTGTTAAAAGGCCTTCTCTGATGACCTGAGAGGACGAGCCGGATTGTACGGGAGTAGGCGATCTCTAAGATAGCCTGGCCCAGAGCAGTATAGGGCTTTAAAGGTCAAAACCAGCACCTTGAATTGGGCCCGGAAACGCATGGGCAGCCAATGTAGCCCCCGGAGAAGCGGACTGACAGAGTCAAACCGCCTAGCTCCAGTGACCACACGGGCCGCCACATTCTGCAGTAATTGCAGTTTCCGAACCGTCTTCAGGGGCAGCCCCACATAAAGCGCGTTACAATAATCTAACCTCGATGTCACCGTAGCATGGATCACCGTGGCCAGGTCTGCACGATCCAAGTACGGACGCAGCTGGCGCACCAGCCGAAGCTGAGTGAAGGCCCCCCTAGCCACAGCCGCCACTTGGGAATCCAGGAGCAGCTGCAAGTCCAGGTGGACCCCCAAGCTGCGGACCTGCTCCTTCAGAGGGAGTGCAACCCCATTCAGAGCAAGCCGATAATCCAGCACCTGCATCAAGGATTTCCGAACCAGGAGAGCCTCTGTCTTGTCCGGATTTAATTTCAGCTTGTTAGCCCCCATTCAGATCCTCACTGCTTCCAGACAGCGCTCCAGGCCCTCAACTGCCACCCTGGAGTCTGGAGGAAAGGAGAGATAAAGCTGGATGTCATCAGCATATTGATGACACCCCACTCCAAACCCCCGGATGACCTCTCCCAGCGGTTTCATGTAGATATTAAATAGCATGGGGGACAGAATTGAACCCTGCGGCACCCCGCACTTCAAGGGCCAGGGTGTCGAACAGGCATCCCCAGCACCACCATCTGGGACCGACCTTCCAAGTAGGAGCGGAACCACCGCAAAACAGTGCCTCCAACTCCCAGCTCGGCCAATTGGCCCAGAAGGATACCATGGTCGATAGTATCGAAAGCCGCTGAGAGGTCCAGCAGGACCAACAGGGACGCACTCCCCCTGTCCAGTCCCTGGCGTAGGTCATCCACCAAGGCGACCAAGGCAGTTTCCGTCCCAAAGCCCGGCCTGAAACCAGATTGAAAAGGATCCAGATAATCCGCTTCATCCAAGACCCTCTGGAGTTGGGCCGCCACCACCCGCTCAATTACCTTGCCCAGAAACGGGATGTTGGAGACTGGCCGATAGTTGTTCAACACAGTGGAATCCAGGGAGGGCTTCTTCAGGAGGGGGCGAACCACCGCCCGCTTCAAAGCAGGTGGCAACGTCCCCTCCCCCAAAGAAGAGTTGACCACCCTCCCCGTCCACTCAGCCAGTCCACCCTGGGCAGCTCTTATCAGCCAAGCTGGGCAAGGGTCAAACAGGCAGGCAGACGGCCTCACACTCCAAAGGAGTCTGTCCACATCCTCAGGCTGCACAAGCTGAAAAGAATCCCACAACACTGGACAAGCAGTTGCCAGGGGGACATCATCAGACATTGTCAATGTGGCATCCAAGTCGTAACGAATGTGATCGATTTTATCTGCAAAATGTTGCGCAAACACGTCACAGCGGCTGACCGTGTATTCCTCCTGGTCCACTGGCGGGGCCTGATGGAGGAGGCCCCACACCACACGGAACAGCTCTGCCAGACGGCTATCAGCAGACGCAATGGTAGCAGAGAAGAATGATTTCTTCGCTGCTACCACCGCCACGGAGTAGGCTCTATAATGAGCTCTACTCCGCATCCGATCGAATTCATCACGAGTTTTCTGCCACTGTCGCTCTAGACGCCTGCCCTGCCGCTTCATCATTCGCAGCTCCTCAGTAAACCAAGGAGCCGCTCCGAGTCTGCGATGTGGCAGAGGTCGCTCCGGAGCAATCTCATCCACTGCCCTGGCCATTTCCCCGTTCCAGAGGTCAACCAGGGCCTCAGATGAGGTGCCAGTCTCGGCAATGGGAAAATCCCCCAGAGCCCTCAGGAAACCTTCAGGATCCATTAGCCTCCGGGGCGGACCATAGAAAACGGTCCCCCGCCTCTGCGGAGGTAGGAAGTCGCAACCAGCCTAAACCTTACCAGGAAGTGATCTGTCCATGACAACGGAGTGATCTTGATCTCTTCTACATCCAGATCACTGCCCCCGTGCCCAGCTGTAAACACCAGGTCCAGCACGTGTCCTGCAGTATGTGTCAGGGCCAAGATCTTCTGGGACAGGCCCATGGTTGTCATGGCAGCCATGAAATCCTGAGCTGCACCTACCGCAGGGGCCTCGGCATGAACATTGAAGTTCCCCAGCACTAACAGGCAGGGGGCCTTCAATGCCACCCCCGAGATCACCCCAATCAGCTCAAGCAGGGAGACTGTTGGGCAGCAGGGCGGGCGGTACACCAACAGAATCCCAATCCTGTCCGGTCCTCTCAACACAACATGCAGGCACTTGAACCCAGCAGACTGCTGGACAGGGCACCTGGTGAGGGAGATGGACTCACGATAGACCATTGCAACTCCCCCTCCCCGTCCCTGCAATCTTGGCTGCTGCAACACCTGGAAGCCTGGTGGACAAAGTTCAGAGAGACTAACGCCTCCCTCCACGTCCAACCAGGTCTCCGTAATGCATACCAGGTCGGCTTTCTCATCCAGAATCAAATCCTGGATGATACAGGTCTTATTATTCACCGACCTGGCATTCAAAAGTAGCAGCTTCAGATAGCAGTTGACATCACTGCTCCCTTTGCTGGGGATTCATGTTTCATTCACCAATGACATACACCCAGTGGTTAGAGAAATTAACTGGCTTGTTCTTAAGTTGGTTTCTTCTCTCCAGTGTAAACCTCTCAGTCATCTGTTGCTCTTCGCAGGATGTCAAACACTGGAGGACAGGAAAGTTTTGACCTCTGTATTGCTTGCATTTCCCCTTCAAAAAGGCTGCTTGGTCCAGTGTTACTTCTGTCATTATACACAGAGGGATGCTGTGAATTTTTTAACAAGATGGGCTTCACAAGCACCAGGAAGGAAGTCTCAGTGCAGGAAAAATAGGTTTCACACTCAAAGCAATGTGGGTGGTTTTGTGACAACTTCACTACAATTTCAACAGGTATGATTTTAAAAATTGCAAGGGAAGTTGAACAGACAGGAAAGTTAAAAAAAAACAAAACGCCAGGAGATTTCTTGCAGAGAGCAGGGTACAGATTCCAAGCCTGGGCAGGAGGTCTGGTCTAGAGGGTAGAGCCTCCATTTGCCTGAAGATAAAAAACCACAAGGTCGCCAGTTCGAGGCCACCGGCACCGTGCGACCTTGGAGCAGGTGACAAGCTGAAGCCGAGCAATTCCATCTGCTCGGAGCGTGGGAGGATGGAGGCCAGAATGTGAAGCCAGATCGGAATGAAACACCTTGAATGTAGTAGTTCTTGAAAGAAAGAACCTTCTTTGAAATTGTAAAAATCCCTATTTACATAAAGCCTGCCTATGTAAACCGCCTTGAATAAAGTCTTGAATAAAGACCAAGAAAGGCGATATATAAATACCTGTATTATTATTTATTATTATTATTATTATTTAAAACACTGAGAGACACTTGAAGGTGTCCTTCACATGCCTACCAGAAGAGATTTATTTTTTAGAGTGTCTTAAAAGTAAGCATTACTCTACTCTCAGAGGAACCCACCCCCATATTTCTGCATGAGCTAGGCAGATCCACATTCCAAGTTCAGACACTGCTTTATTTAGGACCATCCAAAAGTAGCAAAGTAAAAAACAGGAGGCTTTCAAATTTTACAGAGTTCTTCATGAGGCAGACGAACAGGCCTTGCTGAGGGAGAGTCAGCATGGCTTCTGTAAGGGTAAGTCTTGCCTCACAAACCTTATAGAATTCTTTGAAAAAGTCAACAGGCATGTGGATGCGGGAGAACCCGTGGACATTATATATCTGGACTTTCAGAAGGCGTTTGACACGGTCCCTCACCAAAGGCTACTGAAAAAACTCCACAGTCAGGGAATTAGAGGACAGGTCCTCTCGTGGATTGAGAATTGGTTGGAGGCCAGGAAGCAGAGAGTGGGTGTCAATGGGCAATTTTCACAATGGAGAGAGGTGAAAAGCGGTGTGCCCCAAGGATCTGTCCTGGGACCGGTGCTTTTCAACCTCTTCATAAATGACCTGGAGACAGGGTTGAGCAGTGAAGTGGCTAAGTTTGCAGACGACACCAAACTTTTCCGAGTGGTAAAGACCAGAAGTGATTGTGAGCAGCTCCAGAAGGATCTCTCCAGACTGGCAGAATGGGCAGCAAAATGGCAGATGCGCTTCAATGTCAGTAAGTGTAAAGTCATGCACATTGGGGCAAAAAATCAAAACTTTAGATATAGGCTGATGGGTTCTGAGCTGTCTGTGACAGATCAGGAGAGAGATCTTGGGGTGGTGGTGGACAGGTCGATGAAAGTGTCGACCCAATGTGCGGCGGCAGTGAAGAAGGCCAATTCTATGCTTGGGATCATTAGGAAGGGTATTGAGAACAAAACGGTTAGTATTATAATGCCGTTGTACAAATCTATGGTAAGGCCACACCTGGAGTATTGTGTCCAGTTCTGGTCGCCGCATCTCAAAAAAGACATAGCGGAAATGGAAAAGGTGCAAAAGAGAGCGACTAAGATGATTACGGGGCTGGGGCACCTTCCTTATGAGGAAAGGCTACGGCGTTTGGGCCTCTTCAGCCTAGAGAAGAGACGCTTGAGGGGGGACATGATTGAGACATACAAAATTATGCAGGGGATGGACAGAGTGGATAGGGAGATGCTCTTTACACTCTCACATAATACCAGAACCAGGGGACATCCACTAAAATTGAGTGTTGGGCGGGTTAGGACAGACAAAAGAAAATATTTCTTTACTCAGCGCGTGGTCGGTCTGTGGAACTCCTTGCCACAGGATGTGGTGCTGGCGTCTAGCCTAGACGCCTTTAAAAGGGGATTGGACGAGTTTCTGGAGGAAAAATCCATTATGGGGTACAAGCCATGATGTGTATGCGCAACCTCCTGATTTTAGGAATGGGTTAAGTCAGAATGCCAGATGTAGGGGAGAGCACCAGGATGAGGTCTCTTGTTATCTGGTGTGCTCCCTGGGGCATTTGGTGGGCCGCTGTGAGATACAGGAAGCTGGACTAGATGGGCCTATGGCCTGATCCAGTGGGGCTGTTCTTATGTTCTTATGTTCTTACAGTAAGCAAAACAATGTGGCAGCAAAGGGAAAAATAAGGGCATGATACGAAGTAAAGAGCCCAATCCTAGGCATGGCTATTCAGAGGTAAGTCTCGTTATACTCAATGGGACTTGAGTGTGGATAGGATTGCAACCCAAGTTTCTCCTTTGTTAACAGGCTCACTTCTAAGCTCTTAAGAACTCAGTTGTGTTGATTTTGAATGTTGGTTATGTAGGAAGATCACTCCTGTGTATGGCTCTTTTTGGCCAATGCTTGTGATCTCAAAAACCTCTTTCCCCCAATCCTCAGGGCATTCTCCTTTTTTCAAAGCCACAAGCAATAAAATATGGGATGAATACAGAAATGAATATTTATAGGTGTATTAAAAATGTACACCTAGTGCAGCCAGAACAATGCAGTGTAGAACAGGCAGCCAGCCGTAAGCATGGGATGGGGAAGGATAGTACTGGCAGCCAAAGCAGTGTTTGATTTATTGGTATGTTCATCTGCTATGCAAAATTGCAAAAATGGAAGGAAGCTGAGCTCGTATGAGGGGGGAAGTGTTGTTGTGGATTCCCTCTTCATATTACATCTTTTCTATCCCATGCAACACTAGTCTCTTGCAGCAAAAATAGCAGAGTTGTGTGGCACTTGAAAGTAACAAATATATTGCTGCATGAACATTCATAGGCAAGAGGCCATTTCATCAGATGTGATAACAGTGAAAATGTCAGCCAATAAATCATGCAGTAAACACTCTCCACTAATACCTCTTCGTAAATGAAGGACCTGGCTCCTGGCCTATTAGGCTTCAGGCCTGAAAGCGCAGGACAGATCCATGGTATTTGAAGCCAGTAGGGGTTTCTAATTATAAACCCTCAACCATAAAGCAAGCAGCCAAGACAAATTCTGTTAGTGATTTCCAAACTGCGTACCAGGGAAACCCAGCTTTCTCCAGAAATTTATCGGGGTTTCTTCAGTGAACCTAATCATGGCAGCCAAGCTTCCCAGAGGACAGATTCTCCACCCACTACTGATCTTTCCCTATAATGTAGAGTCAGAGGAGAATGCTGGAAGTGTTCTGGGTCACCAGATCTAGGCCTGAGGACCTCACCAGCACCCTGCACAAATTGTTTTGGCCCAATCCCATGGGTGTTTAGTGCCACCAGAACAAATGTGCTTGAGGCACTAGGCTCTTTCTGGCTGTTACAAAAGGTGACACACTGGAGTGTGTAGCCTGGCTGCTGCTGCAAGCAATGAGTGGCCAGCTCTGTGCACTTGAGGCCACAGGACACCCACTGGCACAGATTAGTGTGTGCAGGGGATGGGAGGGAGGAAGGGGTGGGCAGGGAGGATGTTGGATAGGGACTGGGAAGGAGGAGGGTTCAGTGGCAGCAATATCTGTCAAATTCAAACACCCCTCTTGGCTTTGATTCCCTGACCTGGATCCATGTGGACTTGCACCAGTGATATCACTGATGCAAGTCCAAGTAGTCCCAGCGGCTTTGCACAGGCTAATCCCTAGTTCCCTTACCACAAAGAGGCCTCTGTGAGCTAGAACTCCCCTGTGGCATACAGAGGGTGCCATGTGGGTGTCACTGCACTGCTGTGCGGTGAGTTAGTTAGGATTGGGCTGTTTGTGTGCATACATAAGATTATAACAGGGGTCTCCAAACTTTTTGGCCAGAGGGCCGCATCAAATATCTGGCACGGTGAAGAGGGCCGGAAAAAAATTTAAATATAAAATTTATATAAATAAATTAGATATGGAACTTAGATGAGTGAATAAATGAATGAATGGGCTTGTTCATTCAACCTCCCTGGCCCTTAGAACACCCTACAGATGCAATCAGAGCACAGCTCCAGTCATGTTCGGCCAAGTGGGCCAGAGACTTTCAGGGGACAAGAGGCTTGCCGTGGGCCAGATAGAGGCTCACTGCGGGCCGCTTCTGGCCCCCAGGCCAGGGTTTGGAGACCCCTGGATTAGAATACGCTCCAGAATCCTCTGCAACAAACAAGGGCTGCACGTGAGGCCTGCAGGGTATGAGTTGCTGTGGAAAGACTTTTTTGAAAGCAGAAAGTTTGAAAAATATTGGTTTGGGTCAGAGAACAGGATTTGTATAAATAGGCAGCATTAATAGTACATCTGATTCCCTGCAGGGTTATAGTCACTTTGTCCTGGGTGACCGAGTTTGCTGGCATATTTATAGGCAATCCTAGAAGCATGATGTTGGGAAGATTAATAAAACTCTGGCCTGGAATCTTTAGAACTCCTCTCTCTGTCCAAGCCCTTCCCCTGAAGAGACTGGAATCAACAGCTGAGACAGAGTCCCAATGCCCTGACTACGTCACCAGCCAGGATGATGTCACCAGTATCTGGGAGCAGTCTGTTCTTTCAGCCCTGGTTGTGACTAACCCCCCTGTTGAAAACAACACCACTCCGTCCACCCATTACTTAATGGGAGCTGCAGCGGAGCCAAGAAATGAGTAGAAGGTTTGGGTGGAGCATGTGTTTTGATGGATGGATAAGGGAGAGGTGGGGGGAAGGGGAGCAGCTGCAGGCTCCTAGAAAACAAGATCAGTTTGTTGGCATTGAAGAGATGGGACCCAAAAAACAACAGCAAACAGATCCTAGGCAATAGAGCAATTGTTACCACGAGAACTTACGTGTATGTGCATGAGCATGATGTGCCGTCCTGTTCCCTTGCAGCTCTCCCCTCCTCCACTTTGCTTCCTTCCTTTACTGTTACATTTCCCCTCTTGGAACCAGCCCAGTTACAGAGTGTTCATGGATCAGTCCCATTCTTGTTGATGAAACTGACAAATCCACACTTTCTCCTGTGCAAACCAGAGTGCGCTTGTGCTATTTAAGGAAATGCTGGTCAAGTGAATGCCTGTTTGATAATATTGCGGAAGCATGGATGCAGTGATAAAGGAAGCCATATCACCTTTTGTACAGTGAAGATGCTAAGGTGCCCTGCTTAATACTAGATCCTCAGGGCATTTGTGCATGGAAGATTGAAATCACTGCAATGCACTTACAAAACCTACATCAGACAGAATGTATAGTTGCACTGCCTTCTGTATTCTTTCCTACATTAACAATAGTATGTGACATGCATATTGTGAGAGAGGCTCACAGTGTTCAAACTTCTTATGTTCTACCAAACAGCATTCAAAGTGGCTTATAATAGCATAAATACAAAACACTGAAAATACAACAGTAGTACAGTTAAGGAAAAAGGACTATACTTAAAATCCACAAATGTTATAATCCTAAAAAGTTTGGCAAAAAGGATAATCTCAAGTGAACAGGTCTGTAGGACCTTACTAGGAAAGGAGCTGCATGACACCAGTGCCACTGCTGAAAATCTTCCTATCAGAGTTTTATCCTGTTTTATTTTATTAATATTTATTTATTTATTGGACATGATGCTGACAAACATAATTCTGCTTGATCTATATGTGGAGTTTGAGCAGTCTGGCATCCTGACAAACTTTGTTTAGAACCCCAAATCAATCAGGGAAAAGAGGACAAAACAGGCCAGTGCTGACCAGGCAAAACTGGTAACCTCCAAATTGAAAAACAACTTCAGGAATAGGCTGGGAGAAAACCTGGGGAATTATTTATTAGGTATATTTGCTGTTAGTAAAACACGTGATTAGTACAACCTGATGTGCCGCTGCTCATCCAATAGCAAGGAACTGTACCCCTCCCCATAGTGCAGAGATTATAATTTATTGCCTGATGCATCTCAATGATCATAACTCTTTGCCAAGAGCACCTCTAATTAAATTCTTTCAAAGTGACAGCACCACTGTCTTCCACACCATCTCAGAATAACCTGGTTGCAGGACTGTATTCAAAATGCAGTGGGCAAGAAACAATCTTCTCTGTCCCAAGATGATATCCTGCCTGCTTTTCCTGTATTTGGTGCCTTCTCCTTGTCCTTCAAGAGCACTATGGAGCACTGAATACACAAGCTGCTAATATTCATTTATATAGCAGGTTTCATTCACAATATGATTTGTATTATTTATGATATACTGTATTTATCTATTGTCAGAGTTTCATCAAGTGCACTTATTTATTTAAAAGTGTTACACCATGTCCTTCCCCTGAACATCAGGATGCTCAGGGTGGCTTAGCATAAAAAACAAATCAGAGCAATCAGCATAACAAAAACATAAAAGTATGGTAAATATTTAAATAAATAAAATTTAAAATATATAAGATAGATTTAAATAAATCTATACAAACCTAACGGGCAGCCCGCTCTTATGCTGCCCAGAGTGCGGGGCTGCTGTGGTGTCGAAAATGGCTGCCGCCTGGGCTGGCTAACTGGGCAATGCCAGCAGCACCTCCGGAGAAGGGGACTTTCGTCCCTTCTCCTCGGTAAGGTGAGTTGCCCAGCAACGGGACTACTCAATTCCACGGCAGCATTTGTGTCGCTGTAGAATCAAGAGCCTCTGTGTCAGGTGGTGGACCTGACACAGAGGCTCAGGATCTGGTGGAGCAGAGCTCCGCCGGTCCCACCTCCCTCCTGCCCTGCTCCCTACCCCGGCATGCCCTCTCCCTGCCTCCCCACCCCAGAATGCCTCTTCCCCACCTCCCCAACTGCTGCCCAGCAGGTCGGCGCAACTGCCAAGTGATGGAGCACTGGTGATCTACTGGCACTAGCCCAGTGCCTCTTAGTGCTGGGCTAGCACCAGTGCTCTGTTGGTGCTAGGGCTTCGCAAGCGTGCTTTATGGCACATTTGCAACAGTGTGCATTGGCGGTAAGCCGGTGCGCACTGTTAAGGATTGGGCCCTAAACTAGTTAGGATATTCAAAAACACCAAAAGCATTCAAAATAATCTCAAGTCTTCTGCAAATACAAATAAACATTTGTGTGACAGGGACTGTTTTGCAGAATGTGAAATATCATGGGGTGCATACAAAAATTCATGCCAGTCACCTCTTAGGATCTACTTCTGAAACTCATTTTAACCAGCTTTAGAGGCAAGGAACCTAAGATAACTTCACTACAGACAAAAGCCTCCTTTAAAAAAAAACTTTGTAAACAATAAAACATCTGTTCCTGGAGCCCAGCAGCTGGACTAAAATAAAATGACGTCTGTATTAATTATCCTCTGAAGAGGGGGGGGAGGACAAGAGGACAAACTGCAGATTTCTTCAGTATTAACAAACCAAACCCTCGTGAAAGCTTACATAGCTGCATCAAATGTCCTACAAATTCTAACAGCATTGGGATGGTGCAGGAAAAGCAAATCAAGCTGTGGACAGATGTTTTTTCTTACAAATCTTTCAACATCCCATTCTCTCAGATTCCCATAATTAATTACAAACCAATATTGTATTTCTCTATCACTGGAACAATATCAGTTATAAACGGCAAATGGAAAATTGTGCAAAGCATAGCTGGTATGTCAGGGCCTGCTTGGTGCCCATCAACATAAAGAATTGTGATCCTGAGTGATCATTTGCCTACTGACACAACAGGCAGCTTTTACTAACAGCCAATGTAACTACTGCTATTTCATTTATGACATCAAGAGCCAACCAGATCTGCTAGGGCGGTCTGCCCAACCCATAGGCTGGAAGGAGCAACCCCACCATCTGCTGCCATAGGAGGCCTCTAATTTTGGGCGTGACTTTGAATCATCTCCTTTCTACTGGTTTAACAAGGCAATGCCTACCACAATGCATGGCAAGCCCTCAGACACATCACCTAACAATAGGGTGGATGGATCCAAGCTGAATTTGGTAAGCAGAAAAGAGGGCATGAATTGTTGCAACAATTCTGAGCCACCGTTTATTGTGTCTTTTCCCTCGAGCTACTTTTGGCAACTTTGAAGTAATGTAAATGTGGACTGAGAATTACAAGCTGAGCGTATGGCAAAGCAGTATGATGGCCATAAAATACTGGTCTCATTCTCACCGAGATATTAAAGCTGCATCAGGGCTGTAGCACTCCAGATTGCGCGCACCTGCATGCGTGCGTGCATGCGTGTGTGTATCTATCACATGACTGAATGCTCCACCATAAGAAAATATTCATTTATATAATAAGTGTGTCGGGTGGGGGGAGGCTTGATTGGCCTTTCTATGTATCTGCTTTTGCCCTTCTCAGATATGACAGTTGTTTTTTTTCTGGAGAAGCGTTCAGTCACATGACATGAGCCCCTACCTGTAGTTTCTGCTTCTGCTCAGAAACGTCTTGCCATCTCTGTGAGAACTATATCAGTCAGCCAAGAAAAATGATACTCGCAGCAGGGGATTGCATAGTGGCAAGGAGTTCAAGTCATCAGTCAGGAAATCTTTGATTCGTATCTTGCTTTATTTATTTGTTTGTTGTATTTACTGGATTTATATCCCACCTTTCTCTCCGCAGGGCACCCAAGGTGGCTTTAGTCAGAATTACCTAGATGACCTTGAGCAGCTACACACATTCTCTCTCTCTCTCACACACACTTCCTCCTCTGTAACAAGGGAAATAAACTAATATTGGCCTGCTTTACAGTGTTGTAAGGAACACTGTGATGATGTATGTGAAGCACTTGGTATCTTTAGAAAGAGCACTAGGCAAAACTACTCATATGGACAGTGGCGTAGCTAGTTCAGGGCTGCCCCAACACTGGTGACACCACTAGTGACTAAAATTGCAAAAAAATCACAGGTATTAGGAATAATATGATCATGTTATAAACCATTCAATGTGTAATTTATAGCAGAATGTAACAAAACAAACCACAGTGAACTATCTCTGTTCTATCAAAAGTTATGGCCAAAAAAACAGAACACTAAAATACAACTGTCTTATGTAACAAAAAGTAGATTTTCCTAACTCAAAACAGACCTATGAGACTGAATGTTCAAGGAGCCAATGAGATGTTGTTATGATACAGCATGGAACCAATAAGGTGTTAGTAAGGTGACACTCACAATGGGATGATAGCACTAGTGACCAAAATTGTGGAAATGGTGGGTTTTAGGAGTTAATACCATCATGTTATATATCATTTGATGTGTAATTTAATGCAGAATATAATGAAGCAAACTGCATTGAAATATCTGCGTTCTATCAAAAGTTATAGCCAAATAACCAGAAGAAGCAACTACAACTGACTTAAGAGCCCAATCCTATCCAATTTTCCAGTGCCAGTGCTGCTGTGCCAATGGGGTATGCACTGCTTCCTGTGTTGGGGAGGCAGTCACAGAGGCCCCCTCAAGGTATGGGAACATTTGTTCCCTTACTTCAGGGCTGCATTGCGGCTGCACCAGAGCTAGAAAATTAGATAGGATTGGGCCCTTAGGTAACAAAGTGGATTTCTTTAACTCAAAACTGAGCTGAATGTTCTGAGACCTAATGAAATGTTGTTATTATGACACAGCATGGAACCAATATGATGTTATTATGAGTCAGTTCCCTTTTCCATGTATCAGAGCTAATAAACTCCTATTCAAATGTGTTGTTGGCATCCTTCAGTCTCGGAAGACTATGGTATCGCACTCTAAATGGTGGTTCTGGAACAGAGTGTCCTCTCCAGTGCACAAAGCCTGGGTAAAGTAGATATGGAGGATAGACTGTTTCCCATGCAGCAAATCCCCCCTCCATATCGCTGAAATGGTCCAATGGAAGGGCAGAGGCCAATACGGTTGGTTCCAGTGGCATCACAGGAGTTGCCAGAACGTGACTGTGTTCAGCCATGAACCGCCTCAGGGACTCCGGCTCCGGATTTTGCCTTGAGGTTGACTCCTGAAGCCTTTTCCATAACTGGATGTAGCCACAAGGCAGCGGAGGTTTGGGATCAGAGTTTTCCTTCTCTCAGATGAGCTGCCTTCCCAGGCTAAGGAGTCCCATCTACCCGGTGGCTGTTTAGTCGCCTTTTACGACAAGTACAGCCAAACTGAGGAATTCAAGAATTCATTTAAGAATTCAAATGTGTATGTGTCATCAAATTGGCCAGTGCTTTTTGGTGGTTACTGATTGGTTGGGTGACCTGTACTGTTCTATAGTAAAACAAACAAACAAACATGAGTGGCACCATGAGTTGCCAGATCGGGTGACACCAACCTGGTGGAAAGGTTGGGTGTTGTAGTACAGTGGCATAGATGACTTTAAAGTGGATTCTAAACATTCTTGGTGGACTATAGTCCATCAGTGGTAATAAACCATGATGACTACATTGCATCTCCAGATGCGAAAATAATATGTCACTGAGTACTATGTGCAGGGGGAAGGGGCAATAGCGTGGGAAGGCATCGATATTTATTCATTGTTTGGGGGAAAATATTCACTGCATTTATTTTTTGGCCATTGTTGTTAATTTCATGACATGACTATTACTATCTCTCTCAGCCTCACCTACCTCATAGGGTTGCTGTGAGGACAAAAGAATGGGATGCACACCACCCTAAGCCCCTTGAAGGAAGGGTGGTATAAAAAATGTGAAAAATATAAATTAATTAATATACATTATATAAATATAATAAATTATATTAATTGATTTATTTTGTCGTCAGGGTGCCCAAAAATATATGGGCCTTGGGTTTCAAATGACCTTGCTACACCACTGCATATGGACAACCATTTTGAGTGACATTCTAGAGCAGGGGTGTCCAAACTTTTTGGCAGGAGAGCCACTTCATCTCTCTGACACTGTGCCGGAGCCAGGAAAAAAAGAATTAATTTACATTTAAAGTTTGAATAAATTTACATAAATGAATATATTAGAGATGGAACTTGTATGAATGAATGCTTGCAATTGTTCAAGGCCTATAAAAGGCCTTGTACAAAGCAAGGTTGGCCTTTTCTTCTCTGCCCCTGCTGCATCACAGATGTGAAACAGAAAGCAGTAGAGGGAACCCTCATCCCACAGCTCACGTTAGAGGTCAAACAGTTGCCCTCACCCTGAGAGCAGTCAGACCAGCACGGGCTCCAGCAAGTCTCCAGAAGGCCAGAGGCTCACTGGAGACTGGGGGCTCCCTGAGGGCCACACTGGGAGTCCCCGAGGGCTGCAAGTGGCCCCCAGGCCAGGGTTTGGGCACCCCTGTTCTAGAGCATAGGTGTCAATAAGGCCTGTGGGCAGGATACAGCCCATTGAAGCTCTTTATGCAACCTGCATCACACCTTAACCAGCCTTATCACAAGTGGGATCTCTCAGCATCACCATCAGCTGCTGAGTGATAAACTGACACCTTGGCAGAAACAGTGCTGCAGAAAGGGCAGCCAGAACAAGAGTGACACCCCTCCTCTAGGGAACTAGTGTCTTCAACAAGTGTTTCTCACATTTTTTGCCAACTTTTTAACATGTTTCTTTTCTCTTTGCCTTTCTTTTTTCCCCCTATTTCTTCCAGTAGCTTCCTCTTTTTTTCTTACTTGGTTTTCATTCTGCTTGTCTGCTTGCACTTTAGCAATTTGTTATGTCTCCTGTGAAAGCAAACTGACCTGACCATTTCATATAAAACATTTTGTCAAACCCGGATGGCACAAAATAGAGTTAATATGCAACAAAGTTTATTGCCAACAAATGGAATTTTTTATGGAAATACAGTACAAAGGGGCATTTCTTGAATGCATAATTAAGGCTGTCTTCATCTAGTAAAAGAGCTGTTCAGAATAGAAGGGATAATTATAACAAGGCTAGCATCCAAAGCACAGTGCCAAAGTCAGTGGATCCTATAGGTTTCAATCAGCTTTGAATAATCAAGATTTAATTTCCATATTGAGACCCCCCCCCCCTACTTTGCTAATGGGAGAAAAAAGTGTCAAACTGCAAAAATAAAAATTGCAGCTTTTGTGGAACTCTTTCCCATTGAAGCTAAGAATTCCTGGGGCATTTGATGGGCTGCTGTGAGATTCAGGAAGCTGGACTAAATGGGCCTATGGCCTGATCCAGTGGGTTCTTATGAGTATCTCCCTGGTGAACTTCCAGCAGGGGTGAAACCCTCTTTATTCAATCTGACCTTCTCTCTTTAATTTTTGTCACTTAGCTTTGTGCTTGTTTTATCTTTTCCACTCTTATTTTTATTATATTCTGTATATTATTTTATGTAATTTGATTAATGGTAATGTTTTAATCTTGTTGGCTAGCTTGGCCACCTTAAACGTGAGGGAAAAGCAGGATACAAATGTTTTAAAATATTACTGTTGGCAACCTTCAGTCTCGAAAGATTATGGTATCACGCTCTGAAAGGTGGTTCTGGAACAGCGTCTAGTGTGGCTGAAAAGGCCAATTCGGGAGTGACAATCCCTTCCACACCGGGAGCAAGTGCAGTCTGTCCCTGGTCTGTCTCCCTGGCTATGGGCCTTCCTTCTTTGCCTCTTAGCCTCAGACTGTTGGCCAAGTGTCTCTTCAAACTGGGAAAGGCCATGCTGCACAGCCTGCCTCCAAGCGGGCCGCTCAGAGGCCAGGGTTTCCCACTTGTTGAGGTCCACTCCTAAGGCCTTCAGATCTCTCTTGCAGATGTCCTTGTATCGCAGCTGTGGTCTACCTGTAGGGCGCTCTCCTTGCACGAGTTCTCCTTAGAGGAGATCCTTTGGGATCTGGCCATCATCCATTCTCACGACATGACCAAGCCAACGCAGGCATCTCTGTTTCAGCAGTGCATACATGCTAGGGATTCCAGCACGTTCCAGGACTGTGTTGTTTGGAACTTTGTCCTGCCAGGTGATGCCGAGAATGCGTCAGAGGCAGCGCATGTGGAAAGCGTTCAGTTTCCTCTCCTGTTTTAAATAGTTTTAAAATAAATAAAAAACATTTTATTTACTAAAACAGCAAAAACGCTGGGACAAGATTCCTGGGATAAGGTCAGTAGATGGCAATATGGGACTGTATTTCTAGATAAATGCATTAAGGGAATTAATTAATCAGCCTGCTTGTACTTTTCTCTACCTCTTTTGTTTGATTTAGGGCACAATCCTAACCAGGTCTCCTCAGATATAAATCCTATTTTGTTCAATGAGGATTGCTCTCAGGAAAGTGTGGTTAGGATTGCAGCCTTAATTTCTTTTTCTTTTGAGTTTTTAATAAACTGGTTATAGTTTGGTTCTGTTCTTTCCTGGGGAGGGGTGATTTTTTCTAGCCTTCCCACCTGATTTCCTTAATTTGGGGGTGGTGGCAGCAGATTAATCAACCAGTTCCCCCTTCGCCATTCAGGTGCTGATCTGGTAAAAAGTACAAGCAGAGAGCAGGAAGAAATGCACTAAGGCCCCGCAGTCTCAGGCCCCACAACGTGGCTTCTCATGTCTCCACCAGCTATTTTGCCAGCACAAATGAGAGAGCCTCTGTGACAGGTATTTAAGCCTGACACAGAGGACAGGATAGGACTAATGGGGGAGGATCCCCCTCTCACCCCGGTTACTCCCCCTGCCCTGCCCTCCCTCTGCCCTGAAACGCCTCTTCCTGTCCCGAAGCCTGCACCACTACCCAGTGGTCCCACTTACCTCTAGGTGGCCAGGCGGCATCCTCCTTCCAGCGCTGGGCCATAACGCAGTGCTCCCTACTCCCTACTTTACTGCATACTCAGCACCAGTGCTGGAGCTCAGTGCCAGCACTATGGCCCATTAGGATTGGGCCCTAAGTGCTCATAAAGCAAAAGCATTTTTATCCCCTTTGGGCTTTTTGTTTTTGAAACTTCCTCAATCCTGCAAGCCTCTGCAGTTCAGTATAAATAGTGAGGAACCTCCATCTTCTTTGTGGTTGGTTCTGTTTCGGTTACTAACCAATTGGCTCAGGGTGGTGACTTTAGAAATAGAGGGAGTGATAACTATACATTTGATTCCTTCAAATGTGCAACTCCTCAAAACTGAATCTCAAAATTCAATATATACGAGTAAAGTTATGCAAAGCCTGCCCCCCAGAAAGACAAACTATATTACACTAATGAAAATATCCATCTAGCAAATGAACTCAGTGTTAGTTACCATTTCAGTGCACACCAAAAACCTCTAAGCATATAGGTTGAGTCTCATTATTCAGGAGGATTCTCAAGGATTCCATTTCCAGAACTCATGTGGATGGCAAAAAACTCATTAAAGCAAATCCATTTAAAAAACATCCTTTTTCTAGGCAATTTAAGAACAGCGTTGCTGACCTTTGTGATGTCATTAGGTAGACAATTCATCGATCAGTCTCCCTCTAGGTGCTTAGAAAGCTTCGCTCCCAGCCAGGTCTGTCTTTCAGGTGCTCAGGGGAAAGGGAGGAGTTGGTTGCCTTGAGGAGAGAATGATGGATTATCAGCCCGCTGCCCTCTCTTGCATTAAGGAGGCTATTGTTAAAGGACTGTTTTCCTTTAAAGGCCCCTTCTCATTGCCTTGAAATAGAAAAATCCATGGATTTTTCCACAGGTGAAAAATCCATGGATAATTAGATTATACGTGTAGTCGCTTGCATGACTGTCTCTCTACAACAGTAAGAAAGAAGTTTTATAAACTGTGATTTTAAAGGGATGCATTTTTCTCCTTCTCTTGAGATCAGCACATTCCTTCTCATTTGCAGTGGCCATTTGTGCTGAGTCAAATCCATATATAAAAAATCCATGTATAACAAGGCTGAAACTGTATTCTAAATAGTTATAAGAATACAGACATCCCCCCATGTCCACAGGGATCTGTTCCAGGATCCTTACAAGAGGGATCTACACTACAATAGGAATGCAACAAGCAAACAGGCAGCCTGCACGATAGTGGGAGGAGACTAAGGGCCCAATCCTATCCAATTATAGGATCCAATTATGGATAGGCCCAATCCTATCCAACTGGATCCTATCCTATCCAGTACCGATGCAGCCACAATGCAGCCCTGACATAAGGGAACAAATGTTCCTTTACCTTGAGAAGGCCTCTGTGACTGCCTCTCCACTGCAGGATGCAGCGACCGCCTCATTGGCATAGTTGCATCAATGCTTGAAAGTTGGATGGGATTTGGCCCTAAGAAAATGTTAACAGGAAGTTGAATTATAATATATAAACTTGAATGAGCTGCAAGTGAGGAAGAACCATCATCACAACAAAGAGTATATTTCAGCTTATTCCAACTGCTTAGCATAGAATTGTAAGTGCTTGCAATATGAAATTCTGTTTACAGCCTCCATAACAAACACCTTCTGACTTTTTAAAAATGCCAAAAATTTGGAAGTCAGGTGGATTAGAGAGTTACAGGATTGGGCATAGGTCGGATTTGGGTTTGTAGGTAGAGATGTTAAGCTCAGGCCAAATTTTATTTCTGTCCCTTCAATGATGGTCTGTTTAGTACAAATGCTGACGCAAACCCTTAAGGAGCTGAAAGTTATCTCTACTTCATAACTCAATGACTATTCTTGGTGGGTAAGAAAAAAATGCATTTTAAATAACTTGATTCAAATTTTTATGCAAGCGTCTGGCCTCCCTGATGAGATCTGCAACGGTGCCTTGTTTGAAAATGATAAATATTCTTCCTTCCCTCGCCCCCATTCCAGCCTCAGTGATGACATCATGTAACGATCCGACAGACAGGGCAGAGATGACTTTAATAAGATAAGTCTCCCAAAGGCGGATTAGAGAAGAATTCGTAAATCGGAAGCAGGATTTTTTTTTTTAATCCAGTGCAGTTGAGGAAGGGGCAAGGAAAGGAGAATAATTCTCAGACAGTCCACCAACTGGCAAAGTGTTAAGATGGTACAGGAGGCTGCACCCACCCACCCATCTTTCTTCATTCCCATCTGGCTGAAGGAGTTTAGTAGCCTCTGCTCAGGTTCTGTCACCTAATTTACTCGAACAGTAAATGAATTGGGTATGCTGTTCCTGGACTGTAACATTCCCGGCTTCAGGTAGGAGCTAATGAGACTGGAAACAACTCCAATAAAGTCTACATTCAGGTAGAAAACTAGAACGTCAGGGAGAAGGGCTTGTATGTGTAGGGAGCATTTTTCTAGGGCAAAGCTTTCAAACACTTTGCAGTCTAAAATGGTAGGACCTCTGCATAGAATTCTGTCTTCCAAGTGAAGGATTAATAGGTGAGTGAAAGACTTTAGGTGACACTGAAAAGGATTTGGGCTCAAAAGGTGCAAGCTGCTATCCTCAGGGGCACAGTCAGAATGTGGGCATTAGATTACCTTTCTCATGCCAACCTGTGGATTGCTTTCCCTTGGGAAATAGGAGGTTACCAAGACAGGTTCCACCTCCTAACGCACATTTGCATAAGCTTCCTCTGCCTCAGAATTGCTGACCCGGGTTAGCCAAACCCTGGAACGTGCCAGGCTTTCTTCTAGGGTACCAGACATCACTGGAGTAGAAATGCTGCAGAAATTTCCTCAACATAAGCAGAACGTGCAAAGCTACCCATTTCTCAGTGGAGCAAAGTTTGGAACGGGCTTTATTTGTTCTCCATGTTTGTTTCCAGTTCACTGATTTTAAATGGCCAAAGGAATGGGGCTGGGTAGGAAAAAAAAAAGGAGCAAGAGACGTGACATAACCTTGCAAGCACAATGCAAGGGACGCTCAGTTCTTGTCCCAGGCTTGGAATGCTGTGCTTGGGACAGCGCACAGCCCAATCTTTGTACAGCAGGTGGGGGGGGGGGCCCTGCAAACTGCAGAACTCAAATGCTACAAAAGAAAGATTTAACTGTGTGTGTGTGTGTGTGTTTAACTACCTCAAATTATGCAGGGGTTAGTTGCACAACAGTCTAAAGAAATGCTATTCAAAAGGGTCTGTAGATGTGAACTAGCAATTCCTCCCCCCACATGCAACAGACCAACACTATATATAGTGCCAGTCCACAGCACAATGGCTTACCTGGTCTTTCCTGCTTCCCTTTTCTGCCTTCTCAGAGCCTCTCATGAGGCTTGGCGCATGTCCAACACATGTGGCAAGCCTCTGGAGATTCTGAGAAGGAAGAGCCAAGAGACACACTGTGGACCAGCAGCAATGGCTCATAGACCAGCAACCAGTCCACACTTGGGGAAGCAGTGACCCAAAGCACTGTTTTATGGGCTGAAAAGTTGAGTGAAACAGAGCCTGGTGCACCACTGATAGCCAAGCTGTGGTTCACTCAAGAGATGTGGCTTTTGCATTCTAACTCTTTTTTTTTTAACTTCTTCTCCTTTGCCATCAGATTCAGGTGAGGCAGTGGAAATGCTGAATCTGTGATTGAAATCAGTAATGGAATGGATGAAGACCACTACACCGTTGCTTAAAACAGACTAGATGCAGGTACTCTTGGTAAGTGGTTTATCTGACCTAGAAGGTAGCTGTCAGCCTGTTCTTAATGGGTTGCACTTTCCTAGAGGATGAAGTTCATTTAGATCTAAAGTGCTTTTAAATTTTTTTTTTTTTAAATTCTGCTGACACTGTTGTTTGCTGATTTTAATTGTTGGGTGTTACTATCTGCTTTTTAAATAGGCAAGTATTTTTATTACATTGTTTTAGTTATTATTATTATTATTAACTTGTAAGCTATTTGAGAATTGAAAAATGGAAAGGCAGGTTAACTGTAATAATAAAAAACCCCAAAAGCTTGTCTACAAAAACAAGAGAAAATAGATCTGACTTAACATTTCTTGTTGAGAGATGCTCTATAATTCCTTGGGTTTGTCTAGGTGAGGAGCTTTGACACTTGCATGGGTTTGAAACTGGTTTCTGTTTTTATAATGTCAACACACCATTTCCACTGTGCGATTCTCTTCCTGCATTTTACACTGCAGTATGATACTTTCCCTGAGGAAGACTTTTATACATGCTAGCTCATGGAGTTCATTGCATTGGCAACCTTCAGTCTTGAAAGACTATGGTATCGCGCTCTGAAAGGTGGTTCTGGCACAGCGTCTAGTGTGGCTGAAAAGGCCAATCCGGGAGTGACAATCCCTTCCACACCGGGAGCAAGTGCAGTCTGTCCCTGGTCTGTCTCCCTGGCTATGGGCCTTCCTTCTTTGCCTCTTAGCCTCAGACTGTTGGCAAAGTGTCTCTTCAAACTGGGAAAGGCCATGCTGCACAGCCTGCCTCCAAGCGGGCCGCTCAGAGGCCAGGGTTTCCCACTTGTTGAGGTCCATCCCTAAGGCCTTCAGATCCCTCTTGCAGATGTCCTTGTATCGCAGCTGTGGTCTACCTGTAGGGCGCTTTCCTTGCACGAGTTCTCCATAGAGGAGATCCTTTGGGATCCGGCCATCATCCATTCTCATGACATGACCAAGCCAACGCAGGCGTCTCTGTTTCAGCAGTGAATACATGCTAGGGATTCCAGCACGTTCCAGGACTGTGTTGTTTCCTGCCAGGTGATGCCGAGAATGCGTCGGAGGCAGCGCATGTGGAAAGCGCTCAGTTTCCTCTCCTGTTGTGAGCGAAGAGTCCATGACTCGCTGCAGTACAGAAGTGTACTCAGGACGCAAGCTCTGTAGACCTGGAGTTCATATCAGGTAAGAAAACAGGGGTGACCCAAAAGTAGCAGGAAACCAGGACAATGGTTCTTAATATAACAAAGGTTGTGAATGATAACACTGATTATTTTCCCCTGCAGGTATCTCTAGATTGTGTACTTTTGTCCTTCCTTTGTTTTCTCCTGGCATGAAGCACCCTTTGGAATGATTTGAATTAAAATGGGAAGAATCTTGATTTAGGGTAAAGGATTGGATGTACTTTAATCCAATTTACCTAGGGTAAAGGGTTTCAGTACCTTAATCTACGAGATTCTGAGTACTTTACAGACAGATAAAAAGGTAACAGATGAACCAGGTGTTCTGCCAAATCCCAAACCAAGCTCTGCCTGGATAATTATGCCCAGTTTAAGCAAATTAGTTCCCCTACTTTCCCCCAACAAATGACCCTGGTTCTGCCCTGCAGTCCTGCTGGACCCCACCTCCAGGGTAGCTCACTTGTTCAACCTGCAGAGGTCCTCTCTCCTGCCAGCAGCCTCCCACCACTACAGCAGACCCTGGGTTGTCAGCAGGTCTTGGGCACAGCAGCCACACACCAAACTCCAGTGTCTCCAGCAGTCCATTAGTCAGTCAGAGTATCCAGGGCAAAGTCCAAAGTACAGAAGCCAAGTCACAGTCCGAGGTCAGGTTCCAGGTAAGTCAGTCAAATCAGTCAGGGTATCCAAGCCAAAGTCAATAAGCCAAGTCACAGTCCAAGGTCAGATTCCAAAGTCAATAAGCCTAGTCAGTCTCCTCTCCTGCCTCCAACCTGCACTCCTTCTACAACCCACAAACCCTCCCTGCCTCAGGTGCTCCTTATATCCCGGAGGGCCCTATTGCCTTCAAGTGGCTGCAGCTGTGCAGCACACTCTGTTGGATGCCCAGGCCTTACCCTTAAAGGGGCCACTGCTGACACCACATCTACCCCCTCGCCAGATCTTCCACAATTCCAATACACCAGGTCAACAATTTCTGCAGTCTCTAGTGTTCATGAAGCAAGTCCACTGCACAGACAAGACTTTCCTTATAATAAAAATTTACGCTTTTATAATTTGTTAGAAGAGTGTACAAACTGTTTCATGTACAGTGTCACTGTATTCTTACGACAACTAGCCTTTAAGGCAGTATTATTGACCTCCTATTGCAAGAGAAGGGTTGAGGCCAATACAAAATGACTTGCCTAAGGCCACCTAGTGAATTTGTGGCAGAGATAACAGTTGAATTGGTGACTTCCTGAAGTACAGCTCTATCACCTAGCCTCTATGTTGCACTCACCCTCAGTTGACCATTAGTGAATGGTTCAAGCAGCTTCCTCATGAGGAAGCCTACACCACGGCTTCCTCATGAGGAGGCTGCTTGAACCTAAAGAGGCTATGCCTTGTCTCCAAAACTAGACGTGATGGGGCAAAACGGATGCCATTTTTGGAATCAGCACCCCAAATATACCCAGGAATTGGTGTAACGTTTAAGGAAGCAAAATGTGTGTTGGCCTGTGTAATTTTAATTACAGCTGCTCCCCTATTTAGAAATACAGTGAGTTCCAGGAGTCTGTCTATAAGTCATTTTGTTCATAAGCACAGCAATGCCTCCAGCTCTGTTGCAGTAACTGTCAGTTTCACTTTCTCAACGTGTCAGATTCAGTCCAGGTGCTGACAGTTTCACTGGAAATGGTTTGATTGGAGAGCCACTGGGAATGCTCTGAGCTATTTCCATACTCAGCAACTTAGGCTGCAAGCCAGAAGTCACGGCTGAAAGTGTTCATTTGTAAGTTGAACGTTCATAAGTAGGAGACCTTCTGTAATGAGCTCTATTCCAGATTTTTAAACCTTAAATAAGACACAAGTTCTGTTCTGGTTTAGGAACAAAAAGCTTTAGTTTCATTGGTGTGGCATCAGAGTACCAGTGTGCAACCAATGCACCATCAAGGAATAGGAGGGGGACTCTATGGGGCATTGGGATGCAGGGCTTTGCTCAGGGCCCCCAGCAACCTGGTGGCAGCACTGGGTTTGATTCTTGGTTCTGGTTCATTTTGACTTTCTAAATGGTCCATATCATTCACATTAATGCAGTGTTGCCTTAAAGTTATGTGCGTGCATGTGTACAAAACCAACCCTGCCCCCTGCTGGATAGAGAACAGGAAACAAGTAATGCATGGAATACATCAGAATTTAACATAAATGGATTCAAGAATCTGAACTTTAGGTGATCTTAAATGAGCCACCATAGAGTGAAAGGAAGAATGTGGTTTCCATTATCAGTGTGCTGAGTAGAAAGAAAGAAAGAAAGAAAGAAAAAAGAAAGAAAAAAGAAAGAAAAAAGAAAGAAAAAAGAAAGCATATCCTTCTTTGTATCCTGCTTTGTATCCCTCTGTGATTAGTTGTCTACATCAGTGGCTCTCAAACGTTTCAGTCTTCATAGTCCTTAACACTCCTAAGAAGAGTCTGGGAACCCTAAAGCACACTGGGCAAGAGGCAGGTGGAGGACACTTATGCTTTGAGAAACACTGATCTGGGCTGAAAGAATACAGCAGGATTTGGGGCTTTATATCAGGTAAGTAGCATGAGGTGGCTCTATGAGATCATCTCCTGTCTGGAACCAAGTGGATTCTGGTTGGTGATACCCACAGTTCCTGTCTTTAACCAGAGATCCCAGTGGACCAGGGAGTAGAGAATTTGTGCCTCCAGTTCAACATCAGGACTCCAGGACAAGGGTCCACAGCCATCTCTCCAAATTAGCTCTGGTTAATCAAGAAGTCATCTTTAAACTGGCCCTCCTCATCCCAAAAGTGTCTTCTCTAGTGGCTGTCGG